>NC_046320.1:54064723-54364723 GCF_009819535.1 Lacerta agilis
AACATATCTATCTTGGTTCTGGCAGCTTAACTTTACAAAAGCCGGGGCATATCCATTGCATGTGAATAGGTTTTCTTTCTTGCATCGTTCTCAAACCACTTCCCTTAGAAGTAGTCCCCATCCACAACATATACAGGCAAAAACTGGGATCCCAAGAAAGTAGGTGATACCAGTGACATTTGTATTCCCCAGTTTGCCCCACCCCTTATTATTATTATTATTATTATTATTATTATTATTAGTGGAGGGAGGGCCTGGCATGGACAGAAATGTAGTGCCCTGTGGCTGAATTTGCCAGTGCATCCACCATTTTAACTTATCCTCAACGCAGCTCCCAAAGTGTTTTTCACAGGAACCACATTATCGGGTGATTTAAATGGCAGAAATATGAGCAAGTCAGCTGCAGGGCAGGTCCTGTGCTGAATTCATGCATCTGGACCCCCCAGTGCAGCAACTGCTTTCGTTTCCTCATTGTGCAGTGAGCCCAGTGCTTTATTCAGGTTTCCCTCTACTGCCATTGGGCCTCACACCTTAGCCTGCAAGTCAGGTAAGACAGGCACCATTGCAAGGAGGGGCCTGCTGCTGGTACATCACTCACAAGCAGAGTACTGGAGCAAGCCATGGAGCACAATGCCAAGAGCTTTGGCAGGCAGTAGCTAAAGCTCCAAATAAGTGACCTGAGCTTCACTCCCAAGACATGTCTGCTTCCCCACCTCCTCCCGAGTCCCAGGCAACCTGAATCCAAATACAGTGGATCAGGCTTGGAGTGAAACTTATCTGCCCTGTCTAACTTCTTAGTTGACAGCTTCTAAAGGCCACGGATAAAAAGGGTGGGAAGAAGATTCTTTGCTTGAGAATCCCATCTTTCAAAGCTTGAGAAGGCTTTCTTTCCCACCCATTGTACCCACAGGCATGCAAGTCTGCTTTTAAGTGTATGGTATTCATAAGCAACTTACTGAGCATGACCTCTCTCCCTGTACAAAAAATGGCAGACACTGTGTATGTGAAAAACTGCAAATTATTGGCCAACATGCCAATCCTCCCTTAGGCCAGCTAATAACTACCAAATTGCAGTCTTCCTTTTCTCTTCTTCATGGAGAACTGCAGTATTGGAATTCTGTAACAGGAATTCGGTTTTTGAGGGCCAGTGAATAAACTAATGGCATGTGAATAACTAATGCCACATATGGCAGACTCACAATTTACTTGAATAAAGGGGAGAACATTTTAATGGTGGTTGTGCTGTATATGCAGGCATTGAGGCACTTTCTCTCACTTACTGTTTCAAGTCATATTTTGTAAGAGTTATGCAGCCGTGCTATAGCCAGTAGAATATTCCTCTTGAAGTAAGGAGCCACAGTCAAATATTTTAATGTATTAACTGTTTTCTGTTTTTACTATTGTGTAACATGCACCCATGAGTGTCCAATCATAATTATGATGTAGCTTTTAACTGTGAGACATGGAGATCCGCCTTTTCAATAACTCAGTCTCAGCCTCTAACTTTCCCATTTCTTTCTTGGAGTTTCTTTCCTGTATTTTTCCCCTTTCTGTCTCTTTTTCTCTTTATCTAGAAGATTCAGGTATTCTGTGGTAAACTCTTTTTGGTGGCTTGCGTGTTACACATATGGTAACGTTCTGCTTTGTAAATGCTGCAATATGATGACCAAAGTGTGTTTGTCACACTAATGAAATTATTGAGGCACATAAGTGATTTGCTTCATATTATTAGCCCCTTGGCATTCATAGAATTTTATCACCCACCCATCTTGGAGGAAAAAAAACAAAAAACCCGCTGTTGTCTTGATACAATTGCTTGTCTCAGATTGTCCAAAAGCCTGGCTATTGGGAAATTCCCTCATACTGCAGTATTATAGCTTAGTGAAACATTACTATACACAACCCATTAGTTAACACCTTGCACCATTCACCAAATATACTGAAATCTACATAGTTTCTGTTAAGCACATTTTGCCGACTGTGCTATGTATTAACAGAAAATATGAGCAATATATTGTGTGAAATGTGTACATTCTTAGTGACCATTATTTTAGTGTATTGTGCTGGTTTGGATCCTTTTTCTCATCTTAAGTTTTATTGTCTCTTTCCTCTTTCTTATTTATTATGCATATTTATTTTGGTTATTGAGTTATCTTATTTGCTGCACCCGAGGGCTATAGATTCCATGGGGGAACTTGTCCTTGATGCAAGATGACACTTGATGAGATTCCACTGATCTCAGTCCATATTAATCTTTGCAACTACAAAAAAAATGCAACATTCTAAACCAGACCCAGGCCAGTATGTTTCTCTATGGGCAGATAGGCTTCCTTGCTGCCATACTTAATGTCAATGGTGATTTAGGTGCATCTGGCTGTCAAAAAGACATTCAAGCTATAATGTAACAATGCATTTCTAATATTAACTTCTTTGTTCATTTCTGTTCGCAAATGCTTCTTAAGCCCTATTTAAAAGGCCATGGTGGTTTGAAATCTATGCTATAGTACCAGCAACTTTCAAATGGTCAGTTGTTCTGCCAGTAGTTCAGATCTAAATAAAATTAAAACATAATTAACAATATGGGGCACTTGAAAAGATGGTGTTCTGTGCCACTCTAAATAAGGAAACCCACAAACAAAATATTGAACACTGAAAGTTCTTTTCAGTATTTCTTTAGTGTGTTTTTTTAAACAAAGGCATACAGGAGAAAAGGAAAGTATTTCCCCAAATTATCAGAAACCATCTTTTCCCTTAGTCCCTCTGCTGACCAAAGGGTGCTTCAATATTTTGCTGATCTGCATTGCTGGTACTTTCGTCCACTGGCTTAATGCCACGATATGTCTTACTGGACACTCTGCAATCTAACCTGCCCCATTCAGTGTTGCAGCCACCCTTTTATACCTTCAACTTTGTATATTGTATGGACAATACAGTATAGCATTTCAATTTAATCCATGTGGCTGTTTTATTTTATTAGGCATTTAAGAACAAATGAGTATCTATCACTATCTCCCCCCTCCCCATTAAAAAAAGAAAGAAATCTATTGCCTGCAAATTACGATACCTGTGTCTGTTTTGTGTGTAGCATTCTATGTTGTCTTCTGTGTCAAAATCCAGCACTTACAGTAACCTTCAAGTGTACTAGCTCCTTTGCTATTCACTGACTTGTTCTTAGAGTTAAATCCTCTGCTCATTTTTCTCATTCGTTTTGCTACCCCTTTCTTCTCTTCAGCTACTGTTGAGGCTATTGAGGCTGATGAAGGTAAATTGGCCAGACCCCTTTCTGTTGTTGTTACAACAGAGAAGGGCTCTGCTGGGTGTATTCATTTTTGCTGTAGCTTGTATAGAGTGTGTGGGTGTTGAGCTAACAATTGTGGCTCAGTATTAACCTAAGTTTACTTGCTTTAAAGGGGAAAGTGTTCCTTTCGTTGTTGGTGTTGTTTCTTAAAGTTGCAGCCATGTTCTGATCTGTGTCCATTAAGCTTAAAGTGCTGAATCAGTGTTGCACAAGGATAAGAAAGCTTGCAACTCAAGGGGGCATGGCAGCACTTCAGTAAAAGCCATTTGACAAACAGTTTCCCTTAAGGGGGATTAATCAGTTCCCCATGTCACCTTAAGATATATCTGAAAATTGAGAGAACGCTAAAGTTGAATGGGGTTCTCCCTTTGCTGAGATCTCTAGTGAAAGTTATTTTTGAATGAGTCTTCACTGTAATTTAGCATATTTTAAAATGTCCCTTTAGTGGGGATATACTAAAACAATGGGGATATTAGGAGTTTTTCCCCCCCTGCAAGTTTCAGGAATTTTCTCTAATGTAGCTATTAAAACCAACACCATTTCAAATGACTGCCAGCACAAATGAATTACTGTCGAAGATATTGAATGCAAAACTTCAAGCTGCCTTTCTCAGGGATCCTTTTGTTTCAGCTCTTAAAACAATTTTGTTAGTTGTACAGTTAATAGATCTCCAAATGCATACTGAAATATTTCTATACATGATGATTCAATTAGTAATTCAAATTGTTTTGCACGAAGACTCTCAAAAGTTCCCCTTTAAAACAAAACCAAAAAATTACTCAGTTGTATTTTGTTCTTGCCCCCCTAAAACATGAGATTTTTTTCCAAAAAAAGAAGAAAAAAAATCATTAGTCATTAGTTCCGTTGGCATGGAGTAAGACTGCCATTTTGGCCCTCCTATCTGTTTTTTGATCTTTTTGTTACAGGAGTGAACAAAATTCTTAGCAATAAGTAAGAGAAAATACAACTGCTTTCTAAATAGCAGTGAGTGAGCTGCTATTTATGTTGGAATTCTCTATTCCTGTTGGCAAATTCTACTCTGCAATGTGCATTCTTGTTGACAGTTTGGCTGTTTTTTTTCCTGTGATTTCTGTGACTGTGTTGTGTTTTTAGTATTACTTCTCAATGTAAACTGCTAATAATCATTGTCTGACCAGCAACTGCAGCAGAGCACATTCTTCAGCACAAAAGTGTATAAATAAGTCTGCTTGACACCAAGATGTGCAGCCCATTTTGGGAATATGCGTTGTTCAAGTTAAACTTCTTATTGATCATTACATTGCACTGTAACCAAAGATTGATTGATTGATTGATTGATTGATCTGAAAAGCTTTCGCCTTTGGGAAATCTAATAAGGATTCTGTTTACATAAACAAGTGTTTACTACAGGCCTGTGCAGGCCTCTGATGGAGTCTAGATGTTCATACATCCAATCACAGCTGAGCATCCTGCAAAATTAAACTGCCTTACACTTCACATTGCCATTCATTATACACCTATGTCAAAGGACTGGATCAAAATTGACAGCACTGTGGTGAATTTTTAAGAGGGCCGGGGTTGAATGTTCTGCTATGAGTCTTTGTTCAAGTTATCTCTAGTTTGAAACCTATGTGAAATTTGTGGGGAATAGGTGGGAACATGTGGGTTACAAGCGGTGAAGGGAAGTTTCCAGACAACCAAGGGTGGTAGATTCCACAGCAAACTTTGTTGTCTGAAGTGGTCCAACATGCAAAGATTAACCATTTTGGAGTGGATCCAAAGATACCCTTCCACATGCAGGAGGCATCTTCCACTCACAGAAGGGCCATTTTACACTAGGGTCTCTTGCTTGAGAAAAGTGTGCAAGTCTTCTTCTCTACAAGTGTTCCACTATTATTCTACTTGCACATGCTCTTGTTCCAGCTGAAGAATTAAGGCCCTATCTGTTCTAGCATTGTATGGAAATCTTGCACACATTTTATGGAACCACTCACAGCTCTTTGGATCCAATCCACTGACTTAAATTGTTGGTTTTTTTACAGAAGCCATGATAGCTCAAAGCCATCTTTATGTTCCACCCCTTCAGATGGCCCAGTATGCAGTGGTTTCCCCCTAGCAGGAAAAAAGAAATCACCACATGGGGGGAGGGGAATTGGTCCTCTGTATCTGTCTGCAGTCCATATTTCCACAGCCGTGGTTGGCAAAATGTCAGCATGAGAATATTTGTCCTTGCCACAAAATTCAACACAAGTGGTTTAATAGTACCAGGGACTTTGCCTTCAAGGAGAAATGTGAAGGGCGGGGGGAAGTCATCTCAAAATTCAGAAAGGATTATGCTTTCTCCCTAATGGAGAACAAAATTGATTATACCTCTTGACAGATAAACCAAAGAGCAAATTCAGTTCCCAACTCCCTACTTTTTGCTCACACCCTCCCAGTATTCTCTCCCCATGTTGCTGGTACTAACTGACCATCTTGGCTATCTTGCATGTTAAGAAACCCAGCAGAAAGAAACATAACCAACATTCTTGAAATATATATTTGTTCAATTTATATATATTTTTAGTAAAATAAGAGGTGGGAAACACACCAAGGGTTAACAGCAACCAATAAGTTAAGTCTGTTTCTTGGATTGCTGCCCAGAGCCCTTCCCCTTTTTTGTTTTAAACACTCTAAAGTAAGCACCTGAAAGGATGGAATTGCATCAGACCCCTTGAATTTCCCCCCCTCTCATTGAGTGAAATACCTAGTGAGATCAATGTGGAACTCCTAATGTCATTGCTGAAGGGCAAGTTCATTGACTTTTAAATTCACTTACTGGCTCCTACGTTCCTACACTTTCAAAGTTAAGAAAGACAAATATGCCAAAAAGAATGATATTCAGCATCCATGTCACACTCAATTACTGCAGTTTAACCAGATTATCCTGTAGTGCTGTAGGTCTGACAGAGAAGGTTATTGTGCCTGAGTAGTGCATGATCATTTCTTCTGTAGTGAAGACACTGAGGACCTTCTGTCTAATGCATTATAAGGGTATCCTCGTATGATAAATTTCATAAACACTCAATGCAGGTTCCTGTATAATGGGAACAATCTGTTTACCAGGATTAAGGGAGTGGACCATTGCATAGCTTGCTACTGCTCTCCATCCCGCTTCCAAATAACAACATCAACCATGATGTTGACTGGGGTGAAGGCTAACCAGAGTCCTAGTTTTTAGGCGGGAATCTTAACCAAGGTTTGAAGCTGGTTAGCAAAGCTTGTTAAAAGGAGAACCTAAGTCCTCATTTGGCATCATACAACCTCTGCAGTGAGGTTGGCACGCCTGGAAATATAGCTATTGAAAGGCCACAAACCAGAGTTCTTGGGCAAGCTATAGTTTTGAATGTTTCATCATTACTGTGAAACCTCTTGACAGCTGCTTTGCTGTTAAATTCATCCTACATTGCCTATTCCAAAGAAAACAACAACAACAACAACAAATGTCCCTTGGAAATCAACAAGAATTCTATCTTGAATGAGACTGTGAGGACATCGCAACCATTTATCACTCAAGACCAGTACAGACATTTTCTTTTAATACCCTAAAGTCATTGCAAGATTATTTTGCATTCCCAGTTTCAAGCCAGTGCTTTCATTCGTACAGACACATGTGGGAGCTGCCGTTTACAACATCAAACCAGCTTCCTTTTGTAATTTAGTTGCCACCACAAGAAGGCATACATTCACTACATGCAGTTGACAGGGCAAAAAAAATATTGTGATGGCTTCACTGCACCAATATGTGTGAAACTGGACCCTACACTTTTAAGACAGGAGATTTTAGTTTGTTATTTTTCTGTGAGCACTACTTGTTCCTGAAGAAAATGTTCATTCCACACCGAACCACTAAATAAAATGTCAGAATTGAATTTTGTTGGGAGCATCTTTAAACTTTCAAGATACATTGGCTATCTACTTTCTAGCTGTTTCCAAATCCATCCAGAAGCTTTAATTGCATTGTCATTTTATTTTCTTCACCGTGAAGGAATTTCTCAACTCAGTTGACTGTTCAGTAAGCTGATAAAATGCCAACACTTTGTCGCCATTGACTTTCCTTTCCTCTCTGTTTTTTTTGTTTTCTTTTGTTTTTCCTCCCCCCACCCCACCCCACCCCACCCCAATTCTCTGTGTAGCTATCAAAGGATTCTCGCCGCAGCATAAGATCACGAGCTTCGAAGAAGCCAAAGGCTTGGACCGGATTAACGAACGGATGCCCCCTCGCAGAGATGCCATGCCATCCGATGCCAACCTTAACTCCATCAACAAGGCAATCTCCTCAGAGACTAATGGCACTGACAGTAATGGCAGTAATAGCAGCAATATTCAGTGACCGTTTCCAACTTGTGATTTTTTTGTTTTTGAGCTGCAGGGCATGATGGGATTGCTGCTTATCAGCAGTGGGATGTTCTTGCCTCTGATGATAGCTTACTTGCTCTGGGGGCCAGGTGTTGGATTCAGTTTA
Source organism: Lacerta agilis (assembly GCF_009819535.1). Taxonomy (NCBI): domain Eukaryota; kingdom Metazoa; phylum Chordata; class Lepidosauria; order Squamata; family Lacertidae; genus Lacerta; species Lacerta agilis. Next base: position 54,072,505 of record NC_046320.1, read on the forward strand.
CAATATCATCTAAGAAGAGATAGTAGACTTTATTTTGGTGGGTGGGGGGTGGAGGTTCAATGCCTCCTTGGATATGCCTTTAAAATGCTTGTAGAAAACTAAATGAAAGCTAATGCTGGTATATATTGCAAAGTTAGGGGAATGAACATGTTTTCCTACTGCATTGGAAACTTCTAGATACCGTATGTTAACTGAAAGGCCTTTTATTATGTTACTGGACATGACAATTTTGTCTGATTTCTTACTAACTATTGTACGTTTACAGTTGCAGCACTAAACATGGACAACATCAAAAAAACATTTTTAACAAAGTGATGTACAAACTAAATAAGGAGACTATTTATTGATAATGTTTTGCTACTCTTGTCAGACGATGGCTATCTTAAAAAAAAATTAGGCAATCTTAAAAAAAAAGTTGCAAATTTGTTAAAAATGCCAAAAAGGACAGTTTAATTTTGTACAGATTATGCTTACCTCAGGTTTCTTTAGTGTGCTTGAATGCCCTTCTTTAAATATAACATTTACCTTAACTAATTTGGCAGTGAGAAATCTTTTCTTTTAAGTCTTTAAGGAAAATAAAACTGGAATAATGATACTCCTTTTTTCTTTTCTTTTTGCTGTTTATATTTAGGAATCCTTTCTTTATTCTTTTTCTTTTTGGTAAATCAAGTCTTGGTTGTGGCTTGCTGAATTTAAATATTTATGAGTGGTGCATTTTTAAGTATAGTGAACAAGACACCATATTAAGTGCAGTGAAAGCATCTATATTCTGTAAAAATCTGCCTATGCATGTTTTTTAAGAAAAAAAAATTGGCTGTATAGGCCTGTATGGGACTGTAATGCGCTTAGTGGTCTGACTTATACTGGAAATGTATGTACTGGCGTACTTTATATTCTCTAAAAAGAAAATGCTAATGCCTTTGAAATTTTGTAATCAAAAAAAAAAAGCTTTGAAAAATCTAAGGGGGAGAGTATTCTTAAAAGTTTTTAATATAAGCTTGTCAGTGCACATATCGATGGTTAGCATGTTTAGCAAACCTTGTGAAATTTAAACTAAGTTTGTAGTTACATGTGAAACTAAATGCATGATAACTGTTAATGTCATGATGGTTTAGTCATTTTGTTATGTTCTGTCATGTGCCACAAACCGTGTAATTTTTTCACTTTTTTCCCTTTGTATATCAGTTACGGGTTACAACTGGTTCATTCTTAAAGGAAGATGAAAAACCAACAAAAGCAGTCCACTGATATTTTTTAACAATTGTATAAGTGCCCAAGTAATTCACTACAGCCTACAGCCTTGCCTTTGTAATTTGACTTATGAAATGTTGGCAATCAAAGCATGCACTTGTAACAATGAAAAAAAAAAGCATTTTATATTACTACTCAATAAAAATGTGCATGAACCTATGGCTCCTCACACTAAATCTCTGGAGCATGCTATTACGTGTTTAATCCTCACCATGGGGGTAGGAGGCTCTCACCACGTTGCCTTGTCTGTTGCATATCCTAGGTAGCAATCCCTGCACTCGGGTATGCATGACTTAAGTGAGACTTGAGGAACAGAAGAAGCTGCCCTGTACCATGTCAGAACATTGATGCATCTAGCTGAGTAGTGCTGACACTGGTGATAGCTCTCCAGGGGTCAATCAAGCCAGGAGTATTTTTCATCCTTATCTGGAGATGACGGGGATTGAACCTGAGACTTTCAGAATGCGAAGCACAAGGTCTACCGCCACAGCCCTTCCCCTCTGCTTATGCACATTCCGGTAGCCCAACTTGCAAAATCATAGGGATCATCTTGGGATAAAAAAGGAGATTCTCAAGTTGTTTCACACTTCCATTGTAGCAAAAGGAAAATGCCTTTCACTTTGAGGGTTTCGCTGCAGAGGTGGTTTCTTCCACATCATTAAGCTGCTTGTCCTTTGCAGGTCTGATCGGCTTTTGGCAAAGGAGGGTGGAATGTCTGGACCGTTTCTTTCAAACACATCCCAGCGGATCATTCAACCTATACTGTGTCCTAGATGCAAGATCTCTTTTGCCCATTCCTGCAACACCCACCTACCTGCACCAGTCATAATTACGGACAACGCGGAAAGTACATATGTCGATTCCCTTTGCTTGAATGGTAGCAGTTTAATTTTGCTACACAGACTATTTGTGCTGCTACTTCGACAAGTCGTCGTCGTCGTCGTCCCCCCCATTTATTTTACTATTTATATATCTCATTTATAGCCCACCTTTCCTCCAAAGGGCTAAAGGCACAGTGTGCTGGTTATGTCCCTTCCACTTCATCCTCACAGCAACCCTGTGATGTGTCTTAGGTTAAGAGACAATGACCAGCCTAAGGTCACTCAATGGACTTCACAGCTGAGCAGGAGTTTGCCATATTACCCGGCTGGCTGAATTTTACCCAGATTCTAGCCATGCCTCCCAGTGCCGCTTTAAACGATAAGCTGACTTGAATTCTCAGCTCTCATAAGGGGGGGGGGGAATCAAAGGTTTGAGGCAAAAATGTGGAAGCACTGTGTGTGAAGGAGAAAAGGCAACGAGAGAGAGCAAGGGAAGTATGTGCATTTTAGTTATTTATTATCCCAGCCTTACTCCAAGGATTTCAAGCGTAGTGTGCATCATTCTCCCCTCTCCCTCTAGTTCAGGGGTCAGCAACCTTTTACAACCTTGGGCCAGTCCACCGTCCCTGACCACAAATAACCCAGAGATGCATTTTAAATAAAAGGACACATTCTACTCATGTAAAAACACACTGATTCCCGGAACGTCCGTGGGCCGGATTTAGAAGGCGATTGGGCCACATCCAGCCCACAGGCCTTAGGTTGCCTACCCCTGCTCTAGTTTATCCTCACAACCTATCCATGGGTTAGGCTGAGCAACAGTGACTGGCCAAAGGTCACCCAGTGAGCTTCATGGTTGAGTGTGGAGCCCAAAGTATGGCTGTATAAGCAAAGGGGGATATTTTGCATATAAATACTTAACTACATTTCCACAGGATTCCTTGTGAGAGGCCATGACTGTTAAAGTGGTATAATACTGCCTTCATTGTATGCTGCAGATGTGGCCTGAATTTCCCTGCATCTGAAGTATCTAATTTCCGGTGTACAGCAGTGTCTTTTGTGTAAAGTAGCGATTTTTAGGACCCGTTCCAGGAATTTCATTTCTGTTTTGTTTTCTCCACTTACTGATAATGAACTGTCACTGAAAAATTCATGATGGAAAGTGAGACACTGTGATATCACCAACACATGTTACAGTCACTGCGTCCCAAGCAGGCCACATTTCCTCCTGCTGTATTTTTGGAATAAATATATTTTGCAGGCACATTCTTGCACAGGAGCATCTGTCCACCATGAGGTACGGAATGTGCCGTTCCTCCATAATTCACACTTTGAATCTGGCAAAAGGAGCACTATGGAGATTTGTATGATATGAAGAATGAACAATAGCAGGAGATCAGGTTTTGCCTCAGTCTACAAAAGGCTGAGGAATATCTCTGGTACAAAAACTTCTGGGCAACATTGGGTGGGTTAGACTATTTTCTCTTTCTGTTCAAGAAGCCAATTGTGATTTTTTTTTAAAAAAAATTGATTTTTTAAAACAAATTTTAAGATTCCATAACTTACTTATTTTTTGTATGTTTCTTTAGTCTATCAATAACTATCATTCTGTGGGCAACAGTTGCCTCTTGAAACACAGAAATCAGTAAACTAGTTTTCCTGTATTTTTCTGTGGCAACTACTGAAGTTTTAAGGAGAGAAGCCACCAAGCTGTGACCCAAATGTTACCATACCCTCCAAGAGTTCTCTGTTGAAAATAGAAATGTCCCTTCCAACATATCTCCAATGTAAATAGGGACATCCTACACTATGGGCCATTCTAAGCACACTGTTTCTAGTGCTAGAGCTGCTTTTTAAATATCTATATCTCCATGCTTCCACATTATTTTGTGTGGAAAGTGTTTTGTGCCATTTCCCACATTTCATGTGATGCTCAGTGTGTGCTTTGAGCGACCTCATATAGCACATTTCCCTTGTTGTTGTTCAGTCGTGTCCGACTCTTCGTGACCCCATGGATCAGAGCACGCCAGGCACACCTATCTTTCACTGCCTCCCGCAGTTTGGCCAAACTCATGGCAGTCGCTTCGAGAACACTGTCCAACCATCTCGTCCTCGGTTGCCCCCTTCTTCTTGTGCCCTCCATCTTCCCCAACATCAGGGTCTTTCCCAGGGAGTCTTCTCTTCTCATGAGGTGGCCATAGTACTGGAGGCACATTTCCCTACCCATTGGCTATTCTTTTTTACAAAAAGCCAGCCACATCACTTATTAAAAGAGGGAACTGAAGTTGTTTCTGCTGTCTAATCTCCCTCAAGAGCATTAGGTACCCCTCAACTCAACCCCCCAACCCAACAAAGGCTATAAATACCAGGGACATGTGCTCATAACTCCAACTTTTACTGCTTGGGAGTAAAGGAGGGATATGGCTGCAGCTACAGAACTTTTCTCCATCTGAATATGCCCCAAAATTGGTGTGGACAGGAAAAAGGGCAATCACTCTCCACTAATCGGCAGCATGCAACCAGTAGGGTAAATAGCCCACTACAGTTTCACTCCAAAAAAAACACTGAAACAAACAACAACTATAGCACTGTAACTGGTACGTTTGGAAAGGACCCATGGTATGCACATGGTAACAAGTTCTGCTGCAGTTTTATAGAACACCAAAGATTCCTATCCACAAGCTGGAAAGGGTGTCCAGCATAGACTTCTTTGCCTGGGAAGAAAGGAGTCATCAGTTGCCCTTGGTTGAGGCACTTCTTAAAGAAAGCACTAGAGGTACTGGATACTGGTGTAGAGCTTTCAAAACCCCTTTGTATTTTCATGCAAGTAAATGTCATGAACTGGCAGGACAATGGGGAAAAGGAAGAGGATCCTGGCGAGGAGTGTAGGACACACCAGGGCAAGCTGGGGATGGGGAAGTAGAGGTTGGTGTAGGAAGTACTCACGGGGTGACTGAGGATGACAAAGGGATGGGGGGGTCTGCACCAGAGCAGCAGGGCCGATCACCAGAACCAGAGGAGTCACTGTCTCTCCAAACATGGCGGGCTCTGTGGCGTAGGGAGCAGCGGACAGGGTGCTTCAGGAGGCTGAAGCAGGCAAGGGCCCACAGCCCAGCTCCCTAGCTGACCAGGTTGGGCTTGCTAGCTCTGGGACAAGAGGTGTGATTCCTTAACTGGAGTAGGCTCAGAACAGGTGAGGGCCACATGCTTCATCTAGCCCAGATGCTGCAATCAACACACAAAAAAGGGAAGCAGAGCTGAGGTACTGTGTCTGTTGGCCCATGTTGGTGGACCTTGACTTGGATGCTCCAGAATCTCTACGGGGCTTTGCTTTGTTTGGACTTTTGACATATTGATTGACCCTGCACTGGGAACTTGCCATACTGACTTGCAGGTGGGCCTGGGGTTCAGGGTAGTAAAACAGTTGGTTCATGGTGGTTCATATCCACAGTTGATTAGATCCTGACTGATGTCATATTAGTATATAATTGAGTTGTCCTCTTGTGTCATCTCCTGCTATGTTGGATAGTGTGGCTTGGCCAGCACCATCTGGTCTTTGCTACTGCCAACCATCAAAAAACTGGGTGAGATGTCCTCCGGGTGTTGCTGGACTCCAACTCCCATGAGGCCCAGTCAGGATAGACAGGGATGATGGGGACTGTAGTCCAGCCACACCTGAAAGGCCACAAATTCAACATCCATGCCGGGGGGGGGGAGGTGAGACTATGAGGGAAATGACCACAGATGTACATTTTGCACAGGGAGCTTATTAGTTTCAGAAAAGCAAAGCCAAATATTCCAAGCTGTCACTTGTGGTTTTAAATATGTATTCACAGCAAAGTAAATATTTGCACCAGCATCAAGCTTAGCAGTGCAAGTAGATGCACACTTTTCTTTTTTTTAACATGGAGATTATCTTGGGGGGGGGAGGGGGGAACCGCCTCTGTACAGCAGCCCTTAGAGTCAGACTGGTCCTAGAGGGAATGGGAAGAACACAGTTTTAATACAAGTTTGAAATCATTTTTTTTCCAAAGCTGTCTTCCAATTTTCCTTGGTATTGCCAAGATTAATTAAGGATGAAATCCCTGAAATATGGATCGTTTGAAAGAAATCAGATGGGAATGAAGCTTTAATAAAATTGTCAAATGCCTAAATACATAATTTATCTCCACACTGCAGATCCAGAGTGATGAAAAATATACTCTGCAGAAAGTTGAAAATTAAATTACAGTATGCCCATGTGAGCCCATTTTATGTTATTGTAGTAAAGCCCAAGGTCTCTCAGGTTGGCATAGATGTTTTAACTCTTTATGAGAATTAGGACTATGGCAGCCAAAGGAAGATGTCCAACGGAGTCCAGACCTCAGACCTCTTCCTTCTTTCCCCTCAGAAGAGAGACACCACTCCCTCAAGACTTTTGCGTCCTCTCTTCATCATCATTTGCCCAGTTGCTGAGGTTACAGGCTAGTCATTGCCGCTTGCTATCCTCTTCTTTGTGCTATTGTGTTAGAGAGGGACCTGTCGAGGCTACGTTGGTTAGATTCTGACAGGTGTGAGGGCTAAGCATTCCCAAGTGCTGCCTGTTGACTTCAGAGTTTAGCCATGGCACCCTCAAGCCTTCATCAATGGGTTAGAGAACATTTTACCTCCATTTGTTCTGATGCATTCTCAGGGATTAATTCCCACTTGTCTGGGCCTGAGCTGGGCAGAGAAGAGTTTGAGACTGGAAATTTAAAAAGTTAAAGCATTGTGCCACACGTAGACAATATCACCGTTCAAAGATCCATACTTTGAACATTCCTGAAATGGTCAATTATCCAAAGCCTTTAACAACTCAGAAACCAAGCCTTGTGAGGAACGCTTGAAGGAGCTGGGTATGTTTAGCCTGGAAAAGAGGAGACTGAGAGGAGATATGATGGCCATCAGATATCTCGAGGGCTATCGCATGCAAGAGGGAACGAGCTTATTTTCTCCTGCTCTGGATGGTAGGACTCAAACCAATAGCTTCAAGTTACAAGAAAGGAGATTCCAATTAAACATCTGGAACAACTTTCGAAAGTGAGAGCTGTTCGACAGTGGAATGGTCTCCTTTGGGAGGATGTGGACTTTCCTTCCTTGGAGGTTTTTAAGCAGAGGTTGGATGGTCATCTGTCATGTATGATCTAGTTGATCTGCATTACAGGGCGTTGGACAAGATGAGCCTCAGGGTGCTTTCCAGTGCTACAATTTTATGATTATACAAACTTGTTCTGTTATAGCAACATCCAGCATTTAGGCCAGGAGTGGGAGCCTATGGCACTACAGATGTGGCTGAACCTCAGTTCCCGTCACCCCCAGGTAGGTACCATGGCCAATGGCCAATCATGGCTGGAGCTGTTGTCCACAGGTTTCCTGGCCTGGATTTAAGCTATATTTCAACTATAACTAATGAAGGAGTGGGGGGAATTCTCAAACACACAAAGCAATCCTTGTAAATAGCCAACCTGCTGTGGCAAGCAGCAAAGGAACCCCGCACCCCGCAAAGCCTTATAGGTATGCACACAGATAGGAAATCTCCATTATCTGAATAATTGTAATGCTGCTTAAAGGCTTTTCCTTTTGTCACTTAATAGAGATCATACTTCCCGTGCACAGCTATGTTTAAGCAAAGCTGGTTGCCATGGTGACACTAGAGCATTCTAAAAGTGTCAGCTCATATCCAAAACTGAATTTTTGAATTAACCGTTTAGGTGAAGCATTAGAAGGTGGGAACTCTTCTGTTCATGCACGAAACTTAATGTTTATTCCAAACGTTAAATTGTTAGTGGTAGTAGTAACAGTATTTAATCCTTAGCAATGCATACAGGGCTTTATGGGCATCTGTACTTAGTATATAGGGCTTTTAGATTATTCAGAGCATATCATGTACATGGTAACCCTTTCTGTTAACTCTATATAGTGAACGGGGAGATGAGGCTCAGAGCAAGTGATTTGCCCAACAGCTACCACTCTTGTAGGAAAGAAACCTCCTGGTTTATAGTTCAGTACTACAGCTTGTGATTCTGAAAATCCCGGACCCTTTGCTGGCCAGCAATAAGGATAAAATATGGAGGAATGTAGCTGATCAAGTTGGTGGCCATAACTGGAGCAAAACCAGGATAAGATTCTGGTGGATTAGGAGAGAAGGCAGTGCAGAATCTGGGAGAGTCCAGATAGAACTTAGGACATCATAAAGCAGAACATGGCAGAATCAAAAGTTTCCTTATTTTCCAGTTCTGTTGCTTGATGGAACACAATTCTGCTGTTTGGACTAGAGTACCACAGTATGGCTGTGGTATTATGTTGCATGTTTCTTCATTTACACATCTGTATTTAGGTGGTTGGATATCTGTGTGGTCCGTTTCCAAGGCTTTAAACCAGCTAATAGCAGTCAAGGAAAAACTGAGACACCCATAATATCCACATAAATTAAAGTTCTATCACCTGTGCTTAAACCGGGCCATTGAGAACCAGATCAAAGTTGTTCAACTGTTAACTCCCATCATCCCCAGCCAGCATGGCCAAAGAGAGAGGTTTCATAGCTTTTGCAGAAGTACACAAGCTCATTCTTTTATCTCCTGCCAAAGGAAGGGAGTGCCACAGTTGTAGACCAGCCACTGCGAATGTGATCTACGTATACTTGTTGTTTGAACTTGGCACATTCTATCTCTAAGGAAAGTTCTGCTGTTACATTGAAGAAAGCAGCGATCACTGGCATTTTGTTCTTTCATTCTCATGCAGTGAAGAGTTTGCTTATTTGCATTATCGATCATCTTTCTGCCAAGGCACTGAAAGCAGTTTTCAGTCTTAAAAGAATGACATATAATATTTTAGAAAGGAAGAAAAATACCAGATACCAATTCTGAAATAAGACTTGGACCATGCACACACCATACTTTTAAGCGTGCACACACACACACACACACACACACACACACACACACCGGAATCCCATGGAATGTAGTTTTAAGAGTGCTGGGAACTGTAGTTCTGAGGGCAAACTACAGCTCCCAGTGATTTTTCAGGAGTGCTTTAAATGTACAGTGTTTATGCAGTGTTAGTTTAGGGGGCCTTATCCACTGTAAAAATAAATAAATCAGAAAACCACTGGAGTTTTTCTTGATGTATGTGAAATATTTGTTTGTACATTAGCAGATTGAGAAAATAGTTTATTAGAAACTAGTCAACCAGCCTAAACACAGAATTTGCCCATGTTCCAACATTTGCCATGATCAGACTCCCCATCTTATTCTTGCAAGGATTGGCTCTAGGTTACAGGGTGTACCTGGCAAAATGACTTGGGATAAGTGGGTTCCCCTGGTCACATGGTCACTTGCTCTCTGGAACTTGGCCTTTCCTGGCAGCAGCGGTTCCATCTGGCAAGACACTTGCCATTTTATCATTCCTGCAATGTGGACATTTTAATGTCCCTGCAATGGAGCATTGTGGGAAAATCAAGATGGCAGGTAACTTCCTGGGCTCAGCTTCTGCAGTCATGACCCTCAAATGGCAAATGTTTGAGAAAGAACTCCTTCCTGGCAGGAAGAAATGTTAGTGAAATGAAGGAATGGTTGGTACCTTGTAAAGGAGCAGTGGCTGTCCAAGATGGGGACTGAAGTCCACATTCACCCTTTGCCATGCCTTCAGGGGCCACATGACAGCAAAGGCTTTAGTCACCCACCTACTCTCTCCCCCCCCCTCTCACACACAAACATATCTACAACACCCATGCAGAAGAAATGTGTCTTACCTCCCCTCCCTACTAATCAAATGACTTTAGGGTCATTTGTATCCCCATCAGGTTTCTGATAGTTTAAAGCTCTCTGCTGACCCTTGTGCTATGTCTAACATATACGCTGTGGCTGCTACCAAACCCTGTGGAGTACTGGGAGACCAGTAAATTTGCTTAGAGGCAGGTGGTTTTCTTCCCCTACTGTCAAGGTTTAGGCTTAGGTCAAACCACAGAGGGCATCCATGATGGGATCTCCCAGCTTTTTTCTTTAACACAGCCTTTGGGGCAAGAGGCCTTCAGAGTAACTAGTCCCAGGGGATTCACTTGACTCATCCCTGGCAGTGTACATGACTCTTCCCAGATCTGCTGCTTGCCCCCTTAGGAAGCATGATGGGAATTGGGAATATGAGTACAGATGTTTAATCTGGAGATGGACAAAATTGAGATCACAAATGAGCAGCGATATCATGCCAAGATTCCCTCGGGCCAATATCCAGGTCTAGAATAGGTGGAGTGTTCTGGTGTCTGTGTATGCACAATTTTATTTCTATTGCTACTGGGAAATGACAGCTAGAGCCGTAGTCATTCTATGATTAAGGAGGGTTTCCAAGATGGTAGGTGTGACTTAGGGCTGTGTAAACACTGTGTAATGCAGGTGTGCTTCTTTGTAGTTGTTTTTCTCCTGGAATTGATAAGGGTTAAGGGAAAGTACTACACAGCAACATGACGGGAAAGGGAAATGCCGTGTGTGTGTGTGTGTGTGCCATGCAGACAAGTGGAGGAAAAGCCGTGCTCCTTGGAGACACACAGAAGCCAGATTGCGATGAGTCAGAACCTCCAGGTTTCCTGGAGACTCTTGGCTCTCTCTATCCCTATACCTTGTGTTTGAGGAATGATGTCTGGAACAAAAAGAGCAGGGGTTGGGGGTTGGGGAGAGAATGCAGCTCCATGAAACATTCATAAAATGTAACAGTTCATAAATCCTGGTATAAAAATTCAGGGAAATAAGAGAAACAAAACATGCCTTGGGGATTGAGCAGCAGCAGCATTAGAAATGATGCTGAATAATCTTAAAGGAGGAAAGCCTAAGAGATGCTGGTGAAAGAATGATAGAAGGCCATTGGGGGGAAAGCCTTGCTGACTGCGTCTTCCATGCCATATGCCAGAATCAACACTGGGTTTTGTGTCGGAACACAGGCAAAGTGTGGCAAGAGCCTTTGAGCTGCAGAGGTCATGCTCTTAAAGAGAATGCAAGGTATACAGTAGAGGAAAGTTGGTGACATTTTAAAAGAGAGTGCCTTGTACGTTGCTCAGAAAGTAAGAACAGACTCAAAAGAACAGACTCAGTGAGCTGCTATGGCTTAAAATTTATTATTCTCATCGGCGGACTGAAGATACAATGAATTGTTTAACTCAGGGGTAGCCAACGTGGTACCTTCCAAATGCTGCTGGACTACAACTCCCATCAGCCCCTGCGAGCGTGGCCAGTGGTCAAGTACGATGGGAGCTGTAGTCTAACATATGGAGGACTCCACACTGGCTTGCCTTGGTTTAATGTGTTTAAATCTAGCATTTATTCTATCTCTTTAGAAGCCAAGTGACAGAATGATCTGTCTATGGAAATGTGATGCTATCTAGGATGAGTGCTTCCACTTCACCCAAACAGATGAAATGCCTTCCCCAATTTGGTCAAAGAGGGCACAGTTTTTCAGAGAAGTCTTGTATGCTAATTTACAGGTGTAGTTGTAATTTTCAATATGAATTCAGTGCATCTCTTCACAGTGAGAAAGGCTGTGTGTCTGCTCAGTCTGCTGTCCTGGTGTTGCTACCTGTTGAAGGGCAACTTCAAGCCCCCTCCTTCTCTCCCATCTTATGGATCTTTAGTTGTAAACTGGACCAAAAAGCCCTTCAGACAGAAGATGCCACCAGACAGAGGACCATTTCTGAAAAACAGGACACATAGACAGCCTACTCAGAGCCCACCCTGCTCCCTCCAGGCATGTTTTGGAAAAGAAAAAGATAAGCTCCTGGATGGAGCTGGGGAAAGGAAAACATAAATGGAGAAATGGTAGGGTCTAGATTTGGAATGGGTACAAATTTAAACGGTTTAATTTTTGAATGTCTAATGAAGACTTGCCTGATTAAATTGTTTAATCCCAACCCATTCCGAATTAGGTCAGGGGGTGTTGTCACATCAGTTGAGAGAGGTGGGGGGGGGGAGGGAGGGATTGAGGAGAGACATTCTATTTTAAATGTATTATGCAAACATGTGTTCTTTGGTCTGATTTCTGTTTCCTCTCTTTGGCAGTGTTTAAATGGCCATCCTGTCACATAGTAGAGCTTTTATTTGCCCTAGATATTGCCATGTGTGCCCATCAGGAACCATGGGAAATGTGAATGTTAATGTTTCCTGATACCACTGACTAAACTTGGGACAAGGAGGTGAGGGCAGTGGCATGGCAACAGATCAGAACACTGTAAGTCAGTCTCAGATCCCAGGAAAATCTGGGTCTGGTTTGGAATATGTGTGGGGTTTTTCTAGCATGCATTTAACATCACACTATTTAGCTTGGGAAAAATGCATTGTTTCTATTATAATTGCACAATTCTAATTGGAATCTAAGCATTTCAGTTCTCAAGGCCAGAGGGCAGTAGCTCCTCTCCACTACACAAGAAATGTCAATACAGTATTACTGGACTCTAAATTGCATGGGCAAAAATATAGCTCTGGAGCAACTAGATTTAATGTTGGGGAAGTCAATGTTTTATTATTGCAAATCAGAGCTCGATTAAGATGGCTACAGTTCTAGCATTAGTTAATATCTTTGAGATTTTATGATGGATTTTCCAGCTCATTGGCTCTGTTTGTACTGAACTCATTTCTTTTTGTTGCTGACATTTAGTAAGGCTGGAAAGACAGAGACAGAAGCCCCAAATACCCAGATTTCTGCAATGCACATGCGACATTTCTGCCTGCGTGCAAAAAAATAATAATACAAAACAACTTGCAAGTGTATTACTTGTAATAAAATACAAGTTGGAGATACAGTTATTTCTAAACATTGTACATTTGTCCATGGATAAAATGGCTTTGCTGCTTTTAAAATGACTTTGGCGGTCACCCCTCCCCACTGAGCTAAATAGTGGATTGACCACAGCCATGGTGCTTGCTCCACTACAGCTCAAAGCAAGTGATTTGCCACTGTGCCTAGCACTTGCTGATCAGAAGGTCGGCAGTTCGAATCCCTGCGACGGGGTGAGCTCCCATTGCTCGGTCCCAGGTCCTGCCCACCTAGTAGTTCGAAAGCACGTCAAAGTGCAAGTAGATAAATAGGGACCGCTGTGGCAGGAAGGTAAACGGCGTTTCCATGCGCTGCTCTGGTTCGCCAGAAGCGGCTTAGTCATGCTGGCCACATGACCCGGAAGCTGTATGCCGGCTCCCTCGGCCAGTAACGCGAGATGAGCACCGCAACCCCAGAGTCGTACATGACTGGACCTAATGGTCAAGGGTCCCTTTACCTTTACCATATGGTTTTCCCAGTAGTGATGTATGGAAGTGAGAGCTGGACCATAAAGAAGGCTGATCACCAAAGAATTGATGCTTTTGAATGATGGTGCTGGAGGAGACTCTTGAGAGTCCCATGCACTGCAAGAAGATCAAACCTATCCATTCTGAAGGAAATCAGCCCTGAGTGCTCACTGGAAGGACAGATCCTGAAGCTGAGGTTCCAAAACTTTGGCCACCTCATGAGAAGAGAAGACTCCCTGGAAAAGACCCTGATGTTGGGAAAGATGAAGGGCATAAGGAGAAGGGGACGACAGAGGATGAGATGGTTGGACAGTGTTCTCGAAGCTACTAACATGAATTTGACAAAACTCCGGGAGGCAGTGAAAGACAGGAGTCCCTGGCGTGCTCTGGTCCATGGGGTCATGAAGAGTTAGACACAACTAAACAACTAAACAACAACAACCAACTGTGGTATGAAAGAAACGTCCCAATTTATAGTTCAACAACATATGGGAGGCCGCAGTGGCATAGCATTTGGGGGGGAGGCGCAGAGGCAATTGCCCTGGGTGCAAAATTGTTAGCGGTACAAAATTCCAACCCTTCATGCTGCCTCAAAACGGAATGACTCTTATTTCTCCGGCTGTGATTTCCTGAGTGACACAGATACCGTTAGGCTGTTGAATGTGTATGTGTACTCTGTCCATTTCTGTCTGTTTCCTTCCCTCCCACTTGTTTCATTCTGCATGCTGAAATAAAATTGCCAAGGTCACTTGAACTGGATGAACTTGAATTAAAATTATAAACTTCTTCATTTTCTTGAATGCATAACTCTTTGGGAAATATTGAACTAGTCCCTCTTTAAAATGAACTTTCCAAGCTGTGCTTATAAGAGTTGTTTGATTTGGCAGCACAGAGGAGGGACTAGTTCAAGTTCAATATATCCAAAAAAAAACAATGCATTCAAGAAAATGGTTACAATTTTGAGAAATAGGCAATCCTATGTATGAAACCCAAGTTTTATATATGTGAATTTATCCAGCTTTACTTAAGCAAAAAGATGGAATTTAGCTAAACACAGCATTAATGGCCAAGGTAATAATTCTGTACTGGAAAACTCTTACTCATCTTGCTCCTAGCACATTGGGCCAACAATTTAAGTGAATGAGCTGGCCTCAGAAGACCATCAATAATAAACTGAAATAGTTTTCAAGCTGCACAAGCAGCTTTCTTGGAAATTCATACCTAGGAAGCCAAAATACATTATTCATATAAGTTGCATCAGAGTTGCAATTTTTATGCTGGACTGTGATCTGAAATATTTATTGCTTTTGATCAGTACTTTCCAGACCTTTTCCTGTACCTAGGATTCAAAAGCGTTTGCATAGCCAGCTATGTTCAAAATCTTACCTTAAGATTGGTAATGATCCTCATATCCATTTTTCTGCTGTTCATCACATCCTAGTGGATTGTTTGGTGGTGACACAGAACAGCCCATTCCCAGTGGCACCCTGCCCCACAACCCATTTGAGGAATACCCTTCCCCTGCAGACTCTCACACCAGAGGTGGTGGACTCTCCTTCCTTCGAGGTTTTTAAGTAGAGGTTGGATGGCTATCGGCCATGTATGATTTAGTTGAGATTCCAGCACTGCAGGGGGTTGGACTAGATGACTTTTGGTGTCTCTCCCAACTCTATAATTCTATGTTTCCACAGGTACATCAGATGCTGAAAATGTCAGTTTAACAGAAAGTGAAGATAAACTTATTTACTTGGATAGTTTTAGGCTTCTCCTCTGTTTAGCTTTTTTCCTGTAGTTGTTGGTTTTCTCTATAGGCGTTTTTAGGAATTTATGCTATATGGTTTCTTTAAGATGACGTATTTTGTGTTGTAAACCAGGGCGCCCAGCTGTGGTATTGGTAGCAGTGATAGGCTATATACATTTGCCTAAATAAATATTGTATCTATGTCCAACAGAAGGAGTGTGTATACACATAGCAATTCCCTCACACATTACGGTACTGTGTAATGTTAGATTTAGATCTGAGTGCAGATAGACACTCAGCAAACCCAGTATAGTAAAAGCGATAAAAGCAATGCTATTTTCAGGGTTTCATTGTACTCCTCCATCCATGTGCATTCACACATCTCTCATATGTAAGTTTCCATATTCATTTAATGGGAAGTACTCTACTCATGAACACAGACTTTTGCATGTGCTGTTTTCCCACTGAAATGAGTGCGGAAATCCCTATAGCCAGAGAGCTTTTGTTTGCATCTCAGCTCTGAGATTTCAGAGCACTTTTCAGCCACCAAGAGTGCCATCCTTTTTGATGTTATAACTTCCTATATCTCACAGTTACCCCATCGGTCTCAGCTCCATAAAGATTAGTTTCATTCTAAGGCCTCTGGTTATTTGGGTACACATGCAAGATTCTCACAGGGCTCACCAACATGACACCCACAGTCACCCATGGGCCTGCCAGTGGCAGCCATTTTGTGACTGTCACCCATGGAACTTTCTCAGAATTCCAAATGTGCTCACCAGCTTCAAAATGTCAGGAACCCTTTGTGTTCATCCCAAAGTCTTTCCGTTTGCTCCTGTACCAGTGTTCAGACAGGATGGCATTTGGGCTTTAGGAATCATCACAGCCTGTTGCAGATAAGGAAGGCGCATGTCTGATAGTTAACTCTTTATTAGCAAGAGAAACATTTGCAGCGGCTTCCCTGGTTCTTCAGATACACAAGTGCACATGTTTCTAGCCTCTAAGGAGTCCAACCTGAGACTTCTCCTGCATGGAAGGCACCACTGCTCTTCTCACTTCAAGCCCCTCCTGGTTCTAGGAAACAGTGGAGCAGGGGAAGGTTAGGGAATCTACTGATGCATCTGTCAGCTGAACAGCCTCTACTTCTTCCGCCACATCTGGCACACCTTCCTCCATCTCTGTCTGCCCTGACTCCCCCCTCTCCCCTGGTTCCTGTTTTGTGGGTGGTGTCACACCCAGAAATCACTGGTCCCCACTTCTGTGTCGCTCCTCTGGTCCCCTGCCACTCTCCAGAGCCCTGGCAATCCCTGACAGGAACATAGGAAACTACGTTATATTGAGTCAGACCATGGGTCAAAAAAGTTTAGTATTGTGTGCAGTTTCTGGCAGTGTTCATCCCCAGCCCTATCTGGGAAATTTTGCATGCCAAGTTGGTGTTCTACTGTGCTCCAGCCCTTCTGTGTGTTTTAACAAGACGTTAGACACCCAGTATGTGTTGTAGCCTCAGCAACTTAATCACTCCTGCCCTTATATCTTTGTTTCTCAAACCGTAGATTATGGGGTTGAAAATGGAAGGCACATTGAAATAAACAAGGTCAGAAATAGCCCTTAGGATGGACAAGAGGTTCTCTTTAAAGGGATCTTTGACTTCTAGACTTCCTGTCACTATAAAAAACACCAATGTCACGTAGAAAATGGCTAGCACTAGACCGTGAGTGGCAGCTGTGGTGAGCGATTCTCTGGAGCAGTTACAGTGGTTCATGGTCTTTGATACTTTCAGAATCTTGTTGTAGGAAAAACCAACTAGAGAAAAGGACCCTATAAGATGAAGAGCCATTATGGCAAGCCGGTAGACTTTGGGGTACACAGACAAATCCTTGGAACACAAAATGTCCTCCAGGGAAGAAGGAGTGCAAAAGAAGCTGCAGGAATGGGCAAGCTGGCAAGACTTTTGCCCAACAAATGTAAGCACATAAATCATGGGATAAACAGCTGCAAAAACCCAGGAAATGCTCAGGATTTTGATCATTAGCCTATTTGTGATTTTTCTTTCGTAATGAAATGGCTGGCAGATGAAACAGTACCTGTCAATTGCCATGGCGGTGACTGTACAAATGAGGAGGTTGCTGTGAGCATTCAAGGCATAATACTGGATTAAGCAGGTCGGCAAAGTAATGGGGCGGAAGGTGTCTCGGGCAAACATCGCAAACAGGTAAGAGTTAGTAGCCACAAGTCCACCAAGATCCACCACTGACAGTTGGCAGATGAGAATGTTTTTTGGGGTCCGCAGAGCTTTTTGTGAGCAGATGCTGAGGGTGAGGATCAGGTTGGACAGAAGCCCAAGCAGAAAAAGAGGAGTCAGGAAAATCAATATGATGTGGGTTTTACTCCTTGCGTGAATGAAACCCCACAAAAGTACACCCGTGAAGGAGGTAGCATTGAGGGTGTTGAATTGGCTCGATGAATTGTTAGAGCTTCTTTCCATTCCTGCTTCTGAAGAGTCAGTCTGGGGTCCTTCCGGGTTTCTTTTTAATATTCACATTAGCTGGAGAAACAAAATATAATGATGGTGAGGATGATAACTTTGCTCTAGTAGCATATGTACCAGCATCTTTTTTTAGCATGGAGGGCTGCTGCATAGAATCATAGAGTTGGAAGAGACCAAAAGGGTCATCCAGTCCAACCCCCTGCCAAGCAGGAAACACCATCAAAGCATTCCTGACAGATGGCTGTCAAGTCTCCGCTTAAAGATTCTCCAAAGAAGGAGACTCCACCACACTCCTTGGCAGCAAATTCCACTGTCGAACAGCTCTTACTGTCAGGAAGTTCTTCCTAATGTTTAGGTGGAATCTTCTTTCTTGCAGTTTGAATCCATTGCCCCGTGTCCGCTTCTCTGGAGCAGCAGAAAACAACCTTTCTCCCTCCTCTATATGACATCCTTTTATATATTTGAACATGGCTATCATATCACCCCTTAACCTTCTCTTCTCTAGGCTAAAAGTGTTACTGCACATGTTTTATTTCTGTAATGGAGGAGTCTGTATAAAATCTGCACTTCAGAATTGCTATTGATGAAAGTGCCTAAAAGCGTTAACCTTGACCATCTTTGTTGATTTCAAACTGTTGGCGAATGTGTTTAATCTTTTATGTGATGCCCTTTGGAACGACAAAATACAACCACCGGTAGCTAGGCAAACTAACTGGAGCACCTGTATTGGAAGTGGGCTTGGAGTGATAGTGGTTAGGATTGTAGGAAGCTGCCTTCAACTGCTGGTCCACCTTGCTCATTGTCTACAGTAACTGGCAAGGGATCCCCGGGGTTTCAGACAGAGGCATTTTCTACCCCTACTTGGAGATACCCATGATTAAACCTGGGATCTTCTTCATGCAAAGTGTACCGCTGTGCTATGGGTGGACAGGTACTGATGTGGTTGTGCTTCCTCCCCAATCTGATCCTACTAATGCATTTGTATTGGCTGGTCTGTTAGAATGTGATAGGCATTGTACTTGATCTGTTTTGTGGATACCATCATTCCATGCTTCTGTCATTCATACTGGGTAAATCAGTAATACTAAAACACTCACAAAAGTTGAAATGGTACAGACATCCAAAAAGAGATGATGATGATGATGATGATGATGATGATGATGATGATAATGATATTTCTTATACCCCAATCACTATGGGCAGCTTTTGATCATGGATCATTTAAGATTCAATGAACGCATGCACGCATGCACGCGCACACAGACACAGACACACACATACACTTGTAGCATTTTTGTGAGTATTACTTTTTTCAGTGTGGAAGGTGCAATTTCAGGGATGCTAAGCTATTTACCAAATGACAAATAACCCTCAAAAATAAATGTGACATTGTTGTAAGGAAGCAGATGTTGGCTAAACATTAAGAGACACTTCCCAACACTATGACCTGTTCCATAGAGGAGCCTCAGGAGGTGGTGGGTTCTCTGATGGAGGTATTTAAGCAGAGACTAGATGGATAATGCACCCTTCCTGCATTGAGACTGTATGACTTCCAAAGTACCTCCCAATTTTATTACCTTCTTCGCAGAATGCCACGACCGCAGTCACTTCAGTGTCCATGTAATGTTTTCTGCAACTTCTTGGGATCAGTTTCAGTTAATCTGGCCTGGTGTTGTGGACAAAGCTTTTGCAATAATACAGACAGTGACATATCTGTTCAACCCTTTCCCTTCTTGGAACATTAAATCTTGCCAAGGGGAGTATGACTTAAGGGGTCCAGGGTATATGGTCAACACATATTTTGGGGTGGGTGGCCTTTATTAGGAGAAAGACATGAGACAGTGACCCTGTTGTTTTTACTTAATCTCTCAATGGCTTGTGAGACCATTGTCTATAGTATCCCTCTGAGCTGACAGTGGGCTGGGCATTGGAAACCCTGTTTTATAGTGGCTCTGGTCAGATTTTCAGGATCAGTTTCAGAGAATAGTGTTGGGTGATTGTCTTTAGACCCCCTGGCAATTGAGCAATGGGGTGCTTCAGGACACCATCTTGTCCCCAACAAGATAAATTGTATTTCGAGGAGTTAGTGATCTGACATGGTTAACCTTCCTGCCTCTTTTCTTCCTCTGTTCCTTAAGTTCTTTGATGGCACGAAGAACAGCCTTTAATGCCCTAATCAGTTGGAAGCAAATGACAGTGATAGGTACCTTCTTTGATGTTCGACATTGTTTTGAGAAAGTGAGGCATTGGGAGGGGGTGGCTAATGAATAACCTGCGCATAGCCAGTAATGAATGATCTGCTTGTAGCCAGTTGGGCAAGCCATACAGGCTAGCTATCTGTAAATCAGATGGTTTTGGGCAGATGTTTTGAGAAGCTACTGCAAGGACTGATGGCTGTGGGGCCGTGCAAACTGAGACTACCTGAGAGAGTCACTTCGCCTCTTCTTGAGGGCTTCCAAGTGGTAGGTTGAAGTGCTTGCTTGGTAAGTATACAGGTGAAACTCGAAAAATTATAATATCGTGGAGAGGTTCATTTCTTTCAGTAATTCAACTTAAAATGTGAAACTAATATATGTGATAGACTCATGGCATGCAAAGCGAGATATGTCAAGTCTTTATTTGTTATAATTGTGATGATTATGGCGTACAGCTGATGAAAACCCCAAATTAACAATTTCAACTTTGGGGTTCTCATCAGCTGTACGCCACAATCATCACAATTATAACAAGCAAAGGCTTGACATATCTCGCTTTGCATGTCAGGAGTCTATCTCATATATTAAACTCCAGTAGCTAATGAAAACAATTGCTTACATAAATTGACTTTCCCACAATATTCTAATTTTTCGAGTATCACCTGTATATTGCTTGCTGTTTAGAATAAAATCTTTAATTTTCTCGCTCACTTGTGTTTTGTATTACTTCTGAATCTCATTTTTTTAAAAAACCACCTTGCATTTGGCAAGACAACATCCATATGAAACTATTAGGAACAATCATTAGGAAATTTAGAGGAAAACACCTACAGTACATTGATGAAACCCAGCTCTATTTATCTGAACCAAGAGAAGCCATGCAAGCTCTGGACAGGTGAATGAACTCAGTGGTGGGCTGGATGAGGGCCAACCAGCTGACTCTGAATCCTAGCAAAATGGAGGCCCTATGAGTGGGTGGTTCCCATGTCCAGATACTCGGTCAATTGTTAGATTTGGATGAGGTTGTACAGCCACTGACAGCAGATTCATAGCAAGGCAGGTGTTCTTGGATCCATCTTCATCACTAAAGGTCCAGATGACCTTTCAGTGGCTAGGAGTGCATTTTACCAGCCTGGGCTCGTAAGATAGCTGTTTCTGGATCAGGATATCCTGACCACTGAGCATAGAAACCCATGATAAATTTCCACATTTATGTTCAAAGTTAACATAACCAATCATGAATGAACATTTTTCCAAGAAGGGACAAAAGAGAAGCTGGGGTTTTTTTGGAATAGAAAACAGAAGCAAAACAATGATCCCTACCTAGAACGTCGCAGCCTTGTCTTAGCATGTCGGCTGCTTGGATGGTTTTTTCATTTGCAGTGTTTATTTGCGCTCTTTTATCAACAATGCAATGGTGCATCAATATTTTTATTGCTGTTTTATGCTTTTATTGTGATTGTTTCATGATGATATTTTAGTAACTTATTAAGTTGCCTTGATTGCTATTTCTGGTATGCTATTACAGGTATTCTTTTTAATAATCGTGTCCTTGATAATGATAATGATGTTACCATCAAGGTAGGGGGAATGAAAATTATAGGAGCCGGAAGAGACACATTGTGCGCACCACCAGACTTGGAAAGGACAGACGGTGAAAAGTGAGACTGCAGCTCATTACCACACCCTTGGAAACATATTGAGTCAATGTGCAGTAGAAAGCTCATATCATTAAGCTTTTTCTTTCTTTTTTTCATGTACCAGAATAGGAGTGAGTGTGGGACAAACTTATTAGAAACTGCTTTCCTGACTCATTGAAGGTTCTGTCAGTAGTGGACAGTGTGGAGGGACAGAGCTGCTCACCTGATCCCTGGTCATTTGCTTCCGTAGAAGGGCAGTGGCAAGATGGCAAAGATGTTGGCATTGTGCAAACATCCTGGCAGGAGTGCTGGAGATGCTCCATCCATGCCATATTCACCTTGCTTTCTTAACATTTGACACAGGCCTCTGACTTGAAGAGTTTACTCAGTAAGAAATCTGAGCTGGCAAGATCTTAGCTGGGCTGAAACTTGCTGGAAGTAAACAAGACTGTCAACTAGCTTTAAAGATAATTGTACAAATTTGAAGACACTAGCAGGACTGAAGTAAATCCTACAATGTGGACTATAGTAAACATTAATAATTGCGTGATTGGATTAAAATAAGGTACCTGTTGAGGGGGAGGAGGGAAGTTGAAAGCTCAGTAGAGCTATTTATGTTATTGTGTTATTGTTTTTGTCTTGTTTGTTGTGTGAAACTAATAAAAATTTATATATATGTATGTATAAAAAGACTGTCAACTAGCTACAGTGGTACCTCAGTTTTTGAACATAATCCATTCCGGAAGTCCGTCTGAGTTCTGAAATGTTCGAAAAACTGAAAACTGAAAGTGGAAGCCTCAAAACAGAAGCCTCAAAAAACTCAAAACGGAAGCCGCGTTTCCAAGGTGCATTCAAAAAGCAAGGCATTTACTTCTGGGTTTTCGATGTTCAAATTCCGAAACATTCAACTATGGAGGCGTTCGAAAACTGAGATACCACTGTACTTTGTTTGCAGGGCGGTTAAGTCTTCATATGGGTCTTCTGACTCTTGAGCTACACTATAAAATTCTAAAGCTGAAGCTGCCTCGATACTTTTGGTAACATGTTTCCCACTGACAGAGTGTTTATCTCTGAACTACACTCTGATAAAAGGAAACATTATTTTAAATGGTGTTGAACGTTTACTAAATCCCGGCACATCTGGAAAACCTGAATGTCACATAGCTTCTTTTGTATCAGGAGCTGTAGGAACCCATGGGCTCTGGACAACAATTCCCCTCATCCTTGACCCTGACCATTGGCCATGTTGGATGGGGCTGATGGGAGTTGGATTCTAACACCTGATTGGCCACATGGTCCCTATTTCTGCTCTAAGTTTGGTTGTCATTTTTTGCCATTCTCAGCTAGTTCTGAACAAGGATGGGCCTTGTTTAAAAGCTTAGTGTCCCGTCCCCACCCACCCCATCAGTGCTGCAGAATCAACAGCCCTGCTGGATTAAACCAAAGGTACCGTATTTTTCGCTCCATAGGACGCACTGGACCATAGGGCGCACCTCATTTTTAGAGGAGGAAACCCAGGAAAAAAAACATTTTTCTGGTTTTCCTCCTCTAAAAGCCCTGTTTGTTTGTTTTTTTGAGGATCAGCTAAAAGCTTTGCAGCTTTTTTGCAAAGGGAAAAGCCCTGGCTTTTTTGAGGATCAGCTGAAAGTTTTGCAGCTGTTTTTGCAAAGGCAAAAGGCCTTTTTTTAGGATCAGCTAAAGGCTTTGCAGCTTTTTTGCAAAGGGAAAAGCCCTGTTGTTTTTTTGGTTTTTTTTTGAGGATCAGCAAAAGGTTTTGCAGCTTTTTTTTGCAAAGGGGGAAAAGCAAAGCTCCTTTTGCAAAGGGGGAAAAGCAAAGAGGAAAAGCCCCATTTTATGGGGTTTAACTCACATTTCTGAAAAATCTTAAGGAAAAGGAGCCATTTCTACTGTTTCCAGACAGATAATCTAATCAGCCAGTCACATGTCCTGGGGAAACAAACAACCTCCCTCTGCAGCACATTCAACAAAGGAGGGCGTGGCTGAAAGGGAGCCGGGACTCTTATCTCTCTCCGATCTCTTTCTGATCAGCTGCTGAGCGGGGTCCTTTCAACACTCCCTTTTCTCTTTGTAAAATAAAAAACACAATCTGCTTTTGGCTCCTGGGCAATTTAGCTGCAGGGACCACCATTCGCTCCATAAGACGCACAGGTATTTCCCCCTACTTTTTAGGAGGAAAAAAGTGCGTCTTATGGAGCAAAAAATACGGTATATCCAGTTCGCACGGATGATTAGAAGGTTCCCCAACTCATCATTTGTGTGTGTGTGCTATGCACATAGGTGTACCTGCGCGCGCACACACACACATGTGCTATATATAAATGCAAACACGCACCAATTTCTTTTAAAAGGGGGGGAATGCCTCCTTGTCTCTCACACTTCTGATCTACTTGTGCATAATTTAAAAAAACCAAGGGAAGAATTGTTTTCTGTTGGAACGGATGGCTTTTACTCACTTTGCCAGATAAAACAGTTCATTAATCAGTTGTCTACAACAGAGATAATTAATTGGCTAAGATACCTTCAACTGCACGATAGTCCTATTCAAATCATGTTTCAGATAACAATGCTTCTTACCTGGTAGGAGTTTGCTGTTTCCCAAAGTACAATTTACGATGAGATGCTCTGTCGCATTTAGCATAAACTTTTATCAACCAGCAAAGCTTGTTTTTTTTCCAAATGCTTCATTTTGGTGAACTTTATAAATGAGGCACTCTTTTATTGCTGGTACAATTCACCCTGATAAAGCCTCCTAAAATGCCCTCGAAGGAATAAGCAATTAACACAAGATCTTTCAGTGGGACATCCCCCTTCCCCCAGCAACAACTTGTGCATGGACACAGGTGTTAATGTCAAGTTCAGAAGCTAGACTTAAGGGACTTCCAGTAGAATAGTTTACATACAAAGCAAAAGAAGTACTGGGGGGGGGGGGGGAGAAAGAGAGTTTAGATCTGTGTTAGTAAGAGATGTTTGTTTTTGTCTGTTACATCTTGTTACTATAAAACAAACCAGATCTCAAAATCAAACATGGGTAGCAAAATTCGTCGCCTTCGGTCTAGTTTTCTAAGCACTGAATCTATAATTTTAAAATATACAACAGTCCCAATAATGATAAAGTATAAATTTATTGACACTGTCTTAGTGCTAAGGACTTGGCAGTTTGAGGACTTGCCCTGAGTCACATGACTAGCTCAGTTGGTAGAAGATGAGACTCTCAGGGTCGTGGGTTCGAGCCCCACATTGTGCAAAAGATTCCTGCATTGCAGGGGGTTGGACTAGATGACCCTTGTGGTCCCTTCCAACTCTATAGTTCTATGGGCAGTTCCTTAGGCCTGTAGTGTTCAGTTCTTGCAGAGGGTCTGAGAGGTTCCCCTGAATAAATCTCTTTTTATTAAACTGTTCCTCATTCTTGGTGCCTGTTATTGGACCCAGAAGCAATACAGTCCCTGCCTACAGGCCCACAATCTAATAGACACAGCACAAAGAGAAAAATAACGCAGAGGGAAGCAAGCAATGGATCATATGCTCCTTCGCTAGCTAATGTCATTCTATTTAGATTCCTCCCCAAAGTGGCAAATGAAAGTAAGCAATCAGCATAAATGTTTCTAGATTCAGGTAGGTAACCGTGTTGGTCTGATGCACTTGAAATAAATAAATGAATGAATGAAAATTTTTAATGTCCAATAGCACCTTAGAGACCAACTAAGTTTGTTCTGGGTATAAGCTTTCATGTGCATGCACACTAAAGCATAAATGTTGTATTTTGGATTCCTTGACGTGCATTTCTATAGAGAATATTGCCACTGCTTTCAAGTTACTGGTTCCAGAGCTCAAATGGGCTGAGGATCAAAGGGCAGAGAATGACCACGTTTCCATTTACATTCAACTGTGGGTCTCACTAGCTGGTGATTTAACTCAAACTCAATGTGGTCATTTGCGTGGGCAGGCGGAGTCCCCCAAAACCCAGGCGACCCCTGAGCGGAATAATGACACAAGACAACATGCTATGGGATTAAAATTGGCCACAACTTTATTAAGATTCAGGTGTAGGGAGACCTTGGCTCAGGCATTGGGCGTTTATCCTTCCCAGCCCCCAGCTGGGGATCTGCAAAACTGCAGGGTTATCCAGAATGTCTGGGGATTGGGCTAGCTCTGGAGAACATATGTTCAAGCAGAGAGCCCGCCCCCCATTTTGCCACCACTGGTGGGGGAGAGCAATGACAACCTCTCAGCATATGGACAATGCCTCCCCCCAATACCCCTTTAACGGGGAGCCCTGTTATCGCCGCCACACTGGGGGCATGGAGTCACTGCCCCCCCCCACCCCATTTAGGAAGATGACTAAAGGCCTGAAACCACCAAAGTTGTGTCGAATTGCTACGGGAAAGTTGAAACCTGCCAATGCAGGGAAATTCCTTTCCGGCCCTTCAACAGCGGCCTTGGCATAGCAGCACCTGAGTGCCTGTGGGAAAAAGGTTAACCTGTAAAGTAAGCGTTAATTGAGGGAGTGGAGGGTGGGAGCCTGTCTGCTGCTTCCTGGTAAGCTACACTCTCTATTGTGTGGGCTGGGTAGTCCTGGGTAGTCCCTCCCCTTACCTGGCCAATCCCTTAGCTACGCCTCCCCCAGGCGGGATTGGACAGTTAGCTGGGTAGGCGGAGATCCCAGGTATCCTTTCTGGGGGAGGGTGCAGCCAGCCCAGGAATTCAGGGGGCTATGCGCGACCACGCAAACGTCGCCCCCCATTTAATGTGGGGAGCGGCAATTCCAGTCATTCAGACCTTTTTGTAGGATTTCATAGCTGCTCAAATTGCCTGTGTCCATGCAGCTGTTTCATGAGAGTCAGATTCAGGTGCTCTAAGATGTGCTGTGTGGGGTTCAATAATGAGAGAGAAGCAGAGAGTCACTGCAAAATGGTACCAAGAAGAAAATCTCTCTCTCTCTCTCTCTCTCTCTCTCTCTCTCTCTCTCTCTCTCTCTCTCTCTCTCACACACACACACACACACACACACACACACACCTGCTTTAACTCCTAGTCTCTGCAGGGGGGCACCATTTTCTCTCTCTCCCTCCCTCCCTCCCGCTTTCTTGCAAATGACAGCCCTGTTTTTATTCACTTTTTTTTGTTTTGAAATGGACAGACCCAGGAGACTACAACAAAGAATAAGTTTGTCAGACTCCAACCTGCAGAAATGGCACTGAGCTAAATTGGCCCTTTGAGAGGCCTTCTCTCCTCTCCTGTGTAGACGGGAGGTGTTGTGGCAACTAAGAGACCAGGAGACACAGTGTGGGAGTCTGGCAGCACCTCTGAAAGTTTGATATTCTCCTGAGTTTTGTCTCATGTCAAAAGAAAATGCAAACCTTGGACAACTAATATTTCCCATGAAGGAGGCTGTGATGCCCAGCGCTGGGAGTTGACTCTGTCGGGTGATGGATGAAACAGCTTGTGGTTTTAATGCAGCTGGGAAAATGTTATCATTAGGCATTTGCCATTTGGCTTATCCAAAATCTGATGCCCTCAACCAGTTTTATAAAAGTGGGAGAATGCTTTTATTCTTACTGAGAATAAGGAGCACACAGATACACACCACAGAAACCCCAACCACATAATTCTACTCATATTTACACAAGAGTGAATTTGTGTATATTGAATGGGACTTCTTCCCAGGTAGTTGTGCACAGGATTGCAGCAGAAGTTATTTCAAGTTGTGCCCATGCACAGGTATTATGGCTATTTGTGCCATTTCCCTCTGTTCAAGGAAAGAACCGAGTGAAGATTGGCTATTGACACTTTGTTAAAGGTGGTAATAGGGCTTAATTACCGGTAGAAAATGGCATGGATTTCAAACGTCAAAGCCAATCCCATTGTAAAAACTGAAGCATTCCTGAGCTCCCTGGAGAAAAGGTAGTGTGCAATATAAACAATGTATTTCAGGGGAGGTGTTTTTCGGTTCAAGGGCCGAATTGCCTTCTGGGCAACTTTCCAGGGGCCACATGCAAGTGATGGATGGGGCCAGAGGCAAATGTGGGCAAATCAACAAGTATAAATGTTACCTTTATACAGTAGGCAAATTCCTACACACCTTTGCATACTATCCTCCATCCAGGCAAATGACAGGTATTGTCAGAGTTCAATGACACATTCCAGCCAGCCAAAAACCAGTTACCTTACTATTTGAGATCCTTATAATTAGAAATGGCAGTGGTTGTCCCTGGAAACATTTGTATACAAAGCATGCATTTGACCAGTGGGTTATTCCCAACACTCCCTTTAAAATATATTTGGCCCAGAAAACCAGTCATTTTGGCATTAGAAAAAATGAACCTGAAGGACAAAGGAAGATTCTGCATATTTAAAAAGGAGTAATTGGCAGCAAGAGAGAATCTGCTTTTGTGAGTCATGTTCCATCTCAGAAAATTTCAGAGCTCTGCTTTCTCGATTGTATGGGACCCTCCACCTTCCACCGCAAAAATGTCAAGTTTTGGTATCCGCACAGTTCCTCCTTGTTTGTTTTCCATGACAGCCTGGCTCTCCAAAGTGCCACTAATAACCCAGCATCCAATTAGCTGCGCAGGTTTGTAGCTTTTCTGACACTTCTCTCAAAGCATCTCTGGGATGCTGCAGCCTACAAGCCACTTCTTCTGTGCGAGGCTCAAAAGGCAGAGGCTGAGACAAGGCAAAAGCGACGCGTTTATTATGCCGTGCTAGCGGGATAACGGAATACGTTGCTTTCAACGCTAAACAGTGTTGTTCGAGGGGTGGTGGTGGAAATCCCATGGCCTGATCAAGCCCTCCATTACCTATGCCTGCAAGGGGTTCCTCGAATCGACAAGCTGGGCCCGCAGTGTTGCTGTGTATTCATTCCCAGGAAATACTGCAGAGTGCTTGAAAGAACAGCAATTTAAAATAGGTGGGTGGTTTGTGGGTGTAATAAAGAGATGACAGCAGAGCCTTTCTTGAGGCTGCTGCTTACATTCTGCGTTGCCATATTAACAGATTTTGCAACCTTTGTTCCCATGGAAGTACAAGCTGGTGCATGGAGGGTCTGGGTCTTTATGGGAAATATTTGAGATGGTAATCATGGGACTTAAGCTCAACCTTTTTTTTTTTTTAGCTATCAGCTCAGAAACTAGAAAACGCACCTCATTAAGCAGAATGTTCCCCAATGAGCATAGCAAAAACATCAAGAATCACTTTATCATTAACTGCAAGTGCCACACCTCCAACACTGCATCTGGGTCTCCCTCTTTTTTTAGGAGCCACGCCCAGGTGGTGGAGCCCTGAGATGACAAAAAGCATTTCATTCAGCTTCATAACATCGTGTGCATACAAAAACAAGGTACTGGTTCATATCCTCATACATTTCTCTGGTGAAAATAGGGGCATCCTACTCCATAACAACAAACAACAACAACAACAACAACAACAACAACAACAATTTTATTATCTATACTTCTCCCATCTGATTGGGTTGCCCCAGCCACTCTGAGCAGCTTCCAACACGCATAAAAACAGAACAAAACATTAAACATTGAAAAACTTACATATACAGGGCTGCCCTCAGATGCCATCTAAAGGTTGTATAGTTACTTATCTCTTTGGCTCGGGGGTTGCATAACTCCATACCCTCCAAAATTTCTCCAATGAAAATTGGGGCATCCTAAGGAAAAGTGGGACATTCTAGGATAAAATCAGAAACTTGGATGGCTTCTGTGAATCTGGGGCTGTCCCTGGAAAACAGGGACACTTGGAGGGTCTGCTGGTTGCTTGCAAGCTGCCACCACTCATTGACAAAGCTGCCATGGCACCATAGAAGGTTCATGGACAAAAGTGGGAAGGGCCAGTCCTAGGACGTTGATAAGCAGTGCAGTTGCTGGGAGGATAATTTGGAAGGACATGGGGTGTGTGCCACTGGCATCCCTTTCCTTGGGTTTGTCCACAAGACCTTTGCACAACAGTTAATGAGCTTCCAGATAGAGATGAGGAGGCTAGAGAGAGGCTGAGAAGGCTCTGAAAATCAAGTTCATGACTGCTATCCTAGGGCTGCCATACATCTGGGATTTCAAAGGCGGAATTGACACCTGGGGGAATTTCCAAAACGTGGTGCTTTGTCCTGGATCTTAGGCAAGTCAATTGAAAAATCACATGGAGGGGAATCATGTTTTTTGTAAAAATGCTCAACAACTTTCGGGGTGTCCTGGTTTTTTACTTTTTGAAACATGGCAACCCTAGCTATCCAAGGCAAAGATCAGAATTTGGGTCATCAAGCTGAGTTGCAGGCAAGGAAAGATTAATGCCAAGGTAATCAACCCAACCAAAAGCAAAAACGTAGGGAATGTTCCAATAACTGTGTGTGTGTGTGCGTGTGTGTTTTCATTCTCAGTGGCCAGTAGTGGTTAGGACCCATTGGGACCAGTGGGGCAGAAAGCAACAATACCTTTAAATCATATCTGAAGCACATTTCCCCCCCTCAAAGAATTCTGGTAATTTGTGAAGGATTGCTGGGAATTGTAACTCTGTGGGCCATAAGCTACATTACTCAGAATGATTTGAGGGAAAGAATGTGCTTTTTAGGTATAATGGGTACACAGCTTAAAACACAGTCGCAGCACGCTGTGTTTCACATCAGAGCACTCATGGGGAAAAGGGTGCTTAACAAACATGTCCCAGGACTGGTCCTCCACCCCACCCCCCAATTAGTATCCTCCCTTACTGCTTTCTCCTCCACAGGGGGAAAGTGCTGGTTCCGTCTAACATACCCTGTTGTGGAGAGAGAGAGAGAGAGAGAGAGAGTTGTCAGCATCTAATTTTGGTTGGTTGGAGAGGAAGTCCTAAGGGAGAAAGAGTTAAGCATCTCCTCCTTCTCCATAGCCCCATACCAGCCTTCCAGTTTTAGAAACAAGCTACTAAAAGACTTCTTTGTTTTCTCTCGGTCTCTCATCTTCTTCAGCTCTCTCTGTCTCCCAATTCAATGGCACCATTGCTCTGCCCTCCCAGGAGCTGAAGGGTGACCCTTCCCCAAAAGCAGGAGAGAGACATCCAGTCATTAGCATCCATTCATGGAGCTTAGCAACCAATCAGCTCAACAAAGGATGGTCAGCCAGCAGCCTGACAATATTCTGTCTGTGACTCAGAGTTGTCCCTGGTAAATTGAGGGAGATGGCAAAATATAATAGGAGAAGATTTGGAGGGCTGCTTCTGAGGAGGCTGGCAGCTGGCATGGGAAATGAGTTTTTGAAGTATGCATGCTACAGGTACACACACACACGCGCACACACACGACAACTTGGTGTGTCTTCTTGCCCCCTCAAATCTATATATAAATGGCCTGTTGGCTGGGATAGCTCAGTCCGTAGAGCATGAGACTCAGAGTTGTGGGTTTGAGGCCACATTGGCAGGGGCATAGCAAGGTAAATTGGTACCTGGGGGCAAAAAAAAAATTGCCATCCCCCCCCCGAGGCATAGGAAGGTCAGGTGGTACCCGGTGCGAAAAATTTCTTGTCACCCCCACCATTGATCCCCCCTGCAAAAATGGTTTTATGTTATTTCATATTTTCTTACAAAGGAATTATAACAATTTAAAAAAACTTTTATTTATATCCCGCCCTCCCCGGCCGAAGTCGTGCTCAAGGTGGCTAACATCAGATACATAACATTGGTATAAAATCGAACAATAATTAAATTACCTCCTAAAAACATCTCAAAATCAAATTAAAGTCTAATTAGATGGCTTTCCACAGGGTTAGGGTTGGGAACAGTAAGTGTTCTCTGAACTGAAATTTCAGCCTTCACGATGTAGGAAAACAGCCAAGTGAACAGCTATTTTGGTGGCGGAGGGTCAAGATATTAACTGATATGCATGAAATTTCATATATAGCTATATAATTCCTAGTATAGTAAGATAAGACCTTTGGAGCAGGCATTTTAAAAAAAAGTTTTTTATGAACCGCCCTCGTAGGACAGTAATTGTTCCTTGATAATTTGTCACCCCCTCCATTATGGAAACTAGGTCAGACCACCCCCTACACCCCCCTTGCTACACCCCTGCACATTGGGCAAAATATTCCTTCATTGCAGAGGGTTGGACTAGATGATCCCCACGCTCCCTTCCAACTCTACAATTCTACGGTTCTATGGCAGTTTTCTATGTTCTTATGTAAGATTTGCAAATCTCACTTGCTGGACCGTGGGTCAATACAAGATGTCAATAAAGCAGTCTCTCCGCACCTGGTGCTCTCCAGGTGTTTAGGACAACAACTGCTGTCACCCCTGACCATTGGGCATGCTGGTTTGGAGCTGAAGGGAGTTGGATTCCAACAACATTGGGAAGGTACCGCATTGGGGGATGCTGCGGTAAATAGACTAGAGTGAGGAGAATTAGACATTGCATCTATAAAGCAGAGCTGCAGACCCCTCACTGGCAGAGGTAATGCTGATGTAGGGGGAACTTGGCTAGCAGGGAAGACCAGTGAGCAACCTCCAGCCTGCAGGCCACATGAGGCCCATCCCTTCTTGCCGTTTGGCCCACCTGGCAGCGCCCCCCTACCCTATATGACATCAGGTGTTGAGAATAAAAAGCAGCGGCCAGGCTGAAAGGGGTTTTGCAGGTGCTGCCCACGTGAGCTGAGTCAGCTCCAGATGATTGTGCCCTGGAATGAAATGAATAGGGTTGCCAGACTGCAATCCAGAGATCCGCTTTGCTCCTTTCAAAAGGCATCATTTGCCGCTTACTCACTCCAGCTCCCCCAGTGCTTTGGAATGCTTCGTGATGGGTTCTTCTTCCCTGGGATTTTCCTTGCCTCCCTCCTACCTTCCATCTGTGGCTAAGTTTCCTTCAAGAAAGAAAATGCTCGCAGTGGTTAGGAACGAGTTGCAGATAGGGTTGCCTCTCTTGACACACACACACACACACACACACACCACAGCAGCAGCAGCAGCAGCAGCAGTTCTGGGATGCAGGAAGCTTGCCAGGGTAAATTTCCCACTTGCCATGTTGTTAAAGGCCCAGCAGCCCTGCCTTGGGGTGTGGAGAAGGGAGGGCGACATTCAACATGAGGCTCTGCACTTCAGAGCACCTACCCTTAACTTAATGTACACTGACATCCGGATTATGCAACTTTGCTTAGGGCTGTTCTTTTTCTCTCACGGCTTGCCAGTTCCGAGATCCAGGTGAGACATTTACAACATCTGAGCTCAGCTTGGCCCAGGCCTTATAATCGCACCTCTAACAAAACCTACAGAATCCTTTAGTGTTTCGTTTTACTTTTAACCCCACCCAAATTTCTTCACCTTCTTTTATTTTTCAGATGGTTTGCAAATGTGACGAATATTTGTTGCGCAGATCTCTGGCACTTGTCAGAAAAATCTCTACAAAGTAATTGCTTTTGACTTCTTGCTGGGTAGAATGTCCCAGCTGCCTTGTCATATTTCTTAGCGTCTTCATTTACCTCGTACCCAATCCTGTTTCAGCCTCAGCTGCTGCCCCCCTCTCCAGCATGCTAGGAATGACCACTTCCTCTCAAGAAAGCAGAACACTAGCATCAGTGCTGAGATAAAAGGCTGCACTCCAAAACCACTTCCCTCAGAGTGAGCTCCTTTGAATCCCATAGGGCAGCGATGTCCAGCAGGTTGATCACGTTCGACTGTTCGATCCCCAGGATGTTTTTTGGGATCATGGCCGATCGCTGGCTCCTCTATCCGGCCCCAAATGGAAGACGGAGTTTTTGCTGCGATGCTGACTGTTTCATTAGTGATCTGTTGGTGAATGTCTTTCTTCCTTTTTTCTTTCGGAAACAACAACTCTGACCTGAACCCCCCCCAAAAAAACAAGATATTCTTCTCTCAAAAAAGCACAAGAACTTTGACCTGAAAACACCCCCCCCAAAAAAAAACCAGGGTAGATCACTGCCAGATTTTTATTCTGAGAGTAGCTCGCAGTCTCTTGGGAGTTGGATGCCCCTGCCATAGGGTATATTTCTGAAGAGACATGGGCCACATTCACACCCTGCATTTAAAGCACATTTAGAACATCTGAAAAATCAGAAAAATCAATCACAATCATTAATTTCATGATGGCCATGATCAGTGCCTATCAGCCATCAAATGCCTCAGTAAAAAGTCAATAAGGAGCGAGGCAGATGCACCGCACAAGGGAGGGCATTCTACAAAAAGAGAACCACCACGGAGAAGGTCCTGCCACACAGTGAGTCAACACCAACCAGGCAGTAGTCAGGGCCTGAGATGGTTTCTACTGAGACAGATATGGAGACAAACAGCTACAGTAATGTAATTTAGCGCTGAGAATATGACTTCCCGCACACCTTTTTAATCCACCCCCTCTTTTTGGTCTGTCCGTCTGATCTAGAAGGAAAACTGCTGCAACCTTTGCAAAGTGTAGTGTATGCACTAATGGCTGATTAATTCTGAGCAGGCAGGAGGAAACGGTGGAATGAGAGAGAGAGAGAGAGAGAGAGAGAGAGAGAGAGAGAGAGAGAGAGAGAGAGAGAGAGAGAGAGAGAGAGAAGCAGCAGCAGGGTAGAATCCTCATAACTGTGTGCGCACTAGATAGCTCTGCCCTTGACTCATCCAGGAATTGCAAATGTAAGCTGATAAAGCTGGCAGCCTATACTAATCCACAGCTAAGTGCACGAAAACTGATTAATAAAACAAAACTACAAGCTCTAGCAGTTCCCACCGTTCAGCAGTTGACCCGCTTTAAAAATAAATAAATAAATAAACAAACAAACAAACGAATGAACACATAGATGTGGCTTCTTTCCTGAGACAAGGTTCCTGTTTGGGGATGCAGCAATAGCAGTGACCGAGAGCATCTCTCGGTGCTGCAACCAACCCTTTCAAGTGCCTCTCTCCCCACCTAGGGGTTGGAAAATATTCCCCCGACACATGTTTTCTACCAGGTCTTCCATTTAAGGTTCTATTAAATGCTTCCTGGTGGTTTGTGCTAATGTTCTCATTATTTAGAAGTGACAAAGGGATACATTTTTGTTTCCAGGAGAGCTAAAGGTCTTAATTTTCTTAACGTGTTTATCTCACTTGGGAGCTATTCTTGTGGCAGTGCTATTAGAACGGCATACATTTGGAGCAGGCTCAGCAAGCTGCATGCTTAAAACCTGTGATCTGTATTTGTTCATCTGAGCGAATGTGGGTGTTCCACTGATATTTAGCAATCCTGGTATAAACAACACTGGCTGGTGCATAGACAGCAACTGGCCTCTGCTGGGCAGAAATGGAACTGCAACCTGTATGGTTTGCTGTGTTGTGGTAAAGCTGGGCTGGTTGTACCTTAGCCCCGCTGGAATGCAAGCCTGATTTTTTAGGGAAACATTGGCCTACGATCCACACAACCCGCTCTGCTTGCCCTGACTTTCAGCACTCTCAGCCTGTGAAAAGGCAAGGTAAAGTTAAAGGACCCCTGACAGTTAAGTCCAGCCACGAACGACTCTGGGGTTGCGGCGCTCATCTCGCTTTACTGGCTGAGGGAGCCGGCGTACAGCTTCCGGGTCATGTGGCCAGCATGACTAAGCCGCTTCTGGCGAAACCAGAGCAGTGCACAGAAACGCTGTTTACCTTCCCACCGGAGCGGTACCTATTTATCTACTTGCACTTTGACGTGCTTTCGAACTGCTAGGTTGGCAGGAGCTGGAGCCGAGCAATGGGAGCTCACCCCATCGCGGGGATTTGAACCACCAACCTTCCGATCGGCAAGCCCTAGGCTCTGTGGTTTAGACCACAGTGCCACCCGCGTCCCTTCTGTGAAAAGGCAGTTATGAAGCCTTTGGTTGTGAGCTGTTGGGAGTTGTCATTAGGAGATCAGTAAGCTGTTGCTAACCGTCTCAGCAAAAAGAGATTAAAACACATTATTATTATTATTATTATTATTATTATTATTCCACCCTATACCTGTAGATCTCAGGACAGTTCACAACATAAATTCACAATATTTTTAAAAAAACACAAAATAGATAACAAAAATAAGAACAAAAACAAACCAATAATCCCCCCCTTCCACAACAGATTTAAAATGATGTCAATCACCCAAAGGCCAGGTTGAAGAGGAACGTTTTCGTGTGAGCCTAAAGATGTATTAATGAAGGCACTAGCTGGGGAGAGCATTCCACAAATGGGGAGCCACTGCAGAAATGACCCATTCTCATGTTGTCACCCTCCAGACCTCTCCCAGAGGAGGCACAAGAAGATGGGCCTCAGGGGATGATCTCAGGGTCCAGGTTGGTTCATATGGAAGGAGGGAGGTCATGACAGAATTGCTTTAAATCAGTACATGGCTCAGGCTAGGAGGTGAGTTCTATCACTGCAGTTTAAAGGGGTCTAGTCTTTTCAGCATATGTGGACCTCTGCAGAACAGGGGAGATGGTGCTTCTGTTGGAACTGGGGTCCTCAGAGTCAGAGCGTGGCAAGGAAACTGCTTCAGGCTGGAACGGTGTTGACCGAATGGCTTCCTCCTGTGCTGGAGTTTCTGTGACAATTAGGATGGTTGTGGAGAGGTCCTTCTCAATTTCTGGTTCTCCATCTAAGTCCATGAGCTCATTCTCCCAAAAGGAGATGTTGGACCTTGAAGCCATGACATGCAACTGCTATTAGGATTGTCCTGTATTGGTGAAGAAGAACATGCAAGCTTGCTTCCTTGACTATGGAACAATGGTTCTAAGAACAGAAGATGAGTCTTGTTTGATTGGGTCAATGGCCCATTTAGGCCAGCATCCTCTTCTTGCAGAGGTCAGCTAGATGCCTGTGGGATCTTTGTCATAATCAATTCTAATATTTTAGGAGTAGCTATGGGCTATGTTTTTTAAGATTGCAGAAGTAGACCTTTTCTTCCTGAATGTGCAAATTGCTTTGGATGCCAAGGGGCTGTCTGTCAGTCACAGCCAGTTTATGCATCACATGTACCTAATGTATGCAGGTGTGTGATGATTTTAGTGCTTGCAAAACACTAATGTGCAAACTTGCCATTACTATGGAACAATCCAGGAGAGCACAGAACAATTTCTATAGATTTCAAATAGTTTATTCTAAGGCAGCCAAGCAATTAAAACAATTTAGCCAATTGATGTCATTTTAAGTGGCTAACTGAGCCATTCATCCCCAATATACCACAGAAAATTGCACACTCTCACAGGCCAATTCTTTCACAGAGATCCTGGTGGCTTCTTCTTCTTCTTTTTAGTTTGTTCATTCCTCTGCTTGTTTATTTTATTATGCTTCCATCGCTGCCTAGTAATGTTTGTTCTCTGGGAATCTCGCAGAAATGCAAAAGTGTATGGTATAATATTGGAATGCAGTAACAAAACAGAAGAAAGCAACATGAAAATTGGTTATTTCCGGTAGAAGAAAGGGGTGGGTGGGAGGAAACCCCATTAATAAAACTTAATATAAAACAAAACACAAATGATCGATTAAGAACCCCAGATTGTAAAACACCAGACTTGGGTGAATAAAAAGATCTTAACATTATACTTACGACACAATCGCCATTCCATAGCCAAGAGGCTATTCCATAGCCAGGGTGCGACAATGAAAAAGGCCTGTCTCACTTAGAGAGACGTGGGGAGTAGGACCTCTGAAGCGGGTCTTAAGGGCTGGTCAGGCATATATATGGAAGCTGATCCCTAAGGTCACCTGCTCCTAAGCTGATATGGGCTTTTAAAAACCAACAGTCACCTCCTGTGCTCCTAAATCCTAAGAAACTTTGTATGTGCAAAAGGGAATTGAAAGGTGTGTCTGAACACCAGCCCTTCCCGGTCTTCTCACACTTTGAATTCTCCACAAAATATTTTTAAAAACAGACCTGTTTTCGTCAAGGCCCAGAAGTTCACCGACTTCCATTTGTATATTTCCACTTTCAACACTTCTTGTAAAATGTGAAACCACCTGGAGACGTGTGCAGAAACTGGCATCTAGATCAAAAGTGGGGGACCCTTTTTTGGCCTGAGGGCTGCATTCCCTTCTGAACAATCTCCTAGGGGCCACATGGCAGGTGAGGCCAGAGGCAGAAATTAGTGTCTGCGCTACCTTTGTACTACAGGCTGTTTTCTGCACATGCTCAAACAC
This sequence comes from Lacerta agilis, assembly GCF_009819535.1. NCBI lineage: Eukaryota > Metazoa > Chordata > Lepidosauria > Squamata > Lacertidae > Lacerta > Lacerta agilis. Next base: position 54,110,027 of record NC_046320.1, read on the forward strand.
TCCTCTCTTTCCTTTCATCCAGGAAAGAAAGAGGTGCTATTAGGTGTCAAGGAAATGTCCCAGATTTTTAACCAGGGCTGTGGCTGGGGAAGGGTGTAGCCTGCTAAGTGTTTGGAGGACCAGATAGAGAGTCTTGGAGGGCCACATTTGGCCCCCGGCCTGATCTAGGTGTACCTTTAAGAGATTATTCTGTGTTTAATTCAATGAAGTTCTAACAATGTAGCTCATAAGAACCCTTTTGCTTTGTTCCATCCTGTGGGAAATCAGTTGCTATGCCAAACATGTTGATGATGTCCTCTCCTCTCCTCTCCCCTCTCCTCCCCTCCCCTCTCCTCTCCTCTCCTCTCCTCTCCTCTCCTCTCCTCTTCTCTCTCATTCTTTCATTCTTCAGTGGCTGAGCCCCACAGCCAGCAGGCTGGGCCATGCACACTTTGGCAGTTCCCTCTAGCAGCAGGAAAGGATGATGAAGGGGTCTGCAGAAAGAGGAAGAGGCCACAGCTGTCCAAGCAATGGAAAAGACCATGTGCATGTTGGTGCTGGCTGATAAGCGCTTTTGTTTTCGGATCTAGGAGTGAAACATAAAGAAACCTGAAATATTTACAGCTCTAAGGTCGGATTCTGACATAACCATTTCCAGTTTTCATGCTAGTGGTGGGAATGGAGTGTGAGAACTGCTGTATTCAGAAGAACTTCTGCATTTGATTCCACCCACATCTGCTGTGCCAGTCTTATTTCAGCACATTTCAATATTAAATGTTAGGAGCTGTTTTGGTGTTGTTATTTGCAGGTCCCCATACCTGGGAAAGTAGAATTATAGAATTGTAGAGTTGGAAGATACCCCAAGGGGCATTTACTCCAACCCCCAGCAATGCAGGAATCTAAGCTAAAGCATCAATGACAGATGGCCATCCAACCTCTGGTTAAAAAACTCCAAGGAACTTCCGGCGGCGACGCCATCGCCGGGTGGTCGAAGGCTGCTTCGGGTCTGAAGCGCCTTGTCCATCCCGGGGGTTAGGAGCCGCGCTACCGCAGCGCGCGGCTCCGGTTGGGGTGCGGGAAGAGCGTCCCGCACCCTGGGCTCCCCGGCTGCGCCCGCGGAGGCTCCGAACCCTTCCCCTGCCCCCCTGTAAAGGGGGAGTGGGGGTGAAGGGACAACGGAGCCGGGCTTACGGGGATATGCCCCAACCGGGATGCAAATGCGGCGGCAAAGCCCGCGGTGAGCGTCTAAGTTCTACCTGTGAAGAATGGAGCTAAAGGAACCCGGTGGTCGTGAGTAAATAATCTTGGCAGAAATCGTGTTTTTGGAACGATCCGGGGGGAAGGAGAAAGGCAGCCTGCCTCCCTCCCTTCGAGCCTAAGAAATTAACCAATTTGAGGGATTGCTGCCACAGAACTGGTTATAAAGTATCTAAAATCGATACATGAGACTGGCAAACTTTTTTCTTGGGAAGCTAACTAGCGGAAAATATCTCTATTTAAAGTTGCGGTGTTTGCGCTCCAGCTTAGGAAAATGGCGACGAACAAAGAGACAGGAGAAGAAATATGATACCCACTTCCTCCTCCTCTGCCAGTATGCTGGGTTTCGTCCTTGAACTGGTATTGAACTCTGGACTAACAGATGAACAAAGGCTCACTGCCTTGAAGGTGGAACTAATTTACAGAAAAGTTAAAGTCTTGTGTGGGGGTCTGAAATGGAACCAACTGCCCACAGAGGAGGCTAACAAAACTTTTGACACTTTGGAAGAAAATCTTGTCAAAGAGCTGAGAGGATGGATGGAAAGATGGGAAGAAATGAATGAGCTACTTCGGAGAAGAAATTCGCTTGTTGGGGGTGGCAGTCCCAAGGCGATGTCAAGATTTGCTATATCCAGTCCCCGAGGTGTGAGCTCGGGGGCCAGGGACAGAGAATTAAGGTATTTACAAGAAGAAAAGGAATGCTACAAAGAACCGGAGAAGCTGAGAGAGGGAGAGTTGGATACCTCGGAGCTCGTGGCAAGGAGAGCTTTGGACTGTGCCTGGATCTGTGGACGTTGGGAGAGGGAAGTTGCATGGAAGTTCAGTGCTGATGCCATCAGGAGAAGAAGAATGGACAGAGGGGGTGTGGGGTGAAGTATTAAGTAAAATCTAAAGCAATCTGTTATGGTATTTTGAAATTGGAGGGTGAACACTGTCAACAATAGTTTGTTTTATTATTTGTTTGAACATGAAAAGAGATATTTCAAGTTTTTATGTTATTAGCAGCAGTTCAAAGGATAGAAGAGATAGATTTGATGAGGACGATTTGTGAGGATTGATGAGGATGTAGTATAAATAAAGTCAATTTAAGTGGTTTAAGTTTATAGATTAAGACGATTAAGATTAAGATGAAGATTAAGATGAATGTTTTACTTTATATATATAATTAAGTTTAATTTTTTAAATGAAGAGGTTAAAAAGTAGATTATGGATATAAACTCGAAGGTGAAAAGGCAGGGGAAGTCAACTGTCAAGATTGGAAAAAGAAATTTTTTTTTTTGAGATGTCTAATTAAGAAGAAAAATCATGGCAATTTTTGTAATAGATGTGTAATTGTATTTGTTTTGTATGTGTATAAATGTAGGTGTGGTTAAGGTTGTATGTTGTTATAAGTAAAAATGTCAATAAATTCTTATAAAAAAAAATAAAATAAAAAACTCCAAGGAAGGAGGAGAGTCCGCAACCTCCTGAGGGAGACTGCTCCACTGTTGAACAGCTTTTACTGTCAGATGTTTTTTCCTGATGTTTAGTCGGAATCTGGAAGTGTGAACATTGTGTCTGCATCATTTTCCTGAATAATGTCAGGCAGACGGGTAGCTTTGTTTGTGACCCTGCTTCTGCCATGCTCTGTCCTGTCTGAACCTGGGGTTTGAAACTAGTCCAAAATAGGTTGCAAAATTCCACAACTGCCTTGATTACATCTCCCATACTGTTGGTTCCTGTATTGTTTCCTGATACCATAAACTTCAGCACTCAGAATGTAAATTGTTAATGCTTTCAGGGATGTCCATTTGTAAATAAGTCACAGACTAATTTGGTTTAAGGGGTCTTTTGTAAGAATTTATGGTGTTTCTGAGAGGCAGACATTTCTTAGGGCTATGCCACTTCAAAGAGCATGTCAGTCATTGCTAGATAGTGAGACAAAAAAATGTAAGTTTCAGTGGAAGTTGAACTGTAGCAGTACAGAAGCAGTGCTGATTACTACAAACCCAGGATGGGATGGAAATCATTGCCTCCTTACATCCCTAATGGAGACTGGCTGATGTATTTAATGGTGAAGGTAAAGTACTCTTCATATGCTCGGGAGCAAATTCAATGATTATTGATGAATGAATTCTTAAATCTGAGACGTGGTAATGAAGATAAACCTTGGCATAAATCAACTCCTGTTGTGTCAAGCTTGGAGGTGGTTCTTGCTGTGGAGCAAGGTAAAGTGCAAGAGAAGCAGGAACCCTTGAGGGAAAATTGGATTTAACTGAAGTATGAGACGTCCAAACCAGTCAGGCCTTCTGACTCGCTTGAAAAACAAGGCTCTCACAGCACTGAGATAAATAGCCTTCTCTGTCACTTCTTTGGAATGAGAATCAGTGGAAACAGCAAGTTCTGCTGCAGCATCATTTCCGTGAGGTGGCAACAAATTATTATGGCACACGTTATATTTCATCAGCAGGTTTGGCTTCTCCCTCCCCTTTGAAGACTGCTCTCCTGCCCCAATCCCCCCACTTTCTAAGCAAAGAAGAAGTTCGTTTCAAAAAGTCATACTTAACCTGCTGGTTTTGCTTGCTCTGAAGAGGCTCCTTGAGCTTTGAAACGTCCGCTTAACCTGCGAAGCAAGCGTAGAGACACCAGTGAACAAACTCTCAGTGGTAGAGAAACACACTTTGTGTATTAGAAGATTTCAGGTATTGGTCATTCTCTACAAGTTCAGTGGGCCATAACGTGGTGGCAATGGACATGCTTTGTGTGTTAGAAAGTTCCATAGTCAACCTCCTAAAGAATTACAGGTCAAAGGGAAGGAAAGACGCCTGCCTCATACAAGACCCTGTTTCGCACAACAAAACAACTTCCATCCTGACCTCTAGTAATTGGTCTGACCTGCTACACCATGCGACATACATTGGAAGGCCTGGTGGACACACCCAACAATGGACAAGAACATTATCACCTGTCTCAAACAAGAACAGAACAGGAAATGCCTGGATGGGGATGGAGCTAAAATCCACACCTTCTGAAACAATATGAGAACCAAAACGCAATGTTTATCCCAAGCTTGTGATGCAGTTTGCCAACCCAATGTGTTGGGTTTTTTAATGAATATATTCCAAAAATACTGTAAACAAGTCAATACATTGGCAGGATTTTAAATAAACACTTGCAATTAGTAGAAAATTAGAAAAAAAAGGGAAATAATAATTGGAAAAGTATAAGTATGGAAATGCAGAAGAACTTGGTTTATATAAGGAACCAGAAGAGGGTATGGAGGGAAGTCTAGAGATTCAAAGAATCTCAAAAAGAAGGTTCGTGAAAATGTATTTGTATAAATCTGAGTTAGAAATGTGAGTTCATTTTTGTTTTTAATTGTGAAAATGAAACTGTGGAAAACTAATAAAAAATATTTGCAAAGCTAAAAAATAATAACGAATATATTAGTAAAAAAATTAATGCATTGTATTATGATAAATTGCTTGCAAAATTGTGTACAACAGGCAAAACTGCATACAAAAAGGGGGAGGGTTGGTCCATCTAGCTCAGTATTGCCTAGAGACACCTTCCTCATCCTAGTGCCTTCCAGATAATTTGAAGTACAACTCCTATCAGTCAAAGCCATCATAGCCAAGGATGATGGAGGTTATAGCAGAAGACATGTAGATTGGGGAAGGCTGCTCTACCTTGACTAGCAGCAGCTCTGGAGGGTTACAGACCAGGGTCTTTCCAACCCTATGTGTGCTTTATTTTAGATTTTGTAAAACAACAACAGGGATTTCTTTTAAAAAAAATGCATGTGTATTATGTTTCCTTTTTTGCTTCACATGAGTCTGCTTAGCACCAAGGAGAGCTACTGATCAATGGTGTTGAGTGCATTTGAATTGGTTCAGATGCAACCAGTGTGGCTTTTGGAGAAGATTTTGGCATATGTTGCTAACACCGAAGGAGATATAAGCAATTTCACAGAGGGCCTTTCTCAGTTAATGGTGGGTTCCTTACTCCCAGGAGGGTTGTCAACAGGCGACTCTGCAGTCTGACTTTTTGAGCAAAACATACCTGCAAGAGAGAAACGAAACCTCGGGGGAGAGTTTGGCATTAATTTTAAGTGCATTTTTAATTTTAATTTTAAGAAAAGCTCATCTCTGACTTGTGTCCACAAATTCAAGATACTTCCAGTTTTACTAGCTGTGGTGTTACATGCTGCTATAAAAATATTAATTATAAATATAGAACTTGGGGAAGTGTGAAACAATAAGACATGTTACTAGGTCTTTTAAATGTTTCGCTCTCATTTTGACTGTTGATGGCTACCTAAGTTGAAATGTACAACGGTCCTTAACAGTGCGGTATAGTGGTTAAGAGTGGTAGACTCGTAATCTGGTGAACTGGGTTCGTGTCTCCGCTCCTCCACATGCAGCTGCTGGGTGACCTTGGGCTAGTCACACTTCCTTGAAGTCTCTCAGCCCCCCTCACCTCACAGAGTGTTTGTTGTGGGGGAAGAAGGGAAAGGAGAATGTTAGCCGCTTTGAAACTCCTTCAGGTAGTGAAAAGTGGGATATCAAATCCAAACTCTTCTACCACTCTGCAAACCAATTGTCTTCTGCCCATTTTGCCTGCAAAGCCACCTTCATTTTCAGACAGTGGGACATATCCATTCCCAACAAAGTTGCTTAGAATTCCCAATGTAGCTTTCTTTTCCACAACAGTAGCAAGCAATGGAGTCTGTTTTGTGTGTGCTCCTTACTTGTATGACAGACTAGGCATGGGGAGCCTTTGATCCTCCAGACGTTGCAGAACCACATCTCACACCACCCCTAGCTATTGCACATCCTTGCTGGGGCTGGTGGGAGTCGTAGTCCAGCAACATCTGGAGAGCTGAGGTTTCTCCACACCTGCTATCAACCGTTCTTGATAGTCGCTTGCAGGAGAAGCTGTAGCTCAGCAATGAAAAACATGCTGGTCATTGTAGACGGTAAGCTAGCTGGACCAATGATCTTACTCAGTATGAGGAAGCGTTCTATGTTTCATGTGGGAATGGCGAATGATAAATATAGACGGGTGTCTCCAACAAAGTCATCCTCTAAGTATGTGCAGTTAGTCAGGTCCTCTTGATTTCAGCAGGCCTTGTCTTAGTGGCTTTGTTGAATGGAACTCGGTATTTTGCACACAAAGGCTGCCATCCTCTGCACACTTACTTTGGAATAAGCCTCATTGAGCCCAGAGGCTCTTACGTATAGGATTTGTGCCATAAATGTGTGACGTTAGTGACATATCGTGAGATTTGCTTCATGCCCCAATGAGGCATGTGGCCCTTGAGGCTGGTGAGCTATATGAAAGGCGGAGTGGCAGTTTGCCTTTTGCAAGAAATGCTAGATCGCTGAGTATTTCGTCACACTTCTTTGATCCTGCAGGGATAAAAGAGTAAGTGACCAATTGCAAGTGCTATGCTCAATTAAAGGTGTGAGAGAGGCTCACTGGGAGCTAATAGCACCTTTATCGCTCTTATTAGGCTATTCAGAGTACACAAACACAGTCATACATAAACATCTCCCTAGGAGACAGGCCAGATTGACAGCTACTTCTGAAAATCAGTGATGATGCGTTACTAAAGGACAGCGAACCTTCGGTTCTGGAAGAATTAGCATCGCCCAGAGATGATGCCTAATGAGAACAGTGGGAAAGCCTTGGTGATAATGAACAGACAGAGATGTGCAGGGATCCCCTGGAGCCTTAGAAATCCCACTGGTTGCTTTTTATTGCATTGGAAAGGCAACCCGTGCCTTTGCTTATTAATTCATCTTGATGACGACTCGATATTTGTCCAAAATTGCATGTGGCTTCATCGCAAATGGCCAAGAAGATTAGACACTTCATGCTGTCGGCACTTTGTTTCTCAAGTTGGTTTCAGGGGTTGCATGGTGGTGAGCTGCATCCATGTTAAATGTCAAAACAGGAAAAGCCCTTTTCTTTGCAATAGCTTCATCTGTCTTTTGAATTAATAGTGGGGATATACTGGAGAAAAACAGGAGTTGAAGATTTGGGTAGTAACCTGAGAAGGCTCATCATTGCAGGGTGAAGTTACAAGGACCTGATCTGTATGCGGTTGTTGCAAGCTTTGGGAAAGCTGCCCTCAAACAAGGCATCCCCTTTGGGTCCAAGACAGGTAGGCTTAGGCCACAACCACACCATACATTTAAAGCACTATGATACCACTTTAAACAATCGTGGCTTCCCTCAAATAATTCTGGGAGCTGTACTTTGTTAAGGGTGCTGAGAGTTGTTAACCCACTCTGGTTTCCTAACTTCAATTGCTCTTCACAGGCAAGTCTGAGAATTGTAGCTCTGGGAGGGGAATAGGGGCACCCTTCCTTTGCTGACAGAAGCTGCAGAATCATTCCAGCCTTTTTCTTCTGCCTGCATCTATCTCTGTCTTGTGGTTCTGACTCAATCCAAACTCCACTGACCACCTTTAGTGGAGCGAGTTCTGTGGGGTAAGGGACATTCTTTTGTGGCACTTAAGCAAGGAGGAGGTGGAGCCACCCTGTCCTCAGCCCTCCAGATCTGCCCTGCCTCTGGTCACCTTGGCACGGGACTTTTTGTCTGCAGGAAAAATCTCATTTTGGTTTCTTGCGGGGGCAACTTTTCCAAATGTGGTCGCACCATAAATTTGTATAATGGCATTGTGATATTTCCCTTATGTATGCACCTTAGTGCACATGTCTCCCTCATATTATTCTGTTCACATGATTTGGTTGGGGAACTGCATTGCAAAATTTGGAGAATTCAAAGGAGAGCTGCATTTCAGGTATTGTTTTTGGAAGAGCCAGTTAGATAAGTTCATATTAAAATGTGAATGGAATCAAATTCCTTCCCTATTCCTAGCATATCAGTGCTGGAAAGCTGCAAGCAATAGAATGTTCTGTTTAGATTAGGCCTGATGCTGATACACAAGTTATTTTGTACCAATGGTTCTGATTTAGGGCACAGAACAGGAAAGAATGCAACTATAGCTTTCAGGTCACCACTTTTTAGATAATCCCAGTACAGTGGTACCTTGGGTTAAGAACTTAATTCATTCTGGAGGTCTGTTCTTAATCTGAAACTGTTCTTAACCTGAAGCACCACTTTAGCTAATGTGACCTCCCGCTGCCACTGCACCGCCAGAGCACAATTTCTGTTCTTATCTTGAAGCAAAGTTCTTAACCTGAAGTGTTATTTCTGGGTTAGCGGAGTCTGTAACCTGAAGCGTATGTAACCTGAGGTACCACTGTATATTTCACAGCACAGCAAAGGCAATGTATATTTAAAGCCAGCCTGCTATCATTCCTATCCTAGAAATGCAGAACTGCCAAACATCTGAGAGCTGTATATTACGAAGTCCACAAAACTGAATGTCAACACATTTTTCTGGAAATGTATATAAATAAGGATTGGCGATATTTTTGCTAACTGTGCTGACACCGAGAGGGTGAACAAGAGCAATATATCGCAAATCAAGGACAATTCTCTGTAAGCAGCTGGGAGTTTGGAAGGGAGGGCAAGAGTCTGGGCTTTTCGTTTTGAGGAAGCACATTTCCTTTCCTATATTTTTATGGGCCTTGTCATTTGTGTTTAACAGCTGCCTGCCGTGCAGGAATCCAGCAGGCAAACCTTTTCCTGAAATGATTTTAGAAAATGATAGGCAAAGCTGTATCTCCTAAAGTTTTGAATGTGAGGCTGCTGTTAAAATCGCAGGAGCTGGGTCAGTAAAAGAAAAGCTGGCCATCAGGCAGAAATCTTGCATGTGGCAGAAAGGGTATGTAGCGCAGCTGGTGAAAGTGAGCAGGTGAGTGGGCAGTGCCATGGTGGCACAATCTGAAAGGCAAGGGCTTGCACTTTTTCTTTTTCCTGAAGTGGTTTTAATAAACATAATGCAAACAATTCAATACAGTGAACCAAATCCTTACGGGCTGTGGGTTTGAGCTCCACATTGGGCAAAAGATTCCTGCATTGCAGGGGGAACCCTCATGGCCCCCTTTCAACTCTATGATTCTACAGTATGTTCATGTTCTTCCTCCACTGTTGAAAGCAGTATGCCTTTGAATAGGAGCTGCTTGGGATTTCAAGTGGGAAAGTGCTGTCACACTCACATCCTGCTTTGTGAGTTTCCCCTAGGCATCTCTTGGCTACTGTGAGAACACAAAGCTGCGCCAGATGGCCCCTTGACCTGCTCCATCAGGGCTCATCATACGCTCTTAAGAGCACGGTGTTTCAGTGCGACACAGATTGCTAACTATAGAGCAGCACAAGATCTGTAAGCCATCTCTGTGGCGTGACCTTCACGAAGACGGGATGCACAATACAGGTTTTCGGAGAGCGACGTTGGTCCCTTTGGCAAATGTTTGCCAGTCCTGTGTGCCGCGTTATGGCAGAATGAATTAAAGCAGGCCCTCTGCCACCACACAGACGCACAAGAGTTGCACTAATCCATAGCAGCAACGTGTGGGAGTGACCAGGCACCGAGGGCACGGATTTGCAGTCATGTTACCTGCCACGTCGCCTACTCACCGCAGTGTAATTGCTTCCTCCAATGCTTCAGTCCTAGAGGCAATCCGACACGAAACGAAAGCTGGTTATGCCAATCAATACGCCAATCAATACACTTAATTTTCTTTTACCATTTGTTAATGGGGGAATGAAAACAAGTAATTGGATGCCATCGTCATCTGCCTGAGCTCTGCGCTGCACCCGTCTCCCACTCTTTGCTGGCAGACAGCAATAATTAAGCCCTCCTGCTTTCATTTTGGATTGGCCTCAGATGCTGATCGAATAGCTTCAGTGCAAAAGCACAGGCACAAAAGAGCACAATTAAAGTGTGTGTTGTGGGGAGGGAGGGAGGGAGGGAGGGATGAATCTACAGACACCAGAACATACAGCGCATTTCCCATCACTCGGTTTCTCAACACTTGCAAAGGAACATATGAATTGATGCCGCTGAAAATTGATTACTGTAACACTGGCTACATGGGGCTGCCCTTGAGAAGGTTCCAGGACCTTCAACTGGTGCAACATGTTGCTGGCTGGTGCTCATCTGTCAGAGAACATCACTCAAATCTTGTTTGAACTAACTACACCATTGACCTGCTTATTTCTGGGCTCAAATCAAGGTGCTAGTTTTAACACTCAAGCCACTAAAAGGATTTTATTTGCTTCCGTGTTTTTGTTTTATTAAAAAAAACTGGTTTCATTAGGGAATAGTTTTATTGATGTGTTTTATCAGATATGGTTTTTATTATATTATAATATATATTATATATTATAGATAATAGATGATAGATAGATAGATAGATAGATAGATAGATAGATAGATAGATAGATAGATAGATAGATGATCTAAGGGAGTGAGTGGGGCCATGCCTGCTTATCCCCTATCACTCCACACATTTGGAGGGACATCTTGAACACAAAAGCTCATACCAAGAACAAACTTGGTCTCTAAGGTGCTACTGGAAGGATTTTTTTATTTTTTATTTTGTTTTGACTATGGCAGACGAACACGGCTACCTACCTGTAACTGACTTTTCTAAAGCGCTTATTACATTGCATTTTCTCAGTAGCTGACATTGTGGTGGGACTGCACTGCTCACCTGACCTCCCACCAGCTGAGTCATTGCTACATATCATTTTGGAGAGGAAGAGAGGTGAGATAGCAGTGAGGTGGGGCACTGCAAGGACACCGGCAGAAGCAGTGCTTGCACTATGCTGGCCTCGCCACTGCCTTGGCCCTCCTGCCCTCCATCCCAGTTTGCAGCAATGACTCAGCCAGTGGGAGGTCAGGTAAATGGCTCACCATGCCATCTGCTACTGCATTTGGTCCTTTTTCTGAAAAGTGTGTGTGCATGTGTGTGTGTACACACACACACGTATGAAGAATCCATTGATTAAAGGGTACATTAGCAGTAATACTACAGTTGGTGTCTGTGGGATTCTTGGAGCACCGAACACCCTCAGCTCTGCTTTCAGCTACTAATTACCCAACCAGTCATTAACTGCTGCTAACAATTGATTTGCAGGGAATTATTGCTTAAATAGCGGGAGGTATTTAAGAACAAAATAAATTAAAACAAAGAGCCTCTAGATCCCAGGCAGGGAAAGGGGACTGTTTGTAACAAAGAGAGGAGCTGCTACCGCATTGCAATTACACACTGATAAACAATCATTGAGAAGTGAATTTCTTTTCAGTGCCAACGACATTTTGCATCATGGTCGCAGCGTCTGTGCTAATTAAAAAATGATTGGGAAAGAGTTATCATGATGTTATCAGAAACCTAATGGAGGCTGCTTGTTTTGTACCGATAAGGCTTATTAAAAAAAAAATTAATTGCAAGCTGCAATCATTCTAAGATGTGCCACATACTACTTACTCTGTAGCAGAGATGGGGAACCTGCAGATATTGGACTCAACTCCCATCAGCCCCAGTCTCAACAGAGCAGGGTTGATGGGAATTGTAGTGCAGAAACATCTTAGAAGTCCATTGATTCTTCATCCTTGCTCTACAGCAGGCTTCCTCAACCTCGGCCCTCCAGATGTTTTGGGACTACAATTCCCATCATCTCTGACCACTGGTCCTGCTAGCTAGGGATCATGGGAATTGTAGGCCAAAAACATATGGAGGGCCGAGGTTGAGGGAGCCTGCTCTAGAGCATCCAGGAATGCCATGGCTCACAAGAACTTGGAATACTACAGATTTCCAAAGTTTTTCTTCTACATCCTGAACATGGCAAGGCTGGCTGGAGCTGATGGATGAGGTAGTCCAAAGGATCTGGAGGGCACCAGGTTAACAAAGGCTGTTCTCATCTGTACCTAATGGTCAAAGGCCTGGAAACAATGCCTTATGAGGAACGGCTTAGGGAGCTGGGTATGTTTAGCCTGGAGAAGAGAAGGTTAAGGGGTGATATGATAGCCATGTTCAAATATATAAAAGGATGTCATATAGAGGAGGGTGAAAGGTTGTTTTCTGCTGCTCCAGAGAAGCGGACACGGGGCAATGGATTCAAACTACAAGAAAGAAGATTCCACTTAAACATTAGGAAGAACTTCCTGACAGTAAGAGCTGTTTGGCAGTGGAATTTGCTACCAAGGAGTGTGGTGGAGTCTCCTTCTTTGGAGGTCTTTAAGTGGAGGCTTGACAGCCATCTGTCAGAAATGCTTTGATGGTGTTTCCTGCTTGGCAGGGGGTTGGACTGGATGGCCCTTGTGGTCTCTTCCAACTCTATGATTCTATGATTCTACCTAGTACAAAATACAATAGGGGGCAGATCGCTCTGGTGATTCTGTAATTTGGTACCTTGGTTCTTAAACTTTATCTGTTCCAGAAGTCCGTTCTAAAACCAAAGCGTTCCAAAACCAAGGCACACTTTTCCATAGAAAGTAATGCAAAATGGATTAATCTGTTCCAGATTTTTAAAACCAACCCCTAAAACAGCAATTTAACCTGGATTTTACTATCTATCAAGACCATTTCTGGGTTAAGGTTAGGGTTAATTTTAGGATTGGGTTAGTGTTAGGGTAAGGATTAGAATTAGAATTAGAATTAGGGTTAGGGTCAGTGTTGTTTTATGTTTTCTTGTGATTTTGATTCATTTCCACTGTACAAGGGAAACAGGCAACAAGTTGACTCTGCAGAAGGCACTTCTAATGCAGCAGCTAAAGTAAGAAATTGACTTGTGGCACCTCAAAAGACAAACACAATTATTACGGCACCAGCTTTCGTCAAATACATGAAGTGTTATCCTGAGCTGAATGGTGCAGGTTGGAGAGAGCAGTTGCAAACAGTGAGGTCAGACAAGTACAGACAATGATAATCACATCATTAACACACATACAAGACAAAATAAAAAATAAAAAAAATTCCTTCCAGTAGCACCTTAGAGACCAACTAAGTACTTAGAGACCAACCTAGTACTGTATTTATAAACCTTGAAACACATGTTGAGTGATAGAAAAACCCATTGTCCAAAATTCATAGCGCTGAACCTCTTGAGGAATTGCAATTCAGTGGTTTCATGTCATTGAAAATTCTTTCCTTCCAGTATCAGTGTTAGTAGTCAGCTACAGTGTGTCCTAGGTATTTGAAGAGCTCCCACACTAGTTTTTGGATATTTTACAGTTTTGCATCCATTTATTCTTTTGTGCAGAGGCCAGCATGTCTGTCCTCTGTAGAATGCAGAAGGGCATGGCTGGCAGTCTCATATGCAGTATTGGAAGCTGAGCAAGTGAAGGAATCTCTAATGTTGCGGATGGCATGATTCGGCCTTGTAACAGTGTCACCAGACTAGATAGGGAGACAAAGTTGGCACCTAGGCCAATCACAGATTCCATTCCTGGCTGTGGTCCTTGTGTTGGTCTCTCTGCTAATGTAGCCTGTGGACTTTCACTAAGGAAATAGTGTGTGTTCAGCTACAGCGTTACAGGGGTGGCTAACCTTTTCTTGCCCACAGGCCATGTTCACCTTTGGCCAACCCTCCAAGACCCACATGACAGCAGTGGTGATGGTGGTGGTTGTATTTTTATTTAGATATTATTATTATTATTATTATTATTATTATTATTATTATTATTATTATTATTATTATTATTATTATTATTATTATACCCCGCCCAACTGGCTGGATTTGCCCAGCCACTTATTACCCACAAGTCTCCAAGCCACATACAACAGATTAAAAAAAATAAGAAAGAGCACAAAGGAAACTTTGGCAGCACACTAACAGGGATGGGGAAATTTGATCCAGTTTGCGTTTAAAGTTGAATCGGTCAAATTTTCATTTTTTAAAGCAATATTATAACCAATGCCCAGCCACCCTTCAAAATTCACACTTCTCTGAATTTTGCAATGCAGTTACGAATCTGAGCAATGTTTACAAAAATGCATACATTGGGGTGGAATGTGTATAAAAAATGAATACATCTGTGAAAAGGACATTAAAATGCAATGTATTACTCAAAACCCCATACAAAAATGTATCCATTAGTCAAAACTCAGTACCAAAATGTGTTTCTTAGGAGATGTTTACACTAAAATGCTGAAGAATTTCCATGCCCTTTTTTTTTAAATGCAAATTGCTACAGAAGTATGGAAAACTGAATTTAAGATGGGAAATATGAGAGATGTGAAATGGATAGCTCCTTTCCATCCCTATACACTAGTAACCAAACAACACAATCTCAGTCTATCAAAAGCCTGAGAAAAAAAGATAAGTCAACAATATATCAACCAAGGTGCCAGGTAGACCTGACTAGGTCCCCATAGATGTGGAGCCACAGCTGAAAAGTCCTTGCACCTTGGCACCACCCTACAACCCTTGGTAGTGGCGCCCGCCCTGTGGAACGCCCTCCCATCAGGGGTCAGAGAAATGAACAACTACCTGACATTTAGAAAATACCTGAAGAGGCAGCCCTGTTTAGGGAAGTTTATAATCTGTGACTTTGTATTGTATTTCAATATTTGTTGGAAGCCGCCCAGAGTGGCCGGGGAGACCCAGCCAGATGGGTGGGGTACAAATAATAAAATATTATTATATTAGAGAAGGGCCTCAGGAGATTGAAGTGATTGGGGTATGCCCACCCGGCACTCTCACACACCTTTCCATTTATTTATTGAATTTATTTACCACCTTATACCCAGAGGTTTCCATCCACCCCGCCTCTATGTTCTCCTTTTGGGGGGTTTTCAGGGAGATGGAAAGAAATGCTTGATGAGTTGGACGCAAACAGGCATACTGTTAAAAAGGCCACTTTTTTTCTTTTCTTTTTTACATTGAATGTGGTCGGTAGGACCAGGCATTTATCTCCCAAAGCTTCTGGCCTCAGAAGGACCACAAGAGAGGAAAGATAGGCAGAGTCTGTTTGTTTGCAAAAACTGAACTAATGTTGAAGGGCAAATAAGGGCAAGCACTGGAAGGGGGGCAGGATATAATCATATTGTGGAGCCACTCCATAGCATTTATATAATTTGAGGCAAAAATCACCTACACTAATGACATGACAGCAGAGGATTCCAACATCATCCACTTACCATGCCGTTGTTTCCACAGAATAATATCTCATTTAGTCGGATTAAGAACAGTGAAGTGCAAATTAATATTGATTAGAAATCTAGAAGGGTGTCATCCGAATTAAATGTCATGTCAATTTTTATTTCTAGTTTTGCTGCTCAAAAGAAGAAGCAAATCTTATGACATGCCTGGAGGAAGCGTTTGGCTTTTAACAGAGGGTGGGAAGTGAATCTTTCCCTCCCCCCCCCAAGGCAAGTTCTGCTATTTTCAAGAGGGGCGTCTTTAAGAACAGAAGGGCAGTGATGGATGCAGAGCTATGAAGAGGGGGAGTGACATGATGTCTGAATATGGGCAGAGAGCAGCTCCTGCTGTCTAGTCTCCAACCTCCACCTTTGGTGCCATGTTGCCACCAAACTGCATTCATTGTCCGAGAGAGAGGTGGGGGGGGAAATCACTAAAATCTACAGCTATTTCCATTGCCATGGCAACAGTTGCAAGAAAAGCTTGCGATACAGTCAGATACAGACCCAGCCTATCAAGCAAACACAATTTGTGGTGGGTTTTTTTTTCTTTGCTTCTTCCCCCGCCCCTTACCCTCCTACAGACATTTTTATACAGTTGACTCTGGATTTGGATTCTCTGCGTTGCTGGGGTTAGGGATGGAGGAGAAATTGGTTTCATTTAAAGCCAAATCTATCAAATTCGCACTTCCGTAAACAATATGCGAACTGAATCACCGCTATCCTTTGAAATTTATGCTTATCTGAATTTAGTGATGGAGTTCTCCAACCAAATGATGTTTAAAAAAATGCATGTATTGGGGAAATTATACATAAAAATGAATACACAGTGGTACCTCGAGTTACAGATGCTTCAGGTTACAGACTCCGCTAACCCAGAAATAGTTCCTCAGGTTAAGAACTTTGCTTCAGGATGAGAACAGAAATCGTGTGGCAGCGGCACAGCAACAGTGGGAGGCCCTATTAGCTAAAGTGGTACCTCAGGTTAAGAACAGTTTCAGGTTAAGAACGGACCTCCAGAACGAATTAATTTCTTAACCCGAGGTACCACTGTATTAGAGGAAAATAATGTACAAAAATATATTATGTGAAGGAAATGATTTTGTATTTTTCACCATCACCTTGTGATCCACTATGGGCACAACAAACTTTTTTTTAAAAAAAAACCAAGCTGATTTTAAAATGGATTTGTAAAACTACTTCTCATGAGTCTGGTATGTAAACCTACAGCTATAGTCCACACTTCATCATGTGCTCTCTTGATTCGTAGATTCTTCACGGTGACATATAATTTGCATGTATTGTAAATATTTTATGTTACCCTTCGATCAGGTCCTTCGGACAGTCTACAAAGATAAAAAAATTAAAATTGTAAGTACAAAAAGCCAAAACAGCACTTAAGAACCCTTGGGAAGGGCTGTAGTTCAACGGTGCACAGCTGGGTCTTATGAGATGGTTACTCCTCTCTTGGGGTTGCCGATCAGAAAGTCAGATGTTCAAATCCCTGCGGTGGGGTGAGCTCCCATTGCTCAGTCCCAGCTCCTGCCCACCTAGCAGTTCGAAAGCACGTCAAAGTGCAAGTAGATAAATAGGTACCGCTGTGGCGGGAAGGTAAACGGCATTTCAGTGCGCTGTTCTGGTTCGTCAGAAGCGGCTTAGTCATGCTGGCCACATGACCCGGAAGCTGTATGCCAGCTCCCTTGGCCAATAAAGCGAGATGAGTGCCACAATCCCAGAGTTGTCCACAACTGGACCTAATGGTCAGGGGTCCCTTTACTTTTACCTTTAACCACACAGTTACCTTTTACTTTACCTATTTACCTACCATATGTAGTGGCATGTAACCTTCGAGTAAAAAAAGATTATATTCTGAGGACCCAACTCCATGTTATGTAAATGATATCAATAAGCAATAAGCTCATGGGTTGTTGTTTTTTAAATGAAATGCTAAATTCATAGCAGAAATTGGCATTGGCCTTTCAGTATGTGGGGAGGGGAGATTTAAGCCTTTCCTACCCAGCAGTGATCTTGGCAAAAATCTTGCATATGACAATGGGGGGGGAGCCTAATTCATGCCAGTCACCATCACCAAACACCTGGCATTTATTTATTTGTAAAACCCACAATTAGGTCATTAACATAACTTGTCATTAGACCCTGAGGAGGGGAAGAAAACCCTGACATTTCATGTCAAAACCTGAGACCACAGAACCCTCATCCTACAGTATCCTTCCCCAGCCTGGCGTCTTATGTTGCTATTGGACTTCAACTCCCATCAGCCTCAGTCAGCAAGGCCAAGGGTGGCAGCTGTAGTCCAGCACATCTGGAAAAGAACAGGCTAGGGAAGGCTGTCCTCCAAGACCCCATGAGGCCAAACATATTTCTGACTACTAGCCAGCTTTCATCTTGAATCTAGTGGGGCCATCAAGACATTGATCTAACTATCAAAGTGAAGAGTTAAAATGTCAAAACAGACCCTGAATTTGCCAAGTTATCATTCCCATTAAGGAGTGCAAGAACTATTAATTATCTCTTAGGGAACTTTTATTCCGAGCGAAGGGCTCAAGATAGCAGTTCATTTCATCTTGAAGGCTGTTTTGCCTGAAACTGTAATCTCAAGTCCTTTTACCAGTCAGAAAACTTGACAGGCAACCAAGTAGGTTATTAATATATGTGATGGCTTCAAGTGCAGTATCAGATTTACTGCTTGGCTTGGGGTATGTCTAGACGGGTTGTTTTATTAAACAGCAGAAGGTTTAGAAATTGTTTGCAATGACAGGGCTAACTGACATCATTCTGACTCCTCTAATCAGAGAAGATGTGGGATTTGAAGAGGGCAAGAAAAATACCACCCTCTCTTTTTAATTAATAATGTGTATATAATTTCCTCTGCAAAATTAGCTAGATAGTTCTGATCTTAATACACTCTACTTAATTAAAGAAAATGCTCTTCCTGACAACATTCTGATATTAGGCAAGTAGGTCAATGGCTTCCCTTTGTCTAATATTTGTACATTTCTCTGAAGAAAAATGAGGCCTTCAAATCACAGAAGGTCTTATTACCCAGCTACCCACATTGCATTGATTCAGATCCTGGTATCGGGTAATTGGATCTTGCCAGTTTATTCTACAATAGAAGGGCATATGTTATTTAGATAGTTTGATAATGTGAGAGCGGTGACTTAAGAAAAGGAGAGGGGGCTGGGAAACTCATCATTATTTGTTACTCTAATCCAAATATTTCAATGTAAGAAGACTCAATTGAGTAAAAGCTCAGGCACACTCCAGAGGAGCCATGGATCCCCAAATCTCAAAACTGATGTTGAATGTGGTCCAGTCCTGTGCATGTTCACCTAGAAATGATTCCAGCTGTGTTCATGAAGACTTACTCCTAAAAACACACAGGATTACAGTCTTACATGAACACTTACGTGGTCAAACAGGATACATCGGCCAGGATGTTGCTGAACTAAATATCATCCCTGGCTAACAACTTCCGGAGAGCCAGTGATTCCCCACCTCTCAGAACATGTAGAAGCCAGTGGGATCATGCTCAATAGCTGATGTGTGCCTGGAGGAGTGATGCAAGCAACAGATGCAAACTCAGTCCACTCCACACACTCATTTTCAACAGAGTGCTTAATTTTAGGTAACAATTCTATACCCTCTTACCTAGTAGCAAACCTCATGTCTAGCTTCTGAGAAGCATTAAGCTCTTTTGTTCCCAGTAATTAGAAAATTACTGGAGGGTTTCTAGTTTAATTGGCTGGTAAACATGACACTGATCAGTTGATTCCCCAGTTAATTTACCAGAAACACAATTATTTATATGAGCAGTGGCAATGGCCATTAGGCATGATGGCTGTTCACAACCATCAGAGGGAGTATGAACTTCTGATCCAATAGGGTTCCTCTTATTCTCAGTGTGGCCAGCAGTGAAATCAGATTCAACTGCCCATCTGGCAGTTTCCGAGCACAATTCAAAGTGTTGGTGCTGACCTTTAAAGCCCTAAATGGCCTCGGTCCTGTATACCTGAAGGAGCGTCTCCACCCCCATCATTCAGCCCGGACACTGAGATCCAGTGCCGAGGGCCTTCTGGCGGTTCCCTCACTGCGAGAAGCAAAGCTACAGGGAACCAGGCAGAGGGCCTTCTCGGTAGTGGCGCCCGCCCTGTGGAACACCCTCCCATCACAGGTCAAGGAGATAAACAACTACCTGACATTCAGAAAATACCTGAAGGCAGCCCTTTTCAGGGAAGTTTTTAATGTGTGAAATTTTTGTATCTGATTTTTGTTGGAAGCTGCCCAGAGTGGCTGGGGGAAATCCAGCCAGATGGGCGGGGTACAAATAATAAATACTATTATTATTATTATTATTATTATTATTATTATTATTATTATCCTCCTTAGGTAGCAAAATGTCTTGGACAGGTCCTGAATACAATTAAGAGAACAAGCACATGTTTCAAATGATGGGGCGTTTATGCGTTTATACGTTTATAAGTCTTCGTTTAGTCTTGAATAAAGGCTTTAACAGGTACATTAGGCTTCTATCATCTTTGTATAAGAACAAATTTCACACTTGTTGCATTTTGTAAGCAGCTTAACAGCAGTAATAATCAGCCAACTATCTTCCACAATTATTCCACTAGTGACTGGCTTTTGTGCTGGTGTTTAAAAGATGCACCTAGTGAAGAAACACAAGATTAAATAGCCAATGATACAGGACAACAGAGCTTTCTGGCATTAATATGAGTAATTCATTTACCATACTTTGCTGGTATGAGTAAATAGATTCCCCCACCCCATGCAGCAGAAGCTAATGACTGATTATAGTTGCACATTGCCATAGAAACTAGAAAGAGCTCATCCATAAATCAAAGGTTATAAAGCGAATACACTCAAAATATGTCATTAGAGATTGAAGTCACCCTAGACTGATTCCTTTGCAAAATGCCCTGCGCCCAAATCTTATTTTTTTTTTTATTGTGTGCATCGAAGGAGGATTTATCTGCAAAGTGTTCTACAAGACAACTGACTAGATTATGTGTATTTGTAGCTATGTTTGCAAAGGCCAACGTGAATGGCAGCCCAGGCTCTCTGTGGGATGGAAACCAGGCGCTGATGAGTCACTGTGTATGATGCTGTTTTACATCAGAGTTGCTTGCTGAACATACTGAGTATGTGTGCAAATCAATGAGAGAGACGCAGGAAAGGTGCATGCGGATTGCCCAGCATGCATCATATGTCATAAGACCTCGGATCCTTTTGTTGCTCTCCTGTGGCTGAACTCATCAGTTGACTAGGTTAGAAGAGGCAGGGCAGCAGGAGGGATGTGGGAATTTCTTGTTATCCATTGTTGGACTCCATCTCCCATGAGCCCCAGCTAGCAATGGATGGCGACAGGTGGAATCCAAAAAACATTGGGGGCACACCATTACCCTTCCCATAAGCCCCAGACACCATGGTAAATGGTGAGGGGCCATGAGAGATGTAGTCCAACAACTTCTGGAGAGCAATATCTGAATAGCATCTGAATCTGCCTATGTCTCCCACCTCCTCAATTCTGGGGAAGACATTTCTGGGTGCTTTCCATGGTAATTCATTTTTCTTCTCATTTCACTTTTATCAATACATGGGACAGCATGGCGCTCCCCACATCTTTCTGAATCTTATGCTTTTGCATCCATGGTATTCCAAGGGGGCAGTGCATATTTGAAAGCCCCAGTTTTGTTCAAGCATAAACCCTCCTCTTTCTCCATGCTTCCCATGTTATATAATAATAATAATAATAATAATAAGAAGAAGAAGAAGAAGAAGAAGAAGAAGAAGAAGAAGAAGAAGAAGAAGTTTGTTTGTTTGTTTGTTTCGACCCCCCCCCCCCAAATATGGCTGGGTTTCCCCAGCCACTCTGGGCGGCTTTCAACAGAACCCTAAAAACAGAATAAAACTTCAAACATTAAAAACTTCCCTAAACAGGGCTGCCTTCAGATGTCTTCTAAAAGTCGGATAGTTGTTTATTTCCTTGACATCTGATGGGAGGGCATTCCACAGGGCGGGCGCCACTACCAAGAAGGCCCTCTTCCTGATTCCCTGTAACCTCACTTCTCACAGGGAGGGAACCGCCAGAAGGCCTTCGGAGCTGGACCTCAGCTGAATGATGTGGGTGGAGATGCTCCTTCAGGTATACTGGGCCGAGGTCATTTAGGGGTTTAAACGTCAGCACCAACACTTTGAATTGTGCTCAGAAACGTACTGGGAGCCAATGTAGGTCTTTCAGGACCAGTGTTATATAGTCTCGGTGGCCACTCCCAGTCACCAGTCTAGCTGCTGCATTCTGGATTAGTTTCAGTTTCTGGGTCACCTTCAAAGGTAGCCCCACATAGAGCGTGTTGCAGTAGTCCAAGTGGGAGATAACCAGAGCATGCACCACTCTGACAAGACAGTCTGCGGGCAAGTAGGGTCTCAGTCTGCCTACCAGATGGAGCTGGTAGACAGCTGCCCTGGACACAGAATTGACCTGTGCCTCCATAGACAGCTGTGAGTCCAGAATGACTCCTAGGCTGTGCACCTTGTCCTTCAGGCGCACAGTTGCCCCATTCAGGACCAGATTTTCACTCACCCCTTCTTCCATGGTGTGGAGGGAACCCTGTATAGGGAGGTTTTTTAATGTTTAATGTTTTGTTATGTTTTTATATATGTTGGAGGCCTCCCCCAGTGGCTGGGACAACCCAGTCAGATGGGCGGGATATAATAATAATAAAAATAGGATGTCCCTATTTTCATCAAAGAATTGTTGGAGGGTATGCACTTATGTGGGTGAATGTGATTGCACAGCTGCAGAGACCTCCTCTAGCAGATGAAGTTGCCTCAGTTACTTTATTTGGAAGAAAATGAGCACGCTCAAGGCATCATTCCCACTTTGTAGTTTCGATTCAAAGTCTCTGATGGATTTCCCTATGCTGTTGCTAGGAAACCAAGAAGCTGTCTAACAAGGGCTGTATTGACTACGAATTATTCTTTCCCACCCCAAGAAAATCCTGCTTTGTTATGGTAGGTGTACTTTCACCGAATGTGGGATTTATTGACAGTGGCAGCGGCAAAGCTGGGTGCATTTGTTTGTTTGTTTGTTTGTTTGTTTAGAGGAAAGACTCGTCCCCCACGAGGCTGGGCAGATGCCTCCATATGGTTTTTTGCAAATGTCAGGCAGCTTGGATCAGTGTGCCTGACAGCCTCAAACCACGGAAAGTCTGTGATGCTTGCTATGCTGATTGTTCCTGGTCTAAATCAATTAGGAAGATCAGCAGAGGTAATGCAGTCCAAATCCATAACTGAAGCACTAAACCTCCACGCTGGTTGTGCTCCCTCTTCCTCAAGGTAGCTTCCTCTCCTTAACCTCCAGGTTAGTGCTGCAGATCAAATTTCCTTAAGACTCTATGCCACATTGTGCTAAGAGGATTTGCGACAGTGAAACCTGTCCAGCTAGAACTTCAACGTGTCTGTGCTGTTGCATGTCGAGGTCCTCAAGCCACCCCCCAAAGAATTGACACTGGAGACATTAATTTTGTTTGGGTTTTTGGCAATAATTTAGGCCACAACTTTACTGAAATACAAATTCGGTGAGTGGTTGCGTAGGCATTGGTTCAGACTAGCTGTCCGCCGGGACAGAGCTGACATCCAGTCAGCGTCGGGAGAATGCCAACTGGGGAGAGTTAAGGAGGCTGGGGGCTAAGCCTCCCTCTCCCCAGAGGTCCCGGGGGCTCTGGCTACGGCCCTATCCCCTACCGGGGGTTCGGACAAAGCATAAAGAGCCGCCGGATTCCTTTAACGGAATTCCCTGTACCATCATCACCATGATTCTGGAGGTGGGCACCGCCCAATCCAGCAATCCATACAGGAACCAATGCCTAACCGCCAACCGTACAAGTTGTGACAAATTGCTACTGCAGTAGGCGAAAACCAAATGGCAACAACCAATCAGCCAGATGGAAAAATTCCTACTAGGCCTCTGCTCCAAAAGCAGACGACCCCATGACAGGCAGTTGCAAGGTCAAGAGCTGAGGCCTATGAAAAGAGGGGGGTAGGGGGGTGATCCGAAGCTCGCAGCCAAGAGAAAGATCACCCTGCATGCAGAGGAATATAAAGGACGCTGGGCTGTCCATCACAACTTGCTACATTTAGCTTTGCCCAGCAACACCTCCTGATCCTATAGCAGCTATGGCTGGCTACCGGACCCACCCACTGACCAGGGAGGTGTCTTGCCAGGCCCGACCACAACATGTGCTCTTACTCAAGGTAGAACCCGATTTGCCAGCTAGGACAGGCAAGTGACTGACAGGATGGACTCTCAGTTTCATGGTGGAGAGCAGAATGCAGTTGAGCCCTGGGTGGCAGAATAATGTTTCTTCTCTCCCAGCAAAAACAAAGAACCATGCTTAGCAATAGGGAGAGATGGACCTGTGCATTTTGGTTTCTTGTTTCCCAATCTTCTGTAAATTCAGTTTGGTGCATTTCTACTTCAGGTTGTGATTATATATGTATTTTAAGTCATCACACACACAAAAATCCTTAGCATTTTAGTGTGCATACAGTATGTCCTAACATAAACATTTTCGTATGCACCTTTCCTATGCACACATATTTCTGCAAGCAATTATCCTTAACATAATGCATCTTGTATGTTCTTTTCACTGCTAATTTTTATGCACACTAAAGATACGCACATTTTGTCGGCAAATGTTGTACACTTGTTTTGCTAGAAAGCAACACAAATCTCAGAAGCATGAATTTCAAAGGGCTGCTGTGTTGTGATTCATATATTGTTTTGTGAAGTGCAAATTGGGTAGGTTCACGTTTTAATGATTTTCTCCTTATCTCTAATTAGCAGTGTCCTTCTTGGCTCTACCGCTATCCAAGATAAGCAGCCATCGATGGGAGGACATCACCAGCTTCCCACCACACATCATTGAGGATGAGGCCAGAGAAAGTGACTCTTGTTTCTGACTGGGTTGCTCCAGCCGATCTGGGTGCCTTCCCTGTGCTGGCTGGGGCTGATGGGAGTTGTAGTTTTAATCATCTGGAAGGCTCCAGGTTGGCGAAGACTGCTCTACCTGCACAATCCCTTTGTTCAATCCTTCTGCTCAGACAATTATGGTGTCACAAGCAGGAGAGTGGGCAGCTCACCCAGGAGTTATCACTTCAAGCTGTCACGCCAAGAGATGAAGAAGCAGAACCATGAATCATTTGCCATTAGAAAGTTTCCTTTTTGCAAACGGTGGGAGTGCAACTGTTTGGCAGTTTTTTTTAAAAAAAAAAAAAAACAGAAACTTAATTTCTGCCAAGACCAAAGTCTCACCAGCAGGTCACACAAATCACCTTGGCAAGGCATTTCTTCTGCCCACACAAAACCCAGAACAAAACAGTATATTATTATTGATCTCTGCTAAGTGCTAGCACCATCTAGTGTTCCCTGAATGCCAAATAGCCCGTGTACTTCAAATCGCTTCATTTGTATTTCCAAACTGTAGCTCCCCCCCTTCATTTTCACTGTATATTACAACTTTGAAGTACCATGTAGCAAAACAGCAGCCCAAGGCATGTGTGACACATGCATCGGATACATACCAGGCCTGGTGTCATCCCCCTGTCACCCCAGGGCAGCTGTCAGGGCCCACCAGTGCTGATACCTTCTCAGGGTCCTCCACACTGGGTAGCTGTGTCTGGGAGAGTTTTTAATTTCTCACCATGTTCCCAAGTGACATTACTTCAGGCAATCCAGGGAAATTTAAAAGGTGGCTCCCAGCCATCTTGAAGTGCTGTTGCTATCACAACTGTCAGATGAAGAAGAAGAGAAGAGAAGAGTTTGGATTTGATATCCCGCTTTTCACTACCTGAAGGAGTCTCAAAGCGGCTAACATTCTCCTTCCTCCCCCACAACAAACACTCTGTGAGGTGAGTGGGGCTGAGAGACTTCAAAGAAGTGTGACTAGCCCAAGGTCACCCAGCAGCTGCATGTGGAGGAGCGGAGACGCGAACCTGGTTCCCCATATTATGAGTCTACCTTAACCACTTACACCACACTGGCTCTCAGATGAGGCTGAGAAAGGTCATCAAAGCATGAGGAGACCCACCAGAATGTGTTTTGCTGAAGGTCCCCCATTTCAGAGCTCACAAACTCTTGGGGCCAGTAGACACATTTGGAATTTTAAGTAGATGCTGTGAGTACCAGTCACAAAATGGCTGCAGGCGGTGGGTGGGTGGGGAGAAGGGCTGCCATGAGAAATGTCTGCTACCTCTAAAAGAGCAAGAAAAGAGCCAGGATCACAAAGTGTGTCTGCCCACTCATCAGCCCCTACAGTACATCAACTACCACTATACTGTCTTGTGTAGAGGAGCTCTTTCCACCTCTCCTCCTCCGGGTGGCAGGGTGGACATCCATTTGTGGCAAATGTGGCCATGTTCAATATAGGAGAGTGCGAACAGGAGCAGAGTGGGAAGAACATCTCCTCACTTTTACTGCGCAGGACAAGAACTTGGCTGTGGATTTTTCCTTCTTGCCCCTCCACACTGAAATTACCCCTTGAGCCTGAAAAAGCACCACATGAGTCCTTATCTCAGGTCTGGCTCACCTATGAGTCAAGTTGAGGTGACCACCTCAGGTGGCAGGATCCACAAAGGCAGCAAGATCTGGCCTCAAAGGAATACATCGCCTTCTGCTGCCACCACTGCAGTAGCAGCAATGGCTGATGGGCGCTCCTTAGAGACCAGATCTGCTGCCTCTTAAGCAGCACCCCCCCACACACACACGCCATACCACCTCTGCAGCATCCCCTCTGTGTATAGCAAACACTGCAGATTTCCTCCCACCCCTCAGAAGGAAATGGCAGGGCAGGGCTGCCCTCTGGGGTGTCTTGAGGTTTGATTCAGAATGGGCCCCTTTCCCACTAAATCAAGGCAAATTTTGATTTAATTCACCACCTCCTGTTGCCAATGTAGATCTTCACTGCCCCCTTCTTCTCTGGTGGGAGGTAGCACCATTTTGTGGTTTGCTTCAGGTGGCAAAATGTCTTGGACTGACCCTGCCTTCTACATAGATGTATATTCTCATGCCCTTGGATTAATCATTACTCTAAGTTGTTATCTATCCTCTAATCCTCTATACATTTTTCTTCTCCAGTTTTGAGCTGTGCTACCTTGTCAGCCAGTGCCGCAAATTCCATGCGTCCATTTAGGCTTGGCATTTAAAAGGCTATTTGTTTTTCCTGGCTTTAAACCTGTTGCCTGTAATCCTGGTATAAGCTTGCAAATAAACCACATCAGCTTTACTTTCTCCAGCCCGGGAAAGGGTGAAGAAGGTAGGTATTCCCTGTTTGCTTTTTCGCTTTGATCAGCATCATCCTAGATGAGTCATCTGCACTGGCAAGACATCAGTCAGAATTATAATTGTCAGTGATAATACCCCCTACGCTGCGATGCAGATGGTGGAACAGCTAACTAGTGTTGGCCAAATTCTATTTTCATTAAAGTTAAAAGGAGTTGCATTATGTACTTCCCCAGGATCACATGAAACCTTTAGCCATAAAACGACTTACCCATGCAAAGCTTTGGTTTGGAGAGATGCAAATTAAAGAACAGAACAACGAACAGAGCATATAATGAAAGGCTGAGAAACCTGGCAAGTTTCACTGAATGTGAAGACAATTAAGGCAGGACGTAGGAGCAGAGATGAGTTGGCCAGAGCTATCCACACTCTGTTAGCATCTGGTCTGGGCTACTTCAGTGTCTCATATGCAGGGTCTGTCTTTGAAGATTGTCAGGAAAGTGCAGTTAGTTCAAAATACAGCTGCAGCAGGGCTATTTGCAACTGACTCCATCCCTGTCTATTTCTGAATGCAAAACAATGACTGAAATAGTTTGAGGCCCAGGTTACATAAGCCACCCCACCTCCCCTGTGAAACCACCTTGGTATTTAACAGAATGCTTTCTCTCTCCCTCCCTGCCAAGTCTGATGGAGACTTGAATGCAAACATCATTTGCATTCATTTATTTAATTTTATTCATTTAAACTGAATTATACCAATGCACTGATTATTGGCTTCAGGCTATATGGTGGAAAGATCTATGACCTACAGTCTTTTCACTGAAGAGCCATGCTTTGTGGATATCCCAGTCTTCCTGGCAGGGCTTTTAACTTTGGGCTGCAGCAGGATACAGTGGTACCTCGGCTTAAGAACTTAATTCGTTCTGGTGGTCTGTTCTTAACCTGAAACACCACTTTAGCTAATGGGTCCTCCCGCTGCCGCTGCGCCGCCAGAGCACGATTTCTGTTCTTATTCTGAAGCAAAGTTCTTAACCTGAAGCGTTATTTCTGGGTTAGCGGAGTCTGTAACCTGAAGCGCATGTAACCTGAAGCATCTGTAACCTGAGGTACCACTGAAGTCCAAAGCAGCTACTTTGCCCTGAAGGCCAATACTTTGACAGGTGGGTGGGCAATCCACCTTTGGTCACATAACATTATTAGCATGGCAGATGATTGACAGATGGGCTGTCCCGGCTATCTACCAAAATCTTTTACAGCAGGTCAAATAAAAATATCACACAACTTTCCATCCAAATGTAGTCCTAAAACCAACTGTAGGAGCCAAATCCTAGGGGTCGCATCACCCCCCCCCCCCAAGGTTGATGGGCATTGCCATTCAAATGGTGTGTGCGCACTGTGTCATGTGATTCATTATGTGGGGCTTACCTGTGCCCCCACAATATTTTATTCAAGTTTGCACCCCTGAAGCATATTAATGTCATGCCATGCCGTGCCTAGACACTCGGCCCCACCCTGTCTTTTATGCCTCAACCCCAAAGGCCAGCAAATTTCCTAAAACTTATACTGGAAGCAGGTGTCTTTGCTTTCAGGGCTGAATGGTTGGGCAAGGCAGGTGGAAATAGGCATCTCCAGATGGCAAACATCGAAACTAGGGTTGCCATGCCAAGAGCATCTCAGACCCTGAGATTTCAGAGCCCACACCAAGGAGACCCCTGGTGATGTCACAAGGGGGGGTCCTGGAGATGGAGGTTAATTGGAAGAAGGCAATGGAGCAGCAAAGACCCTCACCCCAAGTGCTTATGCTATAATTCACACCCAGCTCCTGCCAAGCTGAAGCTCGCACACTGCATGCACAGTCTCCTTAATAATTTCAAAATTATTATTAAAAGCACCCTTGCTCTCACTCACCTGGAGATTCAAGCCCTAGATCTGCAACCTGGATGGAGCCAAGCAAACCTGGAAACTTCAGGTCAGACCTGGAGGTCTGGCAATCGTAAAGAGAGATTCTTTCCCTACTTCAGAGGATGAAGCCATGGACTTGCAGGAACCACCTGAGAGTGAGGGGGTATTTTTCACAGAGCCAATCACAACAATCCTCACTGTGCTGGCAGCACCTGCACAGGAGGAGCCCGTTCTGCCAACATCTCTTCATCCTGAGAAACTCACTCTGCCACCTTTGAGTCCTGAGGATTCCAATGGAATCAGCAGCATCTCCCCAGTGCCATAGGAGTCTAAGGCTAGTGAAAGAGACAAGCTCCTTTAATTAATTATTATTGGCTTATTATTTACACTTGTATGCCACTTTGCCACATAAATATGCTCAAAGGTTCACAACAGAACAACAGCAAAAAAAGCAAAAAGCAAATCAAGGCATCATTACAATAACAACCCAATACTAAATTACTTCAAAACAGAACACAAAGATCCAACAAATGAATCAATTGGATTATATGAATGTGATAATATTTTAAAGTCATCATAAAAGCCAAACTGTCCATCATACAGCAAATAAAATAAGCATCCCAATTTTGCAGCAGGCCAGCAATAATATAACCACCACCAGTGCCTGGCAGTACGAGTCCAAACACTACGAAAACTAACAAAGCATATGGTCATTTTCATAGAGGCTAAAATTTTATAGTGTACACTGGTCCTGGCAGTTTGATCACACAAAGAACAAAGCATGTAATAAATCTGTACTGCAAAGGGCAGCAAGAATTTGCAGAGGCTAAAAGTTAAAATGCACACATTTCCTTCAGGAGCTTCTCCCATTTGGGGAAGTGGGGCATGTAGACCCAGGACACATGCAGGTGGTTGTTTAACTGTCAATGTGTACAGCAACATGCAACTGATACATTAATAGCACATCTGAAGTGGATTTAGGTCGCATTCACACCCTACATTTAAAATACCGTGATGCCACTTTAAACAGTCATGGCTGCCCCAGAGTCAGTGCTGTCAAGTATCCCGTTTTCCCAGGGATTCTCCCTTATTTTAAGCAGTTTCCCGCTGCTCTCCCTTATTTTTTATTTCCCTTAAATTTCCCATTTTTAATGGAAGCAGCTCCTCCCCTGCTGGCCAGGGACTGGGTAGGAAGACCTCGCCTACTTGGAGAGAAAAGGCTCAGCCCTCAAATCAAGTGGGAGCCATTTCCCGTGCTTACAGGGGGGTGTATTCCTTCCCCTGCACCAGCCCCTATCCATTGCCGCCAAGCCCCTCAGCCGGCCAATAGGGTTAGCTGGCGGGCAGAGCCTGGCTGCCTTTGAGCAGCTGCTGCTTCCTGTCCTGTTTTGATGGGATCAGACAAGAAGACGATGGGGCTCCATTGCGCGGAGCACATGGCTGCCCTCCACTTTGCTGGCTGCCCTCCTCTATGCTCCGCTCCGAGCCCGAGCCTGCCTGGAGTTTACATTGCTGCTCCGCCCACTTTTGCTTCTGGCTCCTCACACCACTGACATGTGACTGTCCCCGGGATAGGTGAGACTGCTGATCCCTTATTTTCAAATCCGAAACTTGACAGCTATGCCCAGAGTTCCCGTAGAAGAGGGGTTGATCATTCTAGCATTCTGGAAATTGTAGCTCTGTGAAGGGAGAAGGGGTCTCATAACAACTCTCAGCACCCTGAAACAAACTATATTTTCCAGAATTCTTTGGGGAAAGCCATGGCTGTGTGAGAGTGTGAAACAACAGGGCAAGCTCCTCCTCTTACCCATTTTTCATTTTTACACTTTTAAAGTTGTTTATGTTCAGGTAGCGCTGCTAAACCTTTGCTCGTTTACGCCCCCACAAAAACCACGATCTAAAAACTGATGCCTTTAATATTATAGGAATCTGTAAATACCTGCTCAAAGAAAATGATGTTACTGTAATGGGTATTGCAATGACGGGGTTGTGTTTTTGCCCCCTACTTATTCTCGCATGGTTGGCCTTTTATTCCTCCTTAAAACCTCGTCCTTTCGCTTTCTTCAGAGATTTTAAAAATATCTTGACACCTTTTTGTTGGAGGTAAACCACCATTTAATAAGAATTTAAAAAGCCACCTACAACCTGTCAGACTCCTGGCAAGTGTTGAGAGTTAAACTAGCAATTTCAACAACCTTTTCATATTTTGATGCCTCAGCTAAATGTGCTGGTGGCTTTCTCCCTGGCCTGACTCTGAAAAAAAAAAAAACTTTTAGGAGTCCTTAACAATCTGCCTCAGGGGAAAAACCAACAACATTATTTATTTATTTATTTATTTATTTATTTATTTATTTATTTATTTATTTATTTATTTGATATCCTGCGTTTCCCCCTAAAAGGAACCAGGGCTGCAAATAACAAACAATAACATCTTTAAAAACAATTGCAATTCAGATGCACAGTGGGAAAGATCTCTAATCAAAAGGCTTATTGGAAGAGGAAAGCTTTTCAACAGGTGCTTTTCCAAAGCCCCAAACTAAAATCTCAGCTGGAGAAAAATCCTGGCTTCCCTCCTTGAGACAAGCCTTGAGACAAGACCTCAATCTTTCATGGGTCACTAGACACAAAAACGGCATCCTGATGTGCAGTGCAATAGAAAACCAGCACACCCACTCATGAGGACTCCAGGTTACTGAGCAGGGAAAGATGATAGAGAAGGGAGAAACCTGCCTCTATCTCTTTCTCCATACACTATTTCTTTCTTTACTTATCGGGGTACATCAGAGTGAATGGTGCAGGGTATACCCTCAGTGTGCGTCTTTCTGTTTCCTGAGATGGCGAAGGACGTGAACTTGAAACAAAATTATTGTGAGATGCTTCTTTTTATCAGATCTGCCAGGAAGGAAAAATAAATACACAACTTCCTTCAGAACAAAATTAAAACGTGGCTTCTCCCAAGAAAGCTGCAACATTGGCACACATATAACTGAAACAACTTTTCTCGTAAAAGTCCTTGCCTCTTCTAGCCTAGGTACCTGGTCGATGCTTGCTGTGTAAACATGGTCCACAATCTGCTCCAGGGTTGTCCACAATTCATAACCATCAGTTTCAGTGGTGCTTGAGCTTGCAAATAGTGTTGGACCATCATGACTTCATCATTGTTTAATTAGTTTTCAATCTGGTGTTCTCAGAAATGGGGGGGGGGGAGTCCCATTGCACCTGGACTGCCCCTCCTGCCTCCCTTTACCCACGCTCCCTATTTGTATGTTCAGACCTTTTAACCTCACCCCAAATAAATTCAGACAAGACTCAAATTTTGGTTTGGTTTTTGGCAAAATTTGGGCCACAACTTTATTGATTACAGCAAGTGATTGGTTGCATGGGCTCTGGTTCAACTAGCTCCCTGCTATGCAGGTAGCACTGACCCAGGGTTCTAGCATAGGTCAGCCAAGGGTGAACACCTGGATAAGCGGAAAGCTGGGGACATGCTCTATCCACCTCCCAAATGTCCCCCTGGACTCAGGCACAGGAACAACCCCCTCTCAAGGGTTGACCAAACCATCGGGTCCCTGGATTCCTTTAACAGAATACCCTTCATATAGGGATGGAGAGAGCGTTCTCCCATCCCTATCACCTGAACCAAAGCCTATCCACAACCAGAGCCAGTGTGGTGTAGTGGTTAAGAGCAGTAGACTTGTAATCTGGGGAACCGGTTTTGTGTCTCCGCTCCTCCACATGCAGCTGCTGGGTGACCTTGGGCTAGTCACATTTCTTTGAAGTCTCTCAGCCCCACTCTCCTCACAGAGTGTTTGTTGTGGGGGAGGAAGGGAAAGGAGAATGTTAGCCGCTTTGAGACTCCTTCGGGTAGTGAAAAGCGGGATATCAAATCCAAACTCTTCTTCTTCTTCTTCTTCTTCTTACAAGTTGTGACAATTTGCTACGCGGCAGGCGAAACCCAAATGGCAACAGCAAATTTGCCAAGTGGGAAAAATTCCTGCTGTGCCCCTGTCCCAACGACAGACGACACACAGCGGCATAGCAAGGTCAAGCACACAAGCCCTAAAAGTAGGGAGAGGTGGGCAGGTGTTCCGATGCACGCACCAAAAGAGGAAGCTCTGGGTCACATGCATGGGTATTTATAGGTCCCTTGATCCGTTTAGCTTGTGTCCCATTGGCCAGATCGAACCCTGCATCGAGGGACCTACTGGCTGGGTGTTGTGGCTGTCAATCAAACCCACCCACAACACAGGGTTTGGTTGCCAGGTCTCACCCCAACACGTGTCCTCTTTAAGGAAGCACCCAATTAATCAGGATTTTGATTAATTGTTGCATCATGGTTTTCTTTATTCTGCATATATACTCTCTCTGTCTCTCTCTCTCTCTCTCTCTCTCTCTCTCTCTGTGTGTGTGTGTGTGTGTGTGTGTGTGAGAGAGAGAGAGAGAGAGAGAGAGAGAGAGAGAGAGAGAGAGAGAGAGAGACCTGTTGACCACCTTGGAATAATTTGTATCTTGAAAGGCAGACCAGAAATACTTGCAATAAATGCATAAAATAAACATATTGCCATAATACAGGAGCAGACAGTTGTGGTAACCTTTGTAATTTATTTATTATTATTTTTTACTCCAAGTCCCTTTTGATGATGCTAGCTGAGGCTGATGGGAGTTGGAGTCCAACAGCATTCAGGAGGACTGCCCATGCCGTAAAAGGATGTAACATGGAACAGAGTATCATCCTAAAGAGGCATATTAGGGGTGAAGGCATTGCCTAAAGCAAGCTGGACCCAATCTGAATAAGTCTCTAAAGCAAGCAGGGAGAACCTGTGATGATGTTGGACTCGAACTACAGGTATCCCCATTCCTGACAATTGGCAATGCTGGCTGATGGGAGCTGAGGTCCAATAATCAGTCAGTTTGGGCTCCAATAATATCTGGAAGGCCACAGATTCCCCTGTTTTAGAGCCCTGCATATTGATAGCTAATGCTGCTGCAGTGGAACTGAGCTGATAAATTAATCATCTCATATTAGTTAACGACCAAGCTATATAGTTCTACAATAGCAGCTAAACTCACAACAAGGCCTTGGCAATAGTGGAAATAAATTTAATAAATTCTACAATTTAATAAACCCAGGGCAGTTTAGGAGAATTCCCAGAGCAGCTCTGGGCTCCAACTCTGTCTTCTTCTGCCCTCTCCCAGTCCTGGGCCCGAACCTTGACCACAGCCATTCACACCATGCTTAGATGTTCATCAAGGAGCCTGTATTAACCGCCCAGTTGTGTTATCAGGAAATTAGCCCTCAGCCAGTGGAAACATGCGCTGCCAAGTATAACACTCTTAAGTAAATATGGAAACAGAGATCATTGTTTATGGTCCACCTATTCACCCATCCTAGTTACAATGCCTTGCGGCTTCCAAAATGCTGGGAAGCTGGAGGTTAAAAGTACAGAGATTATACTTTTTGTTGTTCTTGTTCTTTCTGCTCTCAAGAAAACCGCATGCTGGATCAAACTCTCATTGAACTCTGAGCATCTCTGCATGAACTTCACCAATCATAGCTGTACGTTGTTGTTGTTGTTGTTGTTGTTGTTGTTGTTGTTGTTGTTGTTGTTGTAATATTAAGATACAGGTATAATATTAAGATACAGGAACTCACTCAGGCCTCTCTGAAGGAAAGATTGGGTTTGGGGGCTCAGGGTCAGCTGCTCTCATTGGGAGGAAACTCAAAAACAAGAAGGACACTACAGTAAGAGTCAACCAACAATCCAGATGCCTTCTGGGTGTGGAATGGAGAAGGTGCCATCTTGTCCTTTGCCTGAGGCAGCAAAATACCTTGGGTCAGCCCTGCTTACCCTCCATCCTTTGAAAAATGTAGCTTCTTAAATACTGGAAAACTGTGATCAACTTAGACTGTCCAAAATGAATACGCAAACCTGGATTTGATTTAGAGTCCCATCCTGAAAATATGTATGCAATGCAGGGCTCTATGAGTGATCTTAGCAGGTGCGTACAAAGCAAATCAGTAAATCAGAGAAGCTTTGCTGCTCTCCGCTTGCCTGCCTGTCTTCATAAAGATTTCACCAACTTCTCTGCTTAGCAGAGCCAAGAGTTTCAGAAACACCCTTAGAAGCTCTATTTTTAAACTTATCCTGTGCACAGTGACTGAAAACAAATGGCACTTCATGTTGTTGTCTGGTTTTTGGACATATTCCGCCAAACCTCACTGAGTCTTCATTTGCTCCTATCTGAAAGCCATCCACACATATCTGCTCATGAGAAATTGTTATGAATGATAAACTTGTGATCACTTAAGAGCGCATGGCACCTTTCCAAAACAAAGATATTGGTAGCCAAAATGAGCCAACCCAGCCAGCTGCAGTCCTAGTTTATTTTCTATTTGTTTCTTTATTACATTTATTTCCTACATTTCCTCCAAGGATCTTAAGGTGATGTGCATGGTTCTCATTCTGCCTCCGCATCTTCACAACAACCCTATTAGGTAGCTTAGGCTGAGAGGTAGTGATGGAACCAAGATTAACTAATGAACTTACTCAGTGAGGAAGGTTTTTTTCCCTGGTGCTTAAAAGTACAACCAGATTTAGTGCTGACTTGTTGCTGTCTAGTAAAACAATAGGGGGACAAAATTTAGAAGATGGTTTGAATAAACCACTAATATTATGAAGGCACCCATCCCCATAAGCAATGACAGTGGTCAGTGATCAAGATGGAACGCAGATCACATAATCACTGGGATTCTGGCCCACAAACATCCAGCTGCTTCTTTGAAGGAATGTTGTTATTTTTCCTGTATTGGAGCAGGAAGATGACTCACTGGAACAATTTCATTTCCAAGCTGCATAACTCCTGAGCATGGCAGACTTCCCTTCACAGACACCATCGTTCCTGAGATCCATGATGAGAGGAGGGAAAGTTAAAAGCAGGAGAAATATAATTTGTTGAGTGGATAATACGCAGGCTACAGCACTTTCCCTGTAATCTCCTGGTTTGAATAGCTCATGACTGCAATCCCCAAACAGCTGCTTGAACTACCTACCTACATTCTGCACAGAATTTATTTTATAAAACAACCCACAAAGAGTTGTTGTTGACATTTTCTGTGAGTAAAGCTGCCACCATGTAAAAGGAGAGAGGCAAAATCCATTATTACAGCGGCGAGATGGCTCTATGCACAAAGACGGAAAGATACAGCCCTACCTACTAGGGAGGAATGGTTGATAAAATTATTGGACTTAGCTGTGATGGCCAAAGTTAACGTGTTTAATTAGAGAAAAATCATTACCAGCATTTATTAAGGATTGGAAACTTCTTTTTGACTTTTTGGTGAAAGAGAAAATGAACTTGCAAGATCTGGATTTGAAGACTGAAAAAATATTGTCTTATAGAAAATAGAATAGTTGTATGTTTATGAATAAATACTACGTTTAGTTGCAGGACAAAGAACCGGAGGACTTTTGATCTTTTTCCATTTCTTTCTCTCTCCCCCCCCCCCATTTTCATCTCCCCCTGCCCTCTCTTTCCCTTTTCCCATCTTTCTGCCTCCATTCTTCTTTAGATTTTTATTTTACTCTGGTGTATTATAAAATGACACTTTGTATTGGGTATGAACTTTTGTATATCTTTGAACAAATTACCAATAAATATCGATATTATAAAAGGGGTGAGGGGCATTTTTTTGCCAAGAGTCTCATTACCGTTTTATCTTTTGTAAACGGCTTTGGGGGTTTTTTTGTTTTGTTTTTTTACAATCAAGCGGTGTATACATTTTATGAAACAAACAAATGAATAAAATTACACTAGTGGAAAGCTGTCAGGGGTCACATTCTAGTAGTGAGTGGGGCCAGCCCCCATTGTGGGCAGATCCAGACCAACATACAATCACACACCTTTCACATGCACACAAATATAAAACCACACCTATTTTCTACGGAAACAGAGGCATACAGATCTTAATGAACCCACTCAAGTTTCACTTTCATTTTCTTCATAGACTTTTTTTTACAGTTTGGGGAGGGGAAACCAACCATCTAACATTTATCATTTCTCCTGGCTCTTCAAAAGTACTGAAGTATCCCAGCAGAACACAAACAAGGCCAATGTACTGCGGAACTGCATGCCCTGTCTTACAGTTATTTATGATTTCAAAATGCAGTTGCATTTCTTTACCAAAAAAAAAAAATACAGTTGCATTTTGAAAAACTGTGTCCATGAAGTTGCAAAACACATGGGCTCTATTTTGCAGATTTGCAAGGAGTGCAAGGCTGGATCTACACTGACCTTTTTAACGTTATCAGAACGATGTTAGGTATATCGTTCTAAAACGTCACAAGGCATACTGGTAAATTAAAAACGATCCTTACCTTGTTTTGTCCGTCTAAACACAGTTTCCCTACTGCCGGTTCCTGGTTGCTCAGCAGTGCCTTCTGGTGTCACATTTTAATAACGCCTTATTAACGTTACAAGTAAAACGTAATGCGTCCATCTAGGTTATGGAAATCATTCTTTAACCCTTCCTTAACTTCATAAACCATGAGTGTAGATCCGCCCCAAATCTGCAGATATTTCCCTCTCTGCTTTAACCTTCTTGTAGAGGAAGACTCGGCAGCAGCACATTTCTCACACCAGGAAAATCCATTTCTCTCTCAGCTGCTCCCCACGGAACAGCTGCTGCTTGGGAGGATTGGATAATGCCTGCCCACATTTGGCATAGAGAAGGGCTTTCACACCCCTAATGTATATATAACATTCTGATCTGCAAATATTCGTTTGAATAAGGCTATATAGCACTGTATCAAGGCTCCAAACCTGCTGTAGGGTCTGAATGTATCAGAAGATATTAGCGACCATCACCCATCCATCCAGTAAGGTACTAAGGTTGTTTGTGTGCCCAGGAACCACCATGAGACATCAGCAACTCTATGCCAGGACAAATTGCTGTGGGTGCCGTGCTGGACAATAGGTAACCACTGAGCAAGAGTCAGGAGACATGTCCAGGAGAAGCCAGGAATGAAGGATTTGATGCAATGGATAAACCAGAAATAAAATACTTCCAAACAAGTGTATTTTGGAGCAGACAAAGAAAGTGAGAATAAAATGTTTATTCTGGGGGGGGGGAGGTCTCAGTGAACAAAATATAGCATTTTTCATTAAGAGTGGTTGTATATAATGTGATCACCTGTCTTTAGCATCCAAATCTTTTTTTTAAAAGAAACAAACTTTTTGGCACACAGGGGACCGCACGGCAGGGGACAGT
This sequence comes from Lacerta agilis, assembly GCF_009819535.1. NCBI lineage: Eukaryota > Metazoa > Chordata > Lepidosauria > Squamata > Lacertidae > Lacerta > Lacerta agilis. The sequence continues at coordinate 54,147,795 of NC_046320.1, forward strand.
GGCTAATTTGGACAGTGACAAAGAGCCCTTTGTATTTCTTGACTCAAGTGCTTTCACACCTTAATGAAAAGCTTCTTGTAATGGGCAAAGCTTTAAACCAAGCCCTTGAGCATTTGCCAAGGATGTTTTCTTAGAAGTGTTGTAAGAAAAAACAGGAATCTACATCTTATAAAACAGCTTTATTTGCAGGCTTAATGAAGTAATTTGTTGAGTCACCTTTTCCTTCCCTTTTTTGTCTGTTTTCACTAGTGACCCTTACTTATTTGCATACGCTATGTACTCCTGGCAGCCATATGTTATGGACAAAGAAAGCAATGCACACATATTGGATAAAGTTTGATTTTTCTCCCCAAATGGTTGCAATATGACAGGTCTTCTTGAGCCTGGGAAATAATTATAAACTGTTTTTGCCTGGGGGTAAAATTTTGCTGCGTTTGCTAGGAGAAACAGCGAAGAAATTCACTCCAGCCAAACATGAAAATGGATTCATATAGCTATTATCAAATTTCATCCTACTTCCTGTACTTTAATCTCTCTTGCTTATTGATCCACTAATCATGATGTCACAGTGAGAAGCCTCTTCTCCCCCCCCCCCCGCACCCCCTCCCCCGCTCTCCTTTCCTAGGCTGTTGCTTGAATTAGATCTACTACGTTGGGGTCTAGTGCCTGGTTTGCCTACCAGAATTGAGTTGATTATTTAGGGAATTTTCAGGTCTTCTCCGAGATCTCCTCTAATTGCCCATTTGCTTCCAAGCCAAGGTCAAGGCATTACTATTAGTGTCCAAATCCCTTAACGGTTTCGGGCCACTTTACTTGCTGGATTGCCCTACCGCTTATTTGTCCACTGGACACACACACCCCATTTTCCTGATTTAATTTCCTACATAAACCAATGAGACAGCTTTCATCCCTTCTGGAGGGGTGGGCAAACGCGGGTGGCGCTGTGGTCTAAACCACTGAGCCTCTTGGGCTTGCTGATCAAATCCCCACGACTGTGTGAGCTCCCATGGCTCTGTCCCAGCTCCTGCCAGCCTAGCAGTTCGAAAGCATGCTAGTGCAAGTAGATAAATAGGTACCGCTGTGGCAAGAAGGTAAACGGCGTTTCCGTGCGCTCTGGTTTCCGTCACGGTGTTCCATTGCACCAGAAGCAGTTTAGTCATGCTGGCCACATGACCTGGAAAGCTGTCTGTGGACAAATGCTGGCCCCCTCGGCCTGAAAGCAACATGTGCGCCGCACCCCATAGTCACCTTTGACTATCCAGGGGTCCTTTACCTTTTTACCTTTGCCTTCTGGAGGGGTGGAGGAATGCAGGCACTAGCCAGGTGCCTGTAATAATATTAATACTACCAGCTCAGCAACACAACTCGGTAAAGTTTTGGTTCAAGCGTTTAAATCATGATGCTAACTACATTTGTGGATACATCTCAATAAGAGAACAAAGGTGTTGAACTTGCAGTTTGTTCAATTCTTTTAACTGTTTATTGTGGCAGGAGAAACAGCATATGTGTGACTCAGTTAATTCATTTAACACAGAAATCATTGCTAGCTTGGCTTTTCTACTGCATTAAACCTCTCTTTGGGCCATCCATCCATCCATTCTTTGTTAACTCATAAGCTTGACATGCTCGATGGATGAAGCTATTATGGAAGCTTCCCCAGCTCTTGTAATGACACATGATAGGCTCAGGTCTGTAATGTACTGTTATCACACTTACCTGAATGGATTAAATTATCCATCTTTCAGAGCACAAGATACCCAGTTTCTAAAAGCCCAGCAAGAAGAATGATTGCAGATTGCAGAGGAGAATGTCCTTTTTTTTTTGCTAAAACAATGTGAACTGAATTCAGAGCAATTATGATCCCCATGTTTTGATGTGATTAAAAAGCTTGTTTCCCTCAAAATTACACCTTCATAAACACAAGATTTCTAACTACTGCTCATGCAGATGTGTATTTATGCCCGGATTTTGCAGGTCTGTGAATTACCCTATCTTGTGAGGTATGGTGTGAAGAAGTTGGACAGAGATGGAGTTTTTTTTCTCCCTCCCTCAAAATACTCTGCATTACCTTCAGGTAACGTGTCACTGAGGTACAAAAGCGGGAGATAACTTTGCCCTTATGACCTGCTTATAGACTTTCCAGAGGCATCTAAATCATTGGTCACTGTGCTCCAGCAGTGCTCTTCATGAAAATCTCAATTTTTTGTTTTGACTTCTGAATTTGGTACAGTGAATGTGCAGTTACAATTGAATAAATGTTATTTCTTGCAACCATAGGTCATTGCTTACAGTACAGATAGAAGAAAAATGTCTGAAACACAGGCATACAGCATGACCAGTTAAGCTACCAGGACAAAGTACGACAAAAACAACAGCTTCCAAAAGCTTTCTCTTTGATCAAATTAGTGAATCGCTTTTACAGCCCACTGTCACTTTTTGCAAAATGCCTGCAAGGAATTTCCTTTGCTCAATAAGATTTATCTGAGTGTTGACAAACCACTGCACAACTTATATTGGCCATACTAGTGCACTGGGACATCAAGAAAGTCCGCTGCAGACTTGGCCAATGCTCTCCATTCATGGATACACATAAAATGTCTGAGCAATATAAGGATGTAAATGATTTACAGTGCAGGCCTTCTACAGGACTGTAAAGAAGAGAGTCCCATTGAGTTAAAGGATTTAATCCCAGGTAAATGTGACAGATCCACAGTTTATCTAGAATTAGTTTCCATTTCCACAAAATATTCCTGAATGAAATAACTTGCCCTCTGATACTCGTTTGCCCAGGCAGGATCATTATGTGACCCATGAGAGCAGCAAAATAACCAGACTGTACAACGGTGATGGGATAAAATCAGGCGAAATCTCTATTGACAGCAGCAGGCAGGGCAAGGGTTGGCATGACATTGGGGCCCAGAATCAGTTCATCATTCCACAAACCCCACGTTGATGGAATTAATCCCCTGGGTTTGGAGCGCTCCAAACCTGTACAATGGGAGTCAGATGCAAGCCAAGCAAGCAAGGTCTCACTGCGGGACCACATTGCAGATTCCAACCAGGCAGATGCCGAACCCACGCTTGGATTTGCCATGGTCAATCATCCCCTCAGGCCCCTTTGATCCTGTCCAATGCCATTTCTGTCCTCATACAAACAACATTCTTCTGCCTAACAGAGGAAAGCCATAACTTCACTGAGGGAAGGGCTGGGGGGGGACCCAACCAATTGCCAATCAGGTTGAGAGAGAGAAAATTCCTTTCCAGCCCTGTCAACCAACAACCCAAAATTGCTCTAACCTGAGGGTGGGAGGGTGGAAAGCTCTCAAAGCTCCAGGGGAAGCAGCCTTATATGGGCTTTCCCTCCCCCTCTTCAGCAAGAGGTCATGGGACAGGTTTTTCCCATGAGCCCATCACACAGAGAAGATACTGGGCAAAACCTTCCTTCCTTTACCCAGTAGCTTAGTTTAAAGGTTGTCTTCCAACCCTGGCTAGTTAGAAATGCCACAACAACAGATGAGTGCATGCTAGAATATACTGTTACGATGAAAAGCCCAGCAGTGTCATAAATTACTATAAGTGTGCATGTGTGAAAAATCGTCTCTACTTTCAACCTTTCTATGGGTAATTTGAAATACTGACTTTCAGCAAGTTGCCCTGAACACTTTTGATTTTCGGCTGGTTACTTTACTGGCACAATTGATAGCTTTCCATGGCATGGAAAATATTTCATCCTGCTTTATATGTCTTATATAAATTGGAAAGTGGAAACACAGATAGCAAGGGTGGGGGGAGGTGTGATAGCTGGAAGGAAGCAGATACAAAGCTGATCACCAAGCAGCTGATGTATTTGGGGTGTGTGTTTTTTTGAACACCAACAGAACTTCTGCCTGTTGCTGTTAGGTTTTCTGGGCTGATTTCCACAGTCACCAGTGTGTGGTAACTGCTAGAAATTTGTGGAACCTGCTGAATTATTACTTTTTTTACTATGCATGGTAAATTAAAATATTCACCTCACACACATACACGCATTCTTCCAATCTGAGGGCCAAACAAGACATGACAAGTGCATATTTGCATTTATATGCCTTTTTTAAAAGGCAAATAACATCAGCTGAAGGGGGTGTGTGATAATGATGAGGGTTGCAGCAGGCAGATGGGGGAAATGTAACCATTTCCTTCCCTGCTGGAGTCCTAAGAAAAAGCCGTCCTCTGAAACTTTGCACTGGGAAGAAATCTGCAAACCCCACACAGCACTAATGGGGCATCTGCTCCCAAGGCTAACACTTCAGAGGAGGGAATTTCCTCACGATTTTAGCAGGCAAATGAAGGCTTCAATTCCCCATACACACACTGTTGCAGCCCTAATAATTGCCACATACATTTTTTTTTAATGTGAATTCCATTTGGATTGAAATGCAGGTTGATAAAATTTAAAGAGATAGACCGGCAATTTCAGAAAATAAGCTATTTCTTGCTTCCTTCCTCCCCCCCCCCCCCACCACCACACACCATTCTAATGCTATCAAGGTGGACTAATGATATAAGTACTTAATGAGTAGATCTGGCATCCGAAATAAATAAATAAATAATTTATTACTCATACCCCGCCCATCTGGCTGGGTTTCTCTGGCCACTCTGGGCAGCTCCCAACAAAACGCCCAAGCTTTTTCAATAGGTAGACCAGGAATCTGAAAATCCCAAAGCATCCTGTATATGTGTATGTTTAGGGAGGGGAAGCCTAGCATCTCATGTTGGGCATTGGGATGGATGAATATATATCTCTATCTAGCACAACTGTTTCTGACCTTTCCTCCAAGGGACACAAGATTTCCTTACACGAAATTTTCCTTACATAAAATCATTTCATTTTTTTCAACAATCTTGTGAGGTTCTTTAGGCTGAAAAATAGTGATTGGTCCAAAGCCATTGGCTCAATGAGAACTGGAATCTAGGTATCCCAAATCCAAATCAATGTTTTGCTCACTGCTGCACCATGGCTTGCTTTTTGAGGTGCCAGGATAACTAGACTCCTCCTTAAAGGGGGAGGCAAAACAGCTGGGAAGCAACAGTCCAGAGCTCCATCCCAGATGGTTGGCCAGCCAGTTGGCTGATGCCTCAAGCCATCCCTGAACAGTGTGCACTGGAGCCAGGAGCTGCTAACTTACCCATATGGTGATGGGACACTTGTGGAGAGCCATTGTGGTGTGGTGTGATGTGGTGCTTGGAGTGTTGGACTAAAACCTGGGAGACTAGGATTCTAGATCCCATTCAGCCATGATTACCTCACTTGGTGACTTTGGGCTGTCACTGTCTCTCCGCCTAACCTACCTGGCAGGGTTGTTGTAAGGCTAAAATGAGGAGAGGTGGAACCCTGTACCTTGAGCACCTTGGGAAAAAAGATGGGGTATAAATAAAACATCAAGTCATGCCTACTGATTGAACTCTGTGACGTGTCAAAACAAAAACAAAAAATAAAATAAAAATTCCTTCCAGTAGCACCTTAGAGACCAACTAAGTTTGTTCTTGGTATGAGCTTTCGTGTGCATGCACACTTCTTCAGATACACATGAAAACTCATACCAAGAACAAACTTAGTTGGTCTCTAAGGTGCTACTGGAAGGGAAAAAAATTATTTTTTATTTTGTTTTGACCATGGCAGACCAACACGGCTACCTACCTGTATCTGTGAAGTGTGAGATTCAAGAGGGGGCTGTTGTTGTTATTGTTGCTGTTGTTGTTTGTGTGAAAGGAGAAATGGCAAGAGATCCAATGATGCAACGATTTGCAGCTGTGGAAAAACAATTTAAGCCACTATCAATGTAAGCCTGGTTTGTGCACCAAAATAAAGGAGAGACAGCTGATAGGCACAGCTAACAATGTTAAACTGAAGGAAGTTGTACCTCTTTATCTGCATTGCTAAGGCGCTGATATGGCCTCTGCTCTATGACATAAACTTGGCTTTGACGGGTTTTGGCCCAGGGAAGGTGTTGGCATCATTTCCTGACTCACAGAATTGCTGTATTCTGAAGTGGAAAGCTACACCCAGTGAATTGAAACAAACAAACAAACAAACAAACAGGAGTGTGGGCTCGTGGGCGCGCACGCGCACACACACACACACACACACACACACACACCAATGGCATAGAAGTCATCGCAGCAATGGAATGCACAAACTATCATCAGGTTGGCTTGCTTAAAAAGGCAGACTGACTAAATCCTCAGTTGTTCCTGGTGTCTGCTGAGCTGGGTGAAGACCAAGGCTGCTAGAGTATCTCGACTCACAGGAAGCCCCAGATAGCTCAGGGACTGCATATAAACTCCGTAAAAGCCCTACCTCCGAAATATTTAGAGTGGTTAAAGCAAGTCACCCTTGGGGTGACAGGATTGGATCTTGAGTGTGTAAAAGGTGCTGTGGCCAGGAGTGCTTTTGCCTGGCTTTGGCTACGATGCCCCAACTGTGCCCCTTCCTGGAGAATACAGATCTGGCCACGGTGATACATGCTTCTCATTTCGATTTGTGCAATGCACTCTCATGGAGCTACCCTGGAAGACAGTTTGGAAACTTGAGGGGTTGTAAAATGCAGCCACCAGATGGTTGTCTGACGTGTGCGTTATGGAACTATTGAAGAATAATCTTTTATCCACTGCACTGGCTTCCAAGTTGCTCATTCTTGCCTATAAGGCCTTAAATGGATTAGGACCAAGAAAAACCACCTCCATCTCTTGCGAGCATGCCTTAAATGTATGATCTTCATCAGAAGCCCTGTTGTATGTCTCACAATTAGGATAAGCTAGGGCTAGGCTCATTGGTACCTGGGACAGGGCCTTTTTGGTTGCAGCACCCCTCCAGACTGTGGAACATCCTCTCTAGGAAGTTGCCTGAACTTGCAAAACTTTCAGCAGGCTGTAAAAACTTTTTTTTTCTTTTGCCTGGCCTTTGATTCAAAACAATGTGCCCTCCAGTTCTGTTCCAATAAAGGTTTTGTCCTGTTTAAGTGGAGTTTAAAAATAATAATAATGGTAATAATAATATCTGTGTTATATCGCCAGGTTGCCGGGGGGAGTGTTCTTGTGAGCCAGAAGGCAATTAATAATCAATCAACTGCTTAGGGGCTCACATAAAAATGACATCAACTATCTCTTATTTCCCAAAAGCCACAGCACCGTCATGATTTTGTGATTTTATTCCACGACCACAAGGGCTGAAATGTTTACAAGATAATTGAGTTATCATTGCTCATGTCCATTTAGCTTAAATATTTTTTCACCCAACCGGCCCATCCTCTCCTCCCCAATTCCATTCGTGTTTTCACGTAGTATGTCATTAGCATTAGGATGTGATTTGTACTTAGATAGATAGCGGTTGAGCTTGCACAGTCTTTTGGAAAATTAAGGCCTGGCCCCGACACACAGCTTCTGTTTTGCTTCGTGTGAGACAGCCAAGAGTATAATCAGAGCATGCATTTCGAATAACAAAAGATGCCAAGGAGACTGACTCACTGTTTCCGATTTAATTAGCTGGATCAGGATGTGGGGCTAATAAACACATATTGGGAAGGGGGACTTTATATGACACAATTATTCTCAGAGTCTGTGGGCCTCAGTTTTGCTTTGCCTTGTCTCAGACTTCCAATCTCCTAAGCATGATGTTTTGTTTGGCTGCAGCCAACCAATAACCTTTTCTTTAATGATGTATCAGGTTTTGCTTCTGATGAGCTGCTAAAGATGAACAGATCAACCTATTCCCATGTCAGCTCTGCGTGCTTTCAGTCATAAGTCTGCTCTGCCCCCTTTTTTCTTTTTAAAAGACACAACATTTAAAATGTGTGTTTTAATTGCATGGAGTTTTCCCTTGTGTATGCACTTTCCCTTAAAATATATACATTTCAAGTGCTTTTCCCTCCCTAAAAATAATCAGCTTTGAATGCATTTTCTGGGAGGAGAGTAGGATGAGGTTATTTTCTTAACCAAAACTATATCGCAAACTTTGGAGCAGTGCACAAAAGTTGATTAAAAAGTGCATTCTGATTTGCAGAGAAGTCTAGGGACTGAAAATTAGGTAAAGGTAAAGGGACCCCTGACCATTAGGTCCAGTTGTGTCCGACTCTGGGGTTGCGGTGCTCATCTCGCGTTACTGGCTGAGGGAGCCGGTGTACAGCTTCTGGGTCATGTGGCCAGCATGACTAAGCCGCTTCTGGTGAACCAGAGCAGCGCACGGAAACGCCGTTTACCTTCCCACCGGAGCAGTACCTATTTAGCTACTTGCACTTTGACGTGCTTTCGAACTGCTAGGTTGGCAGGAGCTGGGACCGAGCAACGGGAGCTCACCCCATCGCGGGGATTCGAACTGCCGACCTTCTGATCAGCAAGCCCTAGGCTCCGTGGTTTAACCCACAGCGCCACCCGCATCCGCAAATTAGGTAGGTAAGCATTAAAATATGGACTAAACTAAATTATCCTCCAAATCTTACACATTGCAATGCCAAGAATATTGCTCTTTGCCTTATCCATTGATAAGGGCTGGCACTCAACAAAAGGTCTCTTTTACTTACTTACTTACTTACTTACTTACTTACTTACTTACTTACTTGTTGTTGCTTAGTCGTTTAGTCGTGTCTGACTCTTCGTGACCCCATGGACCAGAGCACGCCAGGCACTCCTGTCTTCCACTGCCTCCCGCAGTTTGATCAAACTCATGTTAGTAGCTTTGAGAACACTGTCCAACCATCTCATCCTCTGTCGTCCCCTTCTCCTTGTGCCCTCCATCTTTCCCAACATCAGGGTCTTTTCGAGGGAGTCTTCTCTTCCCATGAGGTGGCCAAAGTATTGGAGCCTCAACTTCAGAATCTGTCCTTCCAGTGAGCACTCAGGGCTGATTTCTTTAAGGATGGATAGGTTTGATCTTCTTGCAGTCCATGGGACTCTCCAGAGTCTCCTCCAGCACCATAATTCAAAAGCATCAGTTCTTCGGCGATCAGTCGCCGAAGACTGATCCAAGCTCTCACTTCCATACATTACTACTGGGAAAACCATAGCTTTAACTATACAGACCTTTGTCAGCAAGGTGATGTCTCTGCTTTTTAAGATGCTGTCTAGGTTTGTCATTGCTTTTCTCCCAAGAAGCAGGTGTCTTTTAATTACTTTTACTTACTTACTTACTTACTTACTTACTTACTTACAAACTTCTAGTTTGCCTTCCACGCACACCCCACAAGACACCTTACAGATAATTGTCATAAAAACTATAAATTCAACAATATGAGCAAAGCAGTAAAAATAAATAAATAAATAAATAAATAAATAAATAACAGCTTAAAACAGAAGAAGCCAGTTGGCACACAGAGAAATGAACAATAACGCCCTCTGGACTAAGATCACAACTACGCCATACATTTAAAGCACATTTACAGTACATAGCTGCCGCCTCCAGCTGTTTTGGGACTACAACTCCCATCATCCCTGACTACTGGTCCTGTTAGCTAGGGATGATGGGAGTTGTAGTCCCAAAACATCTGGAGGGCTGAGTTTGGGGGTGCCTGATCTAGAGTGTCAAGCAGGCATCAAGCACTCATTTCCTCAAAAAGAGCCGTGAAAACAAGCCAAGATTCAATTAATACTACTTGAAATGTAATCAATCCATGTTGCAACTCATGCTTCCCTGCTACTAAATTTGTATCTGACAAGGGAAGACAACTGAGCTTTGAGCAGCTCTTGCCCCTGATGTAAATTATTGCCAAGAACAAGGATGAGGACTGGGCTGCATTGAGGATTATGTGGAGGGGCTGAGGGGCTTCAGCAAGGTGGGGAATGACCCAGTCATGGGAGTGAAGATGCTTGTCATCCTAGGAGAGATGACTGAGGAAGAAGTAGCGATGAAAACAACAATGACTGCATTAACCAGTCAATCAGTTGCTTGGCTGAAGATCACCTCTAGCTTCTCCTGTGAACCTCTTCCAGCTAATCCTTAGATTATCAGGTTCTGAAACTACTTTTGGTCCCCTCTTCTCTAACCTCTTGGTTCAGTCCTTAGGGCAGGGGCTAAGGAAAGGAAGATGGAAAATTGGTCTGAAGGCAGGAAAGCAAACTGATGGCTTGTCTTTCATCACTTTGTTTCCAGAAGTGCTCAGCTTATTTCTTCCTCTCGGTTGCTTTAATAAGCTGTTCCCCCACAATGATAAAAAATAATATGAGGAGTGAAGAAAAATCAATTTGAAATTGCATGTTACCTGAATGTGGACATACTGAAGGTGTGTGTGAGCATAGATAAACAGAGATATAGATAGATATAGATATAGATATATAAAAACTGTGAATCTGGTCCTCTTCTCAAGCAAGATCTGCTCCCTTTGGAACCTTTCCTGACCTCTGAGGCTGAAGAAGAACAAACTAGAGTAGTAACAAAAACACGATTGCCTGCCAAGGAAAAGGAGTTCCTGCTAAAGGGCTGAAACAATAAATCTGAATTCCCAGAGGGAGTCTGTCGTGTTTCCTCCTGTTCTTTATCAAGCTCCCAAAAATAAGCAGGACTGGGCAGTGGCCATTCATATGGGGAGAGAGTTTTGTGCTTCACTGCCTTTGGGAAAGGAATGCCTGCAGCACAGAGAACAAGCACTATGGAGCTGTTGGGAAGAGTCCTCCTCTCTGTGGCTTTGTTGACCCTCTGCTGTGTCGGAGGTAATGGTACATTCCTCTTTGCTACTCTTTTCTGGCTTGCTTGCTTGCTCACTCACTCGCTTAGAGCAGCTGGGGACAAGTAGGGGTTCCTGGCTAGGAAAATGCTTGCCTGCTATACTGCTTTTTCTTGGGCTATATTAGGGAGTGCTTCATTGCCACACATGCATGGACTGGCTGATTGCATGACTAGAGAAGGAAGGAAGAAGATTATTTCTTATGGATCTCAGTGTATTCAGAGAAAAATATATCTTGCTGGTCAGCTCTTCTGGAGCTCTAGTATTTGAGAGTGGGCAGAAAAATCTGATTTATTTACCTGTTGCATAGGGCCCTTAGGCATGGTCACTTAGCCTAATTCACCACAACTGGTAGCTCCTTGAACACATCATACCTCCTGGAGATTAACCCCATCAGACCTTTTATTACAAGCAAAGAATAAAGCTGCATTCCTCAGCATACTTACTGGGAAGTAAGCCCCTTTGAAGGTAGTAGAAATTGCTTCTGAATACAGAAGCAGATATTCGTACTGTTAAGAGTGGTAAGTATTGTTCAAAGGAGATTGAAACAGGTAGAAGAGTAAAACTGAAAGGGGAGCATTGCATTATTGCAGTGTCGTTTTTTAATTTTTTAATTTTGAAGGGAAAGGGACATGGAGAATAAGAAATAAACACACAGATTAACATAGAGGTGTCATTGGGACTATGCAGATCTAGGATTCTTTCTTATTTAAACATTGGATTCTAATCATTGTATACCATTCAATCAGTTTTGTAGTACAGAATTGTTTTGTTTTTTTACAGTCCACAGTATTCAGTTTTAAAGCAAAACAAAGGCTGATAACCAGAGAACAACTGGAGCTGTTATTTGAAAATACAGTAATTCCATTTGACGCTAGGAAATGTTGTTTTTGTAGAAGGTGCTGTTTTGTGTAGTTGTCTCCTTTAAAAAGAAGCAAAGTCTATACCCTTTCACAGATATATTATAAATAGACCAGTTGATTGAATGGTTACTAACCATGTAGCCGAATGCCTGCTGCTAAGTCATCACAAGTATTGGATCAAAGTCTTTTCCTCGGCTTACTCATTAGAATGGAAATAAACAGAAGCTTGGTGTGGCATAGCCCATGCTGCTGGGCAGGCTCGCTGCTGTTCAAAATGCTGACAAGGAGGCTGGCACCAATGGTATCATCACTGAAATATCTGCTTTCAAACCCATGTCATGTCAGCATACACTCTGAAAATCCTCATTGGAGCCCCATTGGTGTCCTTCAGCATTTAGAAGATGGAGCCCTGATGCCATGGTTAAACTTTGAAGGGGTTGTATGACTCCTGCAATTCAAGATGGAAAGGGATCAATAGTAGCAGACACAGCTCGGTGCCCTGGTTATGAGAAAGTAGGCGTTGGGGGAATTGGTCAATTTCAATCCTTCCAGTCTTTAGCTTTCCACGTTTCCTCATCAGTTTGCAAACTCTTTTTTTAAAAAAAAAAATCCTCAAGAAAATCAAAAGTCAAAGCATCGCAAGAGGTGTTGAAATTTTGGGAGGTTGGACAGTTACAGTGGAATGGTCTTGAGGGTGGGGTGCACATTCTTATTTTTATTTATCATTATTTTTACTTTGTTTTTAAAATCAAAAGCATTTTAGTGTTTGTATGCAAGTTTGCCTAATATACCATTTTTGCTGAGCAATTCCCCCATTATATGCACTTTTGTACATGTTACTTGGCTGCAGAACTGCATTGCAAAATTCAGAGAAGTGTGGCTTTTGAAAGATGACTTGCATTGATTCATGTATTGTTTCAGAAAGTGTAGGTGCAAAGATAGGTTTACCTTTAAATACAAATAAAATCTAATTCCCCCCACCATCCCCCATTGCAACCCAGAAAGTGGACTCTGAAGTCATCTTATTTTATTTGTTATACCGTGTTTCTCCTAAAATAAGACACCGTCTTATATTTTTTTCCCCTCAACAAAGCACAGTATGGCTTACTTTCAGGGGATGTCTTATTTTAACCGTGTCGCATCGGTGCCACGCCTCTCCAGGCTGTTTTAATGGGAGGTGCCGCGTCACTATGGCTTATTTTCGGGGTATGGCTTATTTTCGGGGAGCGGCTTATATTTCGCAAATGCATAGAAATCCTGCTATGGCTTATTTTATGGCTATGTCTTATTTTAGGAGAAACACGGTATTATCCTGTATTGTATTGTGTTTATCAGTATTTTTAAATTATGTGGAGTGCCTTATTTGAGTTGATATAGCAACTGAGGAATTTTGTTGTTTCCCACAAGGGGATAATGACAATAAAGATCTATTCTATTCTATTCTGTTGGTTCTGTTGATGTTTGTCCCCTGCTGTGGCCATGCTTCATTTTCTAAGTATTTCTCTTCTTTCCAAATCAATGGCTGCACCCCCCCCCCCAAAAAAAAAAAACTGGTGAGTAATTACTACAGATTGGGGAGGTATATTTCAGCTTGGGCAGGCCTTCTCCATTAGAACTTCTTCCTCAATTGAGTTCAGAGTGGAAGGGTAGCCAAATGACAACTTTGGATAGTGACTTAACCAAAACTGCCTAATGCTGAGTTCCATGACACCCCACATCCTAAACGAACAGCCTACGCTAAGGATGGAGAACTTGGAACTCTCCAATTGTTGATGGACTACAACATCCACTATTCCTGGCCTTTAACCATGCTGACTGGGTCTGATGGGAGTTGTAGTCCAACAGCATCAGTAGGGCAACCAGTTCCCCACCCCTGCGGTATTATTTGAATGGAGGGGCTTGCATTTTCAAGGCCCTTCCCCTTTGTAAATACATACCCCATCCCTAATTGTACATAAAGATATCTAAATTGTGTGGACAATGCCCCTAGCAATTAGTAACCATTGTCCTCAGTTCTTCTCTTCCTTGTTGGCATCAATTACAGCAATATTAAAGCTGCTTTAGGAATAATCCAGTCCTTAAGACATGCTGCTAATAAGCAAAACCATTCACACAATTACCCTAATCCTATTTGTGTTGACCTAGTAGCATCTTCCATATTTTTCATTAATTAGAGATTAAAATGACCTGACCTACTTAGGCATATTATCCAGCTCTTTGAAAGGCAGTATATATATAAAAATACACACATACACACATATTCCTCCTTTGAATATATTTTCCACAGCTTTGTCCAATCAAGGTTTTCAATTTATATGTCTTGAATACCAAGGGATTTAGCTTCTCTCTCTCTCTCTCTCTCTCTCTCTCTCTCTCTCTCTCTCTCTCTCTCTCTCTCCCCATCCATCTATCTATATCTCTTTTCATTACAGGCTGATGTAATGGGCCTCACCACATGGTTATTTTGGGTGATATTCCATTTAAATGAATGCTATGACTGTTTAAAAAAAATAAAAACCCACCCCATTGCTCTGAGTAATGGTTATCCCATTTCCCTTTATCTAGTTTCCATCCTACTTTGGTTTTTGGGCTTCTGGTGCTTTGTGGGGGTTTATTGAAATTGTCATCCTTAGCTGGGCTTCTCAGCCCAGTCATATTGAGAAACGGCACACCCTGCTAAGAAGGGGTGACCCAACTGCATCCCCACAAGTCATTACTTTTGATCATCAGTAATAGCCACATGCAACATTCTACTAGATGCTTTTTAGAAGCATGGGCTTCCTTTACAAAGCTCTGAGTGCAGCAGGCTGTTATCTCTGCCATTTTATTCGAAGTAGCCTCATAGAAAACGTAGGAAGCTGCCTGATACCAAGTCCACACCTTCCAACGCAACACAGAAAAACCAGGATGCCATCTTCTGGGGCCGCATTCCCATGCAAGTCATGTGACCTGTGACCTGTATGAGATTATGGCCCTGGGAAAAGTACTGTTCGGGGATGAGATTGCATCCTTAAATCACACAAGAGCATGGCGCCCAAAATGGCCGTAATAATTTAAAATTCAGAATTAAAAACAGTTAGATTAGGTTACTGTCACAAGAATAGACTAGGTCCTGAAAACACACAACTCCAGTGTACAAGAATGAGGCTAAATCCCAGGTTAGGGCGTCTGGTGAGTTTGGGTTTTTGTTTTGTTTTTCCCTCAGCCTACGTCTGTCTCTCCAGATATCACAAAAAAGAGCACCCCACAGCTTTTGAAATGGCTTTACCATAATCCTCTGGGCTGGCCAAAGTGTGCTCTCTTGAACAAGCAGATCTTTTACACGGAAACTACAAGTGATTCTTTGCTGAGGGGACTAGTTGCACACAGAGAATGCTGTTCAGCGCAAGAGACTGTGGTGGAAGTGCCCCTTCCGCTCCTTCAACAAGGCTGCTCATCCCTGCTGCCCAAGAATTTCAGGGAGCTTATCTTTCTGTAAGTTTAATTAAGAAGAGAGAGCCCTGACCATCTATCAAAAAAGCCTTCAGTATAAGCCGTTGGATTTCAATGGGGTGGGGGGGGAGAACGATAATGTCAAGAGTTTGGATTCATTATGCAATGGAACCCTTTTTCTTTCAGGAGGACAATGCAAAGCAAGGTCAGACTCTTTGTTCACCCAGCTCAATACAGTCTACTCTCACTTGCATCAGCTCTCCAGGCTGTCAAGCTTACATCTTTCCCTTCTTTGCTACTTGGTATTTTTCTGTGGAGGTATCAGAGACTGAACCTTGCACCTTTGGTTTGCAAAGCATATGCTCTGTCACCAACCTGTGGTCCTTCCTACCTCACTGACTTTCATCAGATGTCACTTTGTTTCTTCATTTAGCTATCTGCTACCAAAGGCTGCTCACATGTAACCATCATCTGGATGATTAGAAGTTCTAGGTCAGGCATAGGCAAACTCAGCCCTCCAGATGTTTTGGGACTACAACTCCCATCATCCCTGCCGAACAGGACCAGTGGTCAGGGATGATGGGGATTGTAGTCTCAAAAATATCTGGAGTACTGAGTTTGCCTATGCCTGTTCTAGGTGCAGACCTGGGTGTATTTTCAGTGTCCTGTAACGTGCCATGTTCCACATTTGTGTTCATAGCTTTGGGGGACAGGACCCAGGCTAACCTGGGTCATGGCTCAGTGGCAACACATCTGGCTTGCGTTCAGAAGGTCCCAGATAGAACTAGATAGACCAGTAGATGTAAGGCCGGGTCCTACGTTCCTTTGTTTACAAGGGAAGGACCATGGTAGAGCATCTGCCTTGCTGCCATCTTCCCTGTGGGTCCCTGCAGGAGTGCTGAGGTTTCCCATTGCAGATTAGCAGCCAGAACCTTTGATACAACCTGCAGCTATGTATTTCATAAAAGTGTACAAGCAGAGATGCTGCCTGACAGTAACATTCCCTTCCCCTGATCTAGGATATTTTGACGTGTGATGCAGCTGTTCATACACACTCAGAGCACTTTGTACATATGTTGTTCTTTTTTAAAAAATTATTTATTTGGTTTTTCAAATTAAAATTTTACAGTCACATGTCCAACTTACAACATAAAAACAAGATTCAAAGGAATCTCCTGGACTTCCCTCCTCCCCTTTGTGGGTCCTATTGTTAATCATTTCCTCCTGCATCTAATCCAAAATCTTTTACCTCTCCATTGTGTCCAAAACTCACCATTAAACCACAAGTGATATTCCAATCCTACTAATGATTTTAACTGTTTACAATGGTTTCTAAGATAAGTTATAATTTGCCCCCATTCCTTATTAAAATTTTGGTCTTCCTGATTTCTGATTCTTCTGGTCATTTTGGCCATTTCAGCATAATCCATCAACGTGATCTGCCATTCTTCTCTGGTGGGGGCTTTGTCTTCTTTCCATCTCTGGGCCAATAACATCCGTGCAGCCGTGGTCACATACATAAATAGTCTTATCAGCTCCCTTGGGATTTCGGCACCTAGAATTCCTAAAAGGAAGGCTTCGGGTTTTTTATATATATAGAAAAGGTTACTTTAAACATTTTTTCAACTCATTATATATCATTTCCCAAAATTCTTTTACTACCTTACATTTCCACCACATATGATAAAAGGTGCCTTCTTTTTCCTTACATTTACAGCATACATTTGATCCCGTTTTATACATTTTTGCTAATTTACTAGGAGCTAAATACCAACGGTACATCATTTTCATTAAAAAAATTCTTTCAACATGCAACATGCAGTGAATTTTAAATCCCAATTCCATAACTTCTCCCATGCTGTAAGTATTATACCCAAAGTCTCTTGCCCAGTATAGTACATACATTGTTCAAAGACTCATTTTAATGGCAGTCACAGGATGAGCCCAGAGAGGGATGCCATCTGGGGAGCCGAGAAGCTGAGGGCCCTCCCAAAACTTCAAGGAGAGGGCCAAGCCCCCTCAGTATTCCACAATGACTGTGCACATGCTGGTCATGCACAACATGCAACATGCTCACACCACTCACACACACACCGCATGGCATGCGCATGTTACTCATGCAAACCATGCAGCATGTGGGCAACACATCAGCACATCGCATGGCATACGCGAGTGACATCAGCATGTCGCATGGCCCTGGTCCCCTCCTCAAGCCAGCACGCTTGAGCCCAGAGATCACCTCTTTGTCCAAGCAGCCACTAAACTTTAAACTCAAGTTTTCACTTTCTGGAGAAAACTGAGCATAAATAAATCTGTAAACAGGAGTGGGCAGCTATCTCGGGGAGGGGGGCGGAATGCAGTTGGAACCACAGTAATAACTCCTGACATGCTACCTCAGTTCACACTAACTCACTGGCGGAGGAAGAGGAGTGCGGGGGGAGCGTACCGTCCCCGGCAGCCATCACGGCTGCCCCCTGCCCTCGCTGGGCACCCCACCCCCGCAGGCAGTGTGCCCCGCCTCCAGGACATGCGCCAGCCCTGCCCCCGCCTGCTCTCCGCCCCCCGGTGCCGGAGCATGAAGCTCCGCCACTGCACTAACTGTTCCTCATATGGATAAAGGTTGCTGTATCCGCGAACATGTCTGTGTGATGGTGTGAAGGAATTCAGCAGAGGAGCTGTGAGTAGAAATGATAGGGTTGCCTTTACCTAATTGACACGTTCTGAAACCATTTGCCAATCAAAGCACAGCCATCCTTTGAAATTCTCACTTCTCCAAATTTTGTACAAAAACGCATGATATAGGGCACCGTGTGCACAGAAATACATATATTAGTGCAAACAACATGAAAAATGCATTATATTTGCTTTGCTAAAATGTGTGCATGAGGCAAAAAGTGCATTGAAAACACGTATATTAGGAGACGTTTGCACTAAAATGCGGTTGGAATTTCATGAGGATCTTTGGGAGGGGTTGCCACAAACTGATGTAGAAATGTGCAGAACCTAGCTAAAGACTGGGATGGTGGGAGAACCAAAATGGACAGATCTGCACATGTAAGAGAAGTCAGCAGATGGGGTGGGGGAACAGCTCTTCTGTTGTGTAGCAAATGATGGGCGGTGTTCTTTTTGCATTATTTGCTCGTATCTCGGTGTGTTGCTGGCTTGACCTTGCAGCTGCGAGTGTAATGCTCGTATTTTTAGCATATCCTGTTATCTTTCACGCACTCCCTGCAGCCACACCCTCACCACACTTCTCCCCCTGACACATTCCTGGAAGTGACTGCATTGGGATCAGGGAACAGAGCCGGACTCCCACATTAAGCTTTCCGTGGGAATGTTGCTAGTCACTTCCACCAGGGATGGCAAATCCCTGCCGAATGCAGCCCAAGAGAGCCTTTCCTCTCAATGCTTGCAGCCAAAGGGACTCCAAAGGGATATCAGAAAAGCACAGGCTGGGGGAGGAATAAGCAGGTGACTGCTAAATAGAGGAGGCCACGAGAGGACGGACAATCTTTCTATGACTGTGACAAATAAGGGGAACAAATGAGGGGAAGGGCCATAGCTCAGTGGATAGAGCATCTGCCTTGCAAGTGGAAGGTCCCAAGTTCAATCCTCGGCATCTTCAGGTAGGGCTGGGGAGACCCCTATCTAAAACCCTGAAAAGCTGCATCCAGTCAGTGTAGACAATACTGAGCTAGAGGACAAATGGTCTGAGTCAGTATAAGACAGCTTCCTATATTTCTATGAGAGCCTTCCCCAACATGAGCCTTCTAGATACATACATACATACATACATACATACATACATACATACATACAGTCCAGCAACATCTGGGGGAACCACCCTTGAATTAAAGCAGGCATGAGGAGCCTTGGTCACCCCTGGTCATTGGCCATGCTTGCTGGGGCTGATGGGAGTTGCATCTCAGCAACATCTGGAAGGCCACAGGTTCCTCTCACCTGGATTAAAGGATTAGTCCCATCCCTAAGCAAAATAGCTGACTTGTTGGTAACCACTCTGTGGATGCTCCTAGACAGACAATCATTGTTGACTCTGGTGCTCATGTGTGCAATTGTTGTTGGGTTGTTTTTTTTTTGCAGCATCCACACAATACTGCTGACATCAAAATGCCAGCCCTATTCCTCCCCAGACCATTCCAGATCTACCCTTTCCAGGGAAAACGTGTGTGTGTGTGTTTTGCCAACCACCCATTTATGATATGAAGCCCCCATTGGAAGCCCCCTTCCCTCATCCTTGCTCTTTGTCATCAGCTTGCTCCTCATCATCCTTGCTCTTCATCATGGACGAGGAGCTTTATTTGGAGCTCTTGAGTGGACCAGAGGAGTAAAGTTCTCCCTCTGGTCCACTCTGGGGCACCTAGACCAACTGGCACCACTGGGAGAGTAAATGGCTATCTTTCACTTTTTTTACTACTAGTATTATTTATTAAATTTGTATACCGTCCTTCATCTGCAGATCTCGGGGCACAGGATGTTTCCTGGCTGAAGTGGGGACCACATTTTTGAAAGACCCGCCCATTTCTTCACTACCTATAGGAAAGGGCTACTGACATAAATAGTAAGCATGATAAGATAGGGAAACAGGGCAGAAAGCTTCAGGTAGAGATATCAGAGAATTATGAAAAAGAATAAGACATTGCTGTAGTCTTTGTGTTCACATCTGCAGTTTGCATTTGTAGTTAGAAATGGAAATCAGTCAAGTGGCTATGATTGATATTCATTGACATAATTGTTTTAAGTCCATACATAATTAACTATGGGTTTTTTTCTACATTGATGTTCCCTTTACATTGAAATTAATGTAAGTTATAGAAGTTACATAAATACTTAAATTATGTAATTTACGTTACATAGTGGACAGTGAGATGAATAATGCAATATTGGAAGAAACTGAACTGCAGCAGACCAGAAACAGCACTGATTGTGATAAGTACAGATTGGAACAGAAATTGCTGCCTTCTTACATCTCTATCTCTAGGCTGCAATCCTGTCTACATTTACCAGGGAGCAACCCCCTCTTACTGAGTGTGACTTTATTCAGAGTAAACATACATAGGATTGCTCTACACATCATTTAAGAGTGAATCAGCTGTTAAAATGTGAACTTAAAAATTGCCCCCCAACAAATCAGGGGCCTTGACAATAAACAAAGTCTCTGAAATGACATGCTCTTGAAGGGAGAGGCTCACAACTAAAGTTGCTTAAAATCCTATAAACTTCAGCTTCTTCTATAGATGCAAACCAGCCTTTTTATCCATTCATGAAGTAATAAGATGGTTCAAATGTCACATAATTTTCTCTGCCTATGTGATTTCCCCAAATATCTCCTCCTGTGCTGCTATATATTTTCTGCAATAAGGATTGCAATTTACATTGCACATTTGCACCGAAAAATTCAGACCTGTCATCACCGGCAATGGCTTTTTTCTGTGTCTGGGTTTGCTACTATAATTTGCTTTTCACACTGTAATAACTGCCATATAATTAAGCTTTTCATAGTGGATTGACCCCTTGCACAGCAAAGTCAATGTGTGTAGAACAGGGGCACTTAAGTCTATTTACTGGAAAGAAATTATACAAAGCCCAGCTCCCTATATATTTAGCCTAGCTTCTTTTGGCTATGCAGCCATGCTATCTACTTCTGCTTATAGGTGCAAGTCCAGGAAAAAGCCTCCACTTAAAGGCACCACCCAATTCCTGTTCCTGTTTTGGAGATGAAAAAGAGAGAGAGTACAATTTTCATAAAAAGGAAGCAAACTATTGCTCTTTCTGCAAACTGGTCTTTTCCTAAAATTACAAACCTGGTATCTCCTACTGTAGCTGTGAAATTATCATAGTTTCAGTAAGGAATACCAGCAAAACACAACTAGCAACTGCCCACATTTTAAGGAAAAGAGGATGGAAAAGATCAAAGTTGTAAAATTTCCCCCCAAAAAATGAACAAGCCATCCCAAACACATTCCAGTACTGGTAGATAATAGGGAAATGCACCCAAATGGTGATTGGAATGGTCTTGCCTTCTACCATTAAATAAGTGATGAGCTATAACAGAAAAGGTTAATCAATAAACCATCAAAGGAAAGCATTACCAACTGTTCAAACAGCTGCTCAGCAGAGTGACTTCTGCTTCCATGGCATCGCCTCTGGGTGCTAATTCTTCATTTTACAGAAATTGTTGAGAACAATGATTAACACTCATACTTATGTGTTGTTGTTTTTAATCTTCAGAAGACACAAATACAACACCCAACACAAGTCCTGGTAAGCAACAACCCTTTATTGTCTTATTTTTAACCATCTATTGAGAACAGGCCCATACATTACAGTGCCTTTGTTCCAGAAAAAGCAACTTCTTCCCTGTTGCTGTTTATCAGCAAAGCACATCATGGGTCCCTGCTGATTCTGGGCTTAGCTATGATGGTGCATGAGAGCTGTGCAGTCAGCTTAGTGGTTACAGTGTCGGGCTAGGACCAGGAAGATCTGGTGTAAATCCCTTCTCGTGTCCAGGGTGAATATTCACTATCTCTTCCCAACCTACCTTACAAGACTGTTGTGGGGAATAAAAGAGTGAGGAGAGAACCATATATACATCACCTTAAGTAGGGTATAATGTTGTAAATAGTAGGAGTAATAGTAAATATGTAAGGCCTTGCCTCCTCTGTCATTCCCAAGGATTGTTAGAAATCCAGGGGTCTCTAACTTTCAGAAACCCTGTTCTTGCAATCTGGGGTGCTCATATCATCGTTTATCCTATCAGTTTGTTTTATTTCTCCAGGTATTCTTTTTTACACTCCCACAACCTTCCTTTAGCATAGGTCCCCTGCCTTATGAAATCCCTTCTCAACAATTAATATTAAGATGGCTGTTTAGTGTAACATTAATCTGAACTGCAAGATAAATCACCACAATGAATGCTTAATGTTATTTGTACAGGATCAACCACATCAACCACAACTATCTCAACAACTAAAGGTAAGGTCACAGGTATATAATTGTCTGGAATTTTAAAGTCAATGCATATCATTTATACTAATTCATGCAAACAATAGTTTTTGGCTTACTTCATTGTCCATTGAAAGGTCCACTTGATTGGGTTAAATGCCTTTGCATTTGGTTTCCATTGCATTCATTTGCAAGGACTTTGCTTCAAGGTTTCCATTTCAAATAGAAATGGAGAGAGATATATATGGAGATTACTGTTATAGTACATGTAAAAGGGAGGCTCCTTACTGTGGAGGTGAGAGGAATACAATGAAAGAGGAGATATAATATTCAAAAGTGAAGCACGGTAGGGCAATGGAGTCTGCTTCATTAGGGCAAATGGACACTGCCCCACTAACCTTGATTCCATGAAGCCCACTTGTCTGCCTTCTGACTTGCAACCAGTCCTTATCTCCAGATAAGGTCCAGGTAGAATAATAATAATAATAATAATTTATTATTTATACCCCGCCCATCTGGCCGGGTCTCCCCAGCCACTCTGGGCGGCCTCCAACAAATACCAAAATACAATACAGAGTCACAAATTAAAAACTTCCCTAAACAGGGCTGCCTTTAGGTGTTTTCTGAATGTCAGGTAGTTGTTTATTCCCTTGACTTCTGACGGGAGGGCGTTCCACAGGGCGGGCGCCACTACCGAGAAGGCCCTCTGCCTGGTTCCCTGTAGTTTTGCTTCTCGCAGTGAGGGAACCGCCAGAAGGCCCTCGGCGCTGGATCTCAGTGTCCGGGCTGAATGATGGGGGTGGAGACGCTCCTTCAGGTATACAGGACCGAGGCCGTTTAGGGCTTTAAAGGTCAACACCAACACTTTGAATTGTGCTCGGAAACATACTGGGAGCCAATGCAGATCTCTCAGGACCGGTGTTATGTGGTCCCGGCGGCCACTCCCAGTCACCAGTCTAGCTGCCGCATTCTGGATTAATTGCAGTTTCCGGGTCACCTTCAAAGGTAGCCCCACGTAGAGCGCATTGCAGTAGTCCAAGCGGGAGATAACCAGAGCATGCACCACTCTGACAAGACAGTCTGCGGGCAGGTAGGGTCTCAGCCTGCGTACCAGATGGAGCTGGTAGACAGCCACCCTGGACACAGAATTAACCTGCGCTTCCATGGACAGCTGTGAGTCCAAAATGACTCCCAGGCTGCGCACCTGGTCCTTCAGGGGCACAGTTACCCCATTCAGGACCAGGGAGTCCCCCACACCCGCCCGCCTCCTGTCCCCCAAAAACAGTACTTCTGTCTTGTCAGGATTCAACCTACTATTTGTAGATTTCTGGGTTATGTGTAGTTAATCACCAATAACACCTGACTCCCAGTGGTTCAAAAACAGCACCAACCTTTCTTCCTAAATTATGCTTCTAATTTGTGGGGTGGGGGACTAGGATTTTTGTGTAAAAGGACTATGACCTCATTTCTGGTACTGAAGACAAAGTCCTGGGCTGAGAGATGCTTTGTTCTTTCATTCTAAGTGTATACAGTGGTACCTTGGTTTACAGACGCTTCAGGTTACATACTCCGCTAACCCAGAAATAACGCTTCAGGTTAAGAACTTTGCTTCAGGATGAGAACAGAAATCGTGCTCTGGCGGCGCAGCAGCAGCGGGAGGCCCCATTAGCTAAAGTGGTGCTTCAGGTTAAGAACAGTTTCAGGTTAAGAACCAACCTCCAGAACGAATTAAGTTCTTAACCCAAGACACCACTGTATATGCCCTTCTTACATTTTGATACAGCTGGTATTTGGGTTTGTGGGTGGGAAGCTGATCTTATAGGCTGGCAGTTCACCCAACCCTGCTTTAGATAATGATCAAGAATCCAGAAGTGAATTTTGAAGCATGCACTCACACCCACCATTCATGTTTTCGTAATAAAGCTGATAGCAATTTGCAGTTAACTAGGATAGGGATGCGGGTGGCGCTGTGGGTTAAACCACAGAGCCTAGGGCTTGCTGATCAGAAGGTTGGCGGTTCGAATCCCTGCGACAGGGTGAGCTTCCGTTGCTCAGTCCCAGCTCCTGCCCACCTAGTAGTTCTAAAGTGCAAGTAGATAAATACCGGTAGGTACCGCTCCAACAGGAAGGTAAACAGCGTTTCCATACACTGCTCTGGTTCACCAGAAGCAGCTTTGTTATGCTTGGCCACATGACCCAGAAGCTGTATGCCGGCTCCCTCAGCCAGTAACACGAGATGAGCACCACAACCCCAGAGTCGGACACGACTGGAACTAGTGGTCAGGGGTCTCTTTACCTTTAGGATATCTTAGGGAACACCTTCTCTCAAATAGATCTGCCCAGTCACTAAGGTCTTCTTCCTGGGGCTACTTTTCCAAATCTAAAAAAACCAGGCTCTCTACTTAAATCAGAGATATGAAAGGAACATTTGTGTGCAGGAGTAGCTTTGTGTGCAGGAGTACCTTGTCCCTCAAGTATCATGGTATGAAGACCTTTACTTCTCAAATAAAGTACAGTGAAATTGAAGGGTATTGTAACTTCAGAGGCCAATAAAAATTGTCAAATGCCTGGCTGAGCTCAGGAAGAGAATAGATTTTATTTTATTTTTTTAAAGGTATATTAAAGCAGTAAAGACACAGCGGTTTCATATTTCAAAACTGCTCTCTTCATCTCCTAATACAAGCACAAAAGGGACAGGCAATGCTGCAAGATGGAACATTTAGAATGGTATATTTGAAATATGCTTTCAGGTAACTTTTATTTGAAATGCGGAATATATTGCCCTGAGGTATTACCATGTTCCGAAAGACCATCGGTCAACATATCTGAACCTTCTCCTTTCCCTCAAGCGGACTAGGTTGTTTTTAATAATAAAACTCATTTTGCTTTACCTTGCCCTTCTCATAGCAAGCCAAGAAACCTCTTCCACGAGCACAAGCAAAGCTGCAACTGCAGGTAATTTCCTCAACATTTGAATTATTTTTCGCTTGCTATTTTTTCTTCTTCTTCTTCTAGCTCCTGCTCTTTGATTAATCCATATCAGATGCTTTCCGCATGGGGTGCTGCACATAAACCCTTGTTTGACTGTGAAAGTGAGTTACAGTGAATTTTGAAGGACACATTCTATATCTTGGCCACATCTGCACCATACATTTAAAGCACTGCTATACCACTTTAACAGTTCCAAAGAATTATGGGAGCTGTTGTTCCATTAAGGGTGCTAGGACCCCTCCTGCCCTCCCAGAGGTACCATTTCCAGTTGCCCGGGAAGCAGGATTGATTGTTAAGCCACTCTAGAAACTGTACATCTATGAAGAGAAAAGGGTTCCTAACGACTCTCATCATCTTTAGCAAACAGCTGCTCCCAGGATCCTTTTGGGGAAATCGTGACTGTTTAAAGTAGGATAATACTGCTTCAAATGTAGGGTGTGGATGCGGACTTAGATTATTATTAATACTGTAATTATTATTATTGATGCTGCTGCTGCTGTTGACTTACAACTCCGATCATTCCCATCCATGCTGGTTACAATGGTCAGGGCTGGTGTGGGTTGTAGTTCAACAATATCTGGGGAGGGAACCAAGCTTAGACAGTTGTCAGGCTTTGGGGACTCAGCTCCCCTCCCCCCCCTTTGGCCGTAGATAAGCAGGACAAAGCGAAAAGAGTCGATTTCCATTTAAAGAGTCTTTAATGATCACATCAAAAGAACAACACAGCTATTCTCAGAATGAAGGTGTTCCAATTCAGGTTTCCACCCACTTCCCCCCTAGTCACTTCTGCTTCTTGCAATCTGATCTTGCAAACCACTGTGCTCCCCCCCCCCAGTACACACACACACACACACTATATATATATATATATATATATATATATATATATATATATATATATAAAATTTATTACACAGCTGAAAACCAGCATACTTCATTTGATACAAGTTCAACAAATACCAATATAAAAAATAAAGTAAAATAAAATGGTAAGCCAAATTGAAGACTTGGAATTTAAAACAGAGATAAACACATTGCAGGGAGTTGAACCAGATGACCCCCAGGGCCCCTTCCAACTTTACAATTCTATGATTCTATGACAAATGGCTCTATGTGGATCCAACAGGTAAGAGAGACTGACCTATTTTGTACATGTAATATAAAGAGGCTGCAACTATAGTATTTATTTTTATATTGAAAACTATGGATTGTGTAGCCACCTTATCTGCTCTCCTTCACCTTAGACTGATAGGCCGGACACTTTCCAGAGAGAGAGAGACTCTGTTAGCTCTCTCTCTCTCTTCCAGTTCTTCTTCACTTTGCTGTTCACACCCCCCCAAGTTCGTCCCAACTTTTGTCTTCAGAACTATGCCCCTCTGCAAACCACTGCTCCAAATCTGTACTGCTCCATTGCTCCTGGGCAGCTTCAGGATCCTGGTCAGGAGGGGGGGCTCCCACCATTCATCATCAGAGCAGTACTCCTCAGCCTGGTTTCTGACAACAGTACTGTAGGCACTGTGGTCTGACTTGGAATAAGCTTGCTTCCTGAGCTAAGCAGATCTGGGGCCGTCTGGGAAACCTACCTGAGAAAACCCAATGCATTATGGTTGAAAGGTAGGGTATAATTGAGATATGTATTTATTTACTAGTTTAAAACATGTTCATCTTGCCTTTCGATATCAGGGTGGTGCAGAGCATTAAACAGAAACAAACGAAACAGCAGCAAACCAGCTAAAACTTGCACAGTTAAGGCTGAAATCCTATGCACACATACCTGGGAATAAGTCCCGCTGAGTTTATGGGATTGCACTGTAAATCACTTTCTGTTTAATATCTAATGATAGTGGGGTTGGTACCAGGTGAAGCCCTTTGGGGAGGGCATTCCGTAACTGGGGTACCACTGCTAATCAAGCCCTCTTCTTTTTAGACGATCTTCGTACTTTTAATGAGAATATTTGGCTCAACCCTATCATTTTAGTTGACTTTTCCTGTATCTTCTTCCATTCTGAGTTTTTGACACTTAACGTTGCTAGCATAAGAAGGGAATGGAGCTGCAAAAACACACACACATACTCAGTTTAAAGGGAAATCATGTGCTGGCATCCGGAACAGTGGCAGTAAAAAAGCAAATCATGTTTGCAGTGATTTCCTCAGAGTGCCATTTACTCTTCTTGAAGTGATTAATTTTGTGCCACTGTCTACGAGTGAGGCTGTATTTTTCCCTTTGAAGAGCTGCACTCTGATGAAGGTGAACACTTTTTTCATTTTCAAAAACGCTTTAGTGGCATTTGCTAATTCATTTTTTGCAACTCCTCTGCAATGTAAGTGGGTAATAATATCATCATTCCTGCTTTATAGAGAAGCCCAGAGCTATTGCAAGAGTCAGCGACAGAAAAGGAGGGCAAAAATGGAAGCTGTAGATGGAGGTAGCTTTCTCAATAGCTCTGACTTCAAAATTACCGTATATTTCACTCCATAGGGCACACCGAACCATAGGGCACACCTCGTTTTTAGAGGAGGAGACAAGAAAAAAATATTTTTCTGGTTTTCCTCTTCTAAAAGCCCTGTTTTTTTTGAGGATCAGCTAAAAGTTTTGCAGCTTTTTTGCAAAGGGAAAAGCCCTTTTTTAAGGATCAGCTAAAAGTTTTGCAGCTTTTTTGCAAAGGGAAAAGCCCTGTTTTTTAGGATCAGCTAAATTTTTTGCAGCTTTTTTTGCAAAGGGGGAAAAGCAAAGAGGAAAAGCCCCATTTTTATGGGGTTCAACTCACATTTCTGCAGCTTCTAAAGGAAAGGGAGCCTTTTCTACAGTTTCCAGACAGATAATCTAATCAGCCAGTCACATGTTGCTGGGGAAACAAACAACCTCCCTCTGCAGCACATTCAACAATGGAGGGCAGGGCTGAAAGGGAACCGGGACTCTTATCTCTCTCCCGATCTCTTGCTGATCAGCTGCTGAGCGGGGTCCTTCCAACACTCCCTTTTCTCTTTGTAAAATAAAAAGCATGATCCTCTTTTGGCCCCTGGGCAATTCAGCTCCAGGGACCACCATTCACTCCATAAGATGCACAGATATTTCCCCTTACTTTTTAGGAGGAAAAAAGTGCCTCTTATGGAGCGAAAAATACTGTATACTACTGTTTATGTGAGTATTTAAAACAACTTTAAAAAAAAATCATAGGGACACACACACTATGAATCAATGATCACCCATATAACTTGGGTGCAATTTACTACACTTCCACATCCGTCCGTCCCCAAATTAAAATCCCCTAATGCTTTCTAGAACAGGTAAACAGTGATTTCATCATGTGGAATTGAAATCACAGAGCACCTGACTGTGCAAAGCTTTAACAGAAATGGAGATTTAGGAAAGCAGCGCTTTCCATTCCATTCTGTAATTGCCACATGCAGCACTGCTTCCATTCTGCAGCAGTTCCATCTTCTGCCCAAAACTATGCTATTCATGTCAATTTAAGAGAAGAAGTCCCCGAGAAACATCCTGAAACAGAAATAAAACACGTCATCAACAAGGAGTGGGTGAAGTTAGTCCACTGTGGCAAAATTACATAACTTACGTGATTTACATTGGGTGGCATTCAGCTAAGTTTTACTCAGAGAAGACCTACTGAAATGAATGAACATGACTAAAGAAATAAATGAACATGAATGTGTGAACATTTTCAGTTTTCACTCCCAGTTTCATTCTCATGTGAATTTTCTGACATCCCTACAGGGCAACAATAATTAGACCTGAATTTCTTGTTCTTTCTCTTTGGACAATATTTCTGTCTGTGACAAGGATGCATACAATGGCTTGGAGCTGCATCAGGAACACAGAAAGTAAACAGCATGGAATGCTTGGAGTTCTGTTGTCTTTTCATAAGCAATTTTAGCAATAAACCATAAGTGTGTCGCAGATCGGCTATGTTTATTTGGCAGAGGATCAGTAACGGGGGAAAAATATGTGTTCATTGTTTCAGGTATTACAACTACTACTGCGAATTCTTCAGCAGCAGCCCAACCAACACAGGCCTCTGCACATGGGTCACTATCAACATCCAACGACACAGCAAGCAGTAGGTATTGTGTTTCTCTGGCTCACTGGTGAATTCATTGTAAGCCATACCTGAGGGTGAGAAAGGGCCACCATGGCTGTGAAGCAGGGCATTGGTTTGTGGCGAAGGTCTTGACTCACTGATGGAGCACATACATTGCACACAAAAAGCTCCCAGGTTCAATCCCCAGAATCTCCAAGAGACTCCTATGTGAAACTTTGGAAATCTGCTACCAATAGACCACACTGAGCTAGATTAACCAATGATCTAACTTGGTAAAAAGGCAGTTTTCTATGTGTGACCCCGCTTCTTACCCCTGTGTTGGTTAACATGGGAGTGAAGAGTACTGGCATAAGACTGTTGGCTAGTCTTCATGCAGCCACAGCTGAAATAAAGACTATGTACATGCAGGGCCTGGAATCTGTAGATCCACACCAGCTTAAAGTCTGCCCACCCCTGTGGTAAACAAGCATATTAATTGATGATGCTATCATTCTACAATATTTCCAGAGGGGTAGCTATGGTAATCTGCTGCAGCAGGGACAACAAAGAGGTCTGTGGCACATTAGCAATAAATCTGTTAGATCCTTAACACACTGCAAGACTCTTTTTCATGGTAGGCAGAAAAATGATGGTGACAGAGAGCCAGTGTTATATCTGCTTGCAAACTGCTCTCTGCAATGTCTCCACTGAACACATCTTGAGGAATAAGGTCATAGACCTGCATATGTAATTTTGCAATCTATTGATGCTTCCCTAGTTAAAAAAAATACATTTCCAAAATCTACAATGTTCAGTTCTTTGTGCCTTTCAAAATAAATAGGGGAGAAGGAGAAAACTCATACTGGACTGGATATTACTTTTGTAGGGCAGTTAGTGGCATAATTCATATGAAGCAAGGCTGGGGAACTCCTCTGTCCCCTAGATTTTGGCAAAAGGTAAAATGGCAAGGGATCTGATTTCAAATCTCCACTGTCTCTTCTGGTTTGGCCCTCAGTCTTGGGGATCAAGTGATAATAAAACCCAATTTTCTTGCACATGGTTCATTAGGCTAGATGAAGACATTTTATTTGGCTTCTGAGCAGTTCTTTGGGGTCCACAGCTCAACTTTCAACACCTAAGCCTCTCTGAATATGAAAGGCCCCTAATGAAGGGGAAAGTCTGACCCTTCAGTTCTTTGCAGAAGGTCATTCTAGATGACTCTCATAACTCAAGCATGGTTACCGTCAGCCTTCTGCATAAGGGTGTCTTATGGGAAAACTGTGGCTCTCCAGATTTTGTTGGACTCCAACTTCTATCAGCCCTACTCAACATAGCCAATGTTCAGGGCTGAAGAGAGCAAGGCCGGCCCACTCATGAGGTAAGGTGAGGTGACTGCCTCAGGCGGCAGCAGCCACTAGTGCAGCAAATCCTGATGTTGATTTCCCCCCCTTCTTGTTCCTGATGTAGATATTCCCTCACCCCTTCTACCCTGGTGGGGAGGGGGTGCCATTTTAGGGATTGCCTCAGGTGCCAAAATATATTGGGCCTGCCCTTGATGGGAGATGCTGCCCAACCAAATCTGGAGGACCACAGGTTCCCCCATCCTTCCTTTAGTATGTGAATGTGTCCATTATTATGGAATACTGCAGACATTTTAAAAAATATTACGTACCCATACATGATTGCACACAAAGGCATCTCAATTAACCATAGTCTTTAGATGCACATCTTTTATTTTATACTTACCTACAGCACTAAAATACTGAACTGTCTGTCTCTGCTGTTACTGCACCAAATGAAGATTTGTTGATGTAGAACTAATGCTGTAGGCTATGAAGAAGCTTTTGCTTTTGTTTTGCTTTTGTCGTTCCACTTTATAGCAGAAGTCCTAATGGATAGAAACAAAACAAAACGAAAAGCCCACAAATGTGACTCCTTTTCTTTTAGGTCATGGAGAAGTTCCTCACTTGAGGGTATCCATAGAACACAACCACCTATAATTAACCTGTACTGAAAGCTAAAGCTTGTGGCATGTAGGGAAAAGCTAATAAGCAATGGCAGGCCTGTCTCTACAGCTTAGTTCATGGTAGTGCCCTGAATGAATACTGGAAGTTGACTACTTCCTTGCCCATAGTAGACCAACCTAGAACAATACCATTGATGATGGTTTTTACGTTCAGCTTCAAAACTGAGCTTCTCCACCCATTCCAAGTGACTTCCTCAAGGGGTTTCGAGAAGAGGACAACGGCAGACGAGGCCTTGTGAGTTGCTTGTGAGCTTCCCATTGGCATCTGGTTGGCCACTGTAGAAAAAGGATGCTAGATAAGGAATTTGGTCTAATCCAGCAGACCTTTTCCTGGGTTCTTCACATTTATTTTGCCCTAACATTGTAGAAAACAGCTATAGAAAAGACCGAGGAGTGCTGCAGCATTTGGATTAGGAGGGGGTTAAAAGCTGTCGCTCCCAAAACTACACTTTATAGCAACCATAAAAAAGACAGCTCTCAGGATTCTCTGGGGGATGTCATGTGTTTTACATGTACGGTGTATATGCAGCCTCAGTCAGCATTGTGCAAGTGTTAGGCAGCTGCTGACTACTCACCCTTTCTGGCATCAGCAAACCGCCCCCCCCCCTCCCCAGATCAGCTCACATAACTATGTTACTACTAGTCGGGATAAACAGAACAGTCTATTTCTGGTCTTTCAGTTTCAGGTGGGTTCATTCGTAAGACCTACTTCATACCAATCTGTGACTCTTCTAAAAATGTACCAAAGCCATTTTTTAAGATATGTATCAATGCATTTTATTTCAATATATACCTTTCCATGTGCATTTTATCCTAAAACACTTTTTAAAAATGAATTTGATACTTTTCGTTGTCTAGAATGGCATTGTGACATTCGGAGGAGTGCAGAATCTGAATAATAGTTGCATTCTTATCAGTGTATTAATCCAGATGAGGCGAATCAGGCCAGTATGCCCCATGATTGTAAGATGAAGGGCAGGATAAAAGTGTACCAACTAAATAATTAAACGGGCATCAAAGGAAATCCCCCTCCTTCCCTATCTGCCTGCCCCCGATAGCTTGAGCACTCCCTTGGGTAATAAAAGTTACTGATAGTCTGAAGAAGGATTGGCAGATTTTGCCGTGGGAAGATGTGCTTTGCAGCATATCTAAGTCTCTCCTCTGAAAATCAGAATTTCAAACCAAGGCATTCCTGGCCCTTTTTTCTTTATGGGATGACGTTCTTCAGGTATTCAGACATTGCATTGCTTAGAACCAAACACCCCAAAGATAATCCCACCCTCTGCACACCCAGCTGATCTCAGAAGAAGGCATCATGCAACTAGCATTTCATTGGGAGGTCCATTCTCAAGTGCCAGAATCAGGCCTTTATTGTGACGGCACCTACTCTTTGAAATTCACATCATCAGATAACCTCCATCCCTATTGTCTGTTTGGGAACTTGTTGAAAATCTTCCTCTGTTAACATGATTTTTTCAAATCATTCATTGTTTAGTTAATTGATTTTCAAATTGTTGTTTAAATTGATTTTTTTTTCTAAATTGCTTTTATATGTGTAATTGTTTCATGAATGTTTTTATTGTATTGTAAATCACCTCAAGAAGCCTCTTAGGAAGTGATTCATAAATGAAATAAATAACTATCATCATTAATAATAATAATAATAATAATAATAATAATAATAATAATAATACTAGGCACAGTTTTAAAGAAAAAGATGCAGGGACCTGAGGATGTTGAGACAACAGCTCTGCAGGATTACTCTGGTTTTCCCCACACTTGCATACTGATTATTCCTTTGACAAATATGTTTTGAGAACAGCAGTTAACACACTGTCATTTATCTTATCAAAATATCAGCAGGGACAGCTGAATCACCAGCACTGAGCTCTGTGACTTCATCTCACTTGGCTCTAACAACTCCTGGTAAGACATCCCCTTTATAATCTAATTCATAATCAAGTGTTGACAACTGGCCCATTAAACAATTATATGACTGTATTATAGCAGCGGTTTTGCTTCTGTGCTGCGATGTTCAGTAAAGCTTCAGTTTCCTTGCAGTAGATGCAGGCAGCGGTTTTTCGGGGTTGATTTTTCCCTGTAGCTTCTGGCTGTCGGGTAAACTTGATGAAAGGCTTGCAGGGGATGGGTCCAAGGAAAAGCATCTCCTAGCATGCTCCAGGGAACAAACAGAATAACCTTTCAGGGGATGCTGTGCTGTCCCTTCGGTCGGTTTTAGGGCATTCATGTGCCTTCCTTTGAGTGCTCTGCTTGAAAAGCTATCCAGTTCCAAGCCTGGTTTAAATTGCCCACCAGCAGTTGTCATCGGGACAGGGGACTAAATAGGCACCCAGGTCACTATCCTCCCTGCTGTGATGAGATGTATTGCATTAAAAAAAGAGACTATTTCTAATTTTGCATCCATACATATAAAGCAGCATATGCACAATTTATGAAAACCTGTGCTTTTTTATGGGTAATGCATTTTCTGATTCCCACCCCCCATGCATAAGCATCCATACTAGTTGACAGTGCTAAACTATACATAGACCAATGTTCTACCTTGGTCTAAGGCAAGTTTCTTCTGCTCATATGTCATCCTGCAGCAGCCCTTGGGAAGGCTACAGACCCCAAGGGTTACTACACCTTTCTGTCCTGGCATGTTGCTACAAAGCATGGTGAGGCAGGGAAGAGATAGATCTCCTCTCCTCTTCTCCCCTCTCCCAATGTGCCATGGCTACTCCCACCAGCCAGATAAGTAAAGGAGAGGAAAATGTTGTACAGATGGGAGCTGGTGGGGAAGTTGTTTTAGGAAGGTGGTGGAGGACTGGCAAAGAGGGGATTCACCTGTACCCTGCCTCTCCAGATTCACTTCCACACTATCTCACCAGACTGCTCAATGTTTTATAAAAGGTCTGGAATGGGCACTCAGAAAGAGAGAGGGAGAGAAACTGCCTTTGTTTCTGACTGCAAGCTGTGCTTCCTACCTGGACAAGAGTCTAAACCTTAGGATAGTGTTTGTGTTTAACATGAGATTGCCTTCCTTACAGATCAACATAACAAGACAACAACAGAAAGGGCACCTCCCAACGAGAATGCCACTCAGAGAAGCATACCAGACACGCTTCAAAAAGTAACTGAAGCTCCAACTGAAAGTAAGTAAAGACAAATTGTTGTTCTTTAGTCGTTTAGTCGTGTCCAACTCTTTGTGACCCCATGGACCAGAGCACTCCAGGCACTCCTGTCTTCCACTGCCTCATGCAGTTTGGTCAGACTCGTGTTGGTAGCTTTGAGAACACTGTCCAATCATCTCATCCTCTCCTTCTCCTTGTGCCCTCCATCTTTCCCAACATCAGGGTCTTTTCCAGGGAGTCTTCTCTTCTCATGAGGTGGCCAAAGTATTGGAGCCTCAGCTTCAGGATCTGTCCTTCCAGTGAGCACTCAGGGCTGATTTCCTTCACAATGGATAGGTTTGATCTTGCAGTCCATGGGACTCTCAAGAGTCTCCTCCAGCACCATCATTCAAAAGCATCAATTCTTTGGCGATCAGCCTTCTTTATGGTCCAGCTCTCACTTTTATACATCATTACTGGGAAAACCATAGCTTTAACTATACGGACCTTTGTCAGCAATGTGATATCTCTGCTTTTTAAGATGCTGTCTAGGTTTGTCATTGCTTTTCTCCCAGGAAGTAGGCGTCTTCTAATTTCGTGACTTCTGTCACCATCTGCAGTGATCATGGAGCCCATGAAAGTAAAATCTCTCATTGCCTCCATTTCTTCCCCTTCTATTTGCCAGGAGGTGATGGGACCAGTGGCCATCATCTTAGTTTTTTTGATGTTGAGCTTCAGACAATATTTTTCACTCTCCTCTTTCACCCTCATTAAAAGGTTCTTTAATTCCTCCTCACTTTCTGCCATCAAGGTTGTGTCATCAGCATATCTGAGGTTGTTGATATTTCTTCCGGCAATCTTAATTCCGGTTTGGGATTCATCCAGTCCAGCCTTTCGCATGATGAATTCTGCATATAAGTTAAATAAGCAGGGAGACAATATACACCCTTGTTGTACTCCTTTCCCAATTTTGAACCAATCAGTTATTCCATATCCAGTTCTAACTGTAGCTTCTTGTACCACATAGAGATTTCTCAGGAGACAAATGAGGTGATCCGGCACTCCCATTTCTTTAAGAACTTGCCATAGTTTGCTATGGTTGACACAGTCAAATGCTTTTGCGTAGTCAATGAAACAGAAGTAGATGTTTTTCTGGAACTCCATTCTCCCATTCACACTGTCATTCCCCCCTTTCCTTCTTGCTTTGATATTATATATACAAAGCAGCAAACTGTGGTTTCAGCTTGCTCTACAAATCTGAGTTGATAATCAGGACTCAAAAATGAGTCACATACGGAGCAGCCAGTCTGTGCTTTAAGTTCTTGAGATCTTCTACTTTTGTCCTTTTTTTAATTATTTAATTTCTATCCCACCCTTCCTCCCCCAGGAGCCCAGGGCAGAAAACAGATACACACAAAAACAAAAACATTTTAACACTGTAAAAACAATTTAAAAGCTGTTACAGTTTAAAACATCTAAAAAGTAGTTACAGTTAAAAATATTCTTCCATCCAACAGTCTTAGGGCTGCCACCAAATGCCAGGGGTAAACAGGAATGTTTTCAAATGCCTCCTGAAAACTCCAGGTCTCTAGAGTGTCCAGGATAAAGGACCCTCCCCACAGTGGGTTCATTTGTAATCACTTTTGGCAGGTTTTATTTCTATAATTTGGAGAATTGGGAAGTTTAGAACAACATACGTATGTGTCATTTTAAAAAAAAAAATGAAAAAGTGTAGATCTTGTTTGAACTCCTACACCTCCAAATTACAGAAACATACTTTGTGTATTTTAGCATCCCCTTTGAGCAATCATTCAGGAGTGTACTTGAGCTTAGCTTCATTTGGTTGCCATCCAAAAAGGAAGGGGGGGAGAGAGACAGAAACAAACGGAAGAAGACTGCAGTTGTTTAGTCAAAGGGCCATTTGAGAACACAATTGAGGGAGGTTGGTTTGGGGTCTCCATCTCCCATGCCATCTGCTGGTCTGTTAACCACCTACTGTACTAGAATGAGGCAAGGCAGCAATGCAAGAAAGAAGGGGGGAAATAGGAGGCTTTCTCCTTCCCCGCTTCATAGCTCATTGCCCAACAACAACTTATTCCAGACAATATTGCCCTCCTCATTTTTCAGTAATGAGTCTGGAAGTCTTCCCAGATTCTTTTTATAGGGCAGCTGCCCCTCTAAACTCACAGACCCCAAAGGAGCGTGAGGTTAACATAGAAGAGGCATAGAACAAGTTCAATAAGTCTGCCAGTCATTGTCAATTTCTTGGTCTTTCTATAGCGATGACTGATGTGGTGCAAATTGCTCATTAAAGGGGAACTGAAAACCATGATACTGTTGACCAGATATGCCTAACAGCATAAGGATATAAACAGCAGCTTGAGATTACTTGTCCATTTAGATAAGCACAGTAGTGCTTATTCTGACTGATGGCAACAGTCTGGTGGCTACAGGAGAACCTTTTGGTCAGGTCTGGGGAACCTTTGGACTTCCTGATATTGCTCAACTACAACCAACCTCAGTCCCTACAAGCACGGCCAATGGTGGGGGATGATGGGAGTTGTAGTTCAGCAACATCTGGAGGGCCAAATATCCCCTTCACCTGCTCTATGTGACCTCGGGAGATACCAGCAATTTAACCTGTAGCTTTATAGCAAGGGTGGGGAGAGTTTTTGCAGCCCAAGGATTGGATTCCCCCTTGGTCAGCCCTTCAGGGGAACATGGCCAAGACAATAGTGAATTTGGGCAATGTGAGCATTTTAGCTTTTTCCAAGCCTTGTTGGTGAAGGATGGTCACCCATTCCCTCCTCTGCTGCTTTTTCCAGGAACACCTCCCTTTCCTCTGAAGCTGTGAGTACCCTGAAAATGCCTCCATCACACTGCAGTTAGGCTTGGGAAAAGCCTTCCATTGGTTCCAACAGAATGCTTTATTTCGAGCCTTGTTGCATCAGTGAGGGGCAGATGAGACTCTGTTGGCGGCTGTGGGGGGAAAGGGGGCAGCAGGAGCTCTGTAAGGCCTGCAAGTTAGTGATTCCACACCCTTGTTTTACAGGCCTTTGCAGACAAAGTTTATGTTCTGCTATATGGCAAACTTACCTTTCACAAATGGGGGGGGGGGAGGAAACCCTAGGAATAAATACAATGATCACGATTCACAACAGGATTTATAGTAAGGTTGCAATCATTTGATATGCCTTATTTTGGTAAATACTGACAAAAATATAGGAATTAAAGCACCTCAAAAACTTGAGGAGGTTAATATGTGGGTGTGGCGTTCACACAGGGCCCCTGGTCATTCCACGGACTATTGATCCTGTGCCACCACTATTCAGCTGCCACCAACCAGGATTCCCCTGGTAAACACTGAGTCTCAGTCAGGATTTAAGTTAAACAAAGAATATCAAGAGTTTATTTTCACACACCAACAAGCTTTCAATATTAAATACACTGTTGCACTTTATCCTCTCAGTCTCGTTTCTGCCTTTAGCTCACTCTACCTCCCCACCACAAAGTTCCACACACCAACCCTCACAACCACCAACACCAACTGCCCACCGCTAACTCCAACTGCTACTCTTCTAACCCCCCTTCGGGCTGAGTCTTAAAGCCAATAAATAAGCTCCGCCCCCTTTTGTCTCCACATGCACAATCCTATTCAGAAGGAATGGCCAATGCCACAGTGGGCTTTTTATTTTATTTTTTTTTAAAAATCACCTGGGATTCAAATAATAAGGTAAAGGTTAGTGTGGACTGAGAAATGCTATAACTCAAGAAAGAAGGTAAAACAGATGCATTTTTAAGAAAATAACATCACCTAGAATGTAGGTTTCTTAAGTGTATATGAAAATTCAAGAAAACATAATAATGGATGCCAGATTATTTTTCTGATAAATAATATCACATAGCAGACAGGCAGAAAACTGCTGACCAGCATAAGATTTGGGTTAATTCAATAAGGTTGAACCTGGATCAGCAAAAAATGTAATCTAGTTTTAATGAGACCAGCAATGTCAATGAAGAGGGCTATAACAAAATCCCTGAAAAGCATTAAATAAACCATATGCCATTGTTGGGTGTGTGTGTGCATGTGTGTGTATGGGGGGGGGAGAGATCTGTGAAGTTGAGGTACTTGGAT
Source organism: Lacerta agilis (assembly GCF_009819535.1). Taxonomy (NCBI): domain Eukaryota; kingdom Metazoa; phylum Chordata; class Lepidosauria; order Squamata; family Lacertidae; genus Lacerta; species Lacerta agilis. Next base: position 54,186,046 of record NC_046320.1, read on the forward strand.
TTAATTCAGTCTAAATCTCTTGGAAGCAAATTATATTTAGTTGGCTTAAATTCTAAGCACTCAAAATGGAATCAGGGGAGTGAAATTGGGTTATATCCAAGTGGACTGGGCTAATATTTGAATTATGGATCTTTCCTAGCTTGGGATGGAAAAGAAATTTGATTCAGTTCATATTTAAAGCCATATCTACCTTATTTGCTCTTTTTAAAACAACACATGAACTGAAGGCACAGCCATCCTTCTCCAAATTTTGCAAGAAAGTTCATCGCTCAAGCAGTTTATGTATACTTTAGGGTAAAATGTGCAGACCCATATATTAGTGAATATAACACGCAAAAATGGGGAAACAGATTTGCAAAAAGATGCACATTAAGCAAAGCCAGGGCTTTTTTTTCCCAGCCAGAACTCACTGGAACGCAGTTCTAGCACCTCTCAAGTGGGCGCCGTTGTCATTCTAAGAGAAAAAGGGAGGTGTTCGTGGAGGCACTTCTTTTTCTCGAAAAATAGCACTGAGCAAAACTGCTCAGTGCTATTTTTGGGATAAATTTTTGGGATAAATTTGTTACTAAAATGCTGGTGAATTTTCCAATGACCAAAAAAATAAATAAATTGCAAACTACTGTGGAAATGTGGACCTTGACACTGGGAAAATGAGAAAGGAAAGAGGCAGAACCAAAGCAGCTTCTCTTGCCAAATAGTACAGTATCATAATAATTGCTCTTCAGTCTACTGGTGACTTGGAACAGGACAACAGTGGGATGTGAGGAGATAAGAAAGCTGCAGTTGTGTTCAACAGCTGGCTGATTATTATTATTTTTTTAAAGCAGAAACCATGCAAGTGAATGTTTTACATTAATCACTGTTTTTCTTTCTCGTAGGCAACACTGCAAATGCACACTCTGAAAACCAGGATCACCCCTCTTATACCAGTAAGTACACTGAGTGTGGTGGTTTTACGGCAGCTGCCAAAATAAATTTGTCAGCAACTTAACTTCAGTCCTTGGTGGACAGTGAACCTAATTACAGAAAGCTGTCTACCTGCCTGCATAAGAGCTATCTTCAAGAGAGAGAAGATCTAATAAGAGCAGAACTGACATCGCCTTTCGCCCTTTGAGCCCTGAAATTATTCTTGAGGATAGAGGTCAAAGCCGCAATATCATGCAAGTGTTAACTCTGGATCAGGTCATTCTTACAGAGAGCATGAATAGAGGGAATATGTCTGCCCAATAACATCACAAATAAAACATAAATCATAAAGAATAATTAACAAATCATCGGTAAAGCAATGTGTGGCATTTGCCTCCTGTCAAAGGCAGCAGTTCAGTCCTGGACAAAGAAACCCACATACACACACACAAACATAACGTAACAACGTAACATAGCATAAAAACATAACAAAACAAGCACACACGATGCAATGCACACACACAAATTGGAATTTTACTGCAGTTGCTGCTGACACTTTTTTTTGTAATCCCATCCTTAATTCCCCTAGGAAAAGTGTTATACACCTTTAGGCCTGTCAAGGACGCAGGCCTCGCAGCAAGGTTACTGCCGTTTACTGCAGAGGCCTTTGGAAGGGTTGAACGGGGAGGAAGTCAGGTTATGGTCTTTCATAATGGCTGTAAGCCTGCCACCTAGTGGTTGCACTGGAAAATGGGAAAACTGGGAAATTAGGTAAGAATTTCCACTGCAGGCACTGTGTAGAAAGTGGTCAGTGCGGAACTTGTTTTGCGTTGTTTTTTTTTTCCTTTTAAAAAAGAATCTAAGATGTTGACATGTATGAATTAAAACAGTTTTCTCCATTGCATGCAGCCATTATTTTGCCGGTCATCATTGCCTTGATAGTCATATCCCTTTCCGTATTCCTTCTGGTGACTTTGTACAGAATGTGCTTGAAGACAACTCCAGGTATCTATTCAACTTTTAACAAACAAACAAACAAACAAAAATCTTTTTTTTAAAAAAAAATATTTAAAACGGGTTTGAATTATATTTCCCATTGTAATTTCAGCTGCAGCATATTTGTTAGAATGTTTTTGAACTGATCGGGATTTTTGCAATTCCTTGCTTTATTTGTAATCGTGATGTTCAACATGTCGCACTGAGTTGTTGCTTATCCAGCCTAAGCATCATCAACCAGCCTCCTTGCCACAAGAGGGAGCTGTCAGCAGGCTTTTGGACAATCCACGGTTTGCAGGAGAACAGGAAACGAATCCAATGAAGACTGAGCATGCTCAGTCTTTGCAGAGTAATGACTGATTGCAGAGGGTAGCTAGAATCCCGAACATCAGCAATATTAAGCTGCAAGGGGGAATGAGGTATGGGGGGGGGGGGTTCAATTAAGTTCACATTTAAAGGCATATCTGCCTAATTCACACTTTCTGAAGCAATATGCAAACCAAAACACAGCCAGCTTTCAAAATTTACACTTCTCAGAATTTTGCAGTGCATTTCTCCTGCCAAGCAATGTGTACAACAATACATATGTTATGGTAAAGTATGTGACAACATGCATAGATTCATGAAGAGAACATACAAAAATGCACTATTTTTTATAGAAATTATAAGTATTAGGGGAAATATACTTTGCAACTAGGCAAAAGTACATACCAAAAACTAAGGGTATAACTACTTTTATTCTGAATTTTGATTTGTTTTAATCCACTCTGGGGCTTGCTGCTGAAGGCAGGTAATAATTGAAGAAGAAGAAGAAGAAGAAGAAGAAGAAGAAGAAGAAGAAGAAGAAGAAGAAGAACAAGAAGAAGAAGAAGAAGAAATTTTCACAAAAAAATGTTTATTTTCATGAGGGCTTTTACAAATCACAATTGTAAACTTTTATAGGATTTTATTATTTTCTATTAAGACAAAAGAGAAAACATAGCATAAACACCAACATTAACAATACAAAAATACAATACATAAACACTACACAAAAACACAATCGAACAATTACAATAAAAAGAAACATATACAAACCTTTAAACTAACACTTATCCTCTTACTTTTCTTGGTACTATCTTCTCTATTTTAGGGGACTTCCCCCATTCCCTCCACTGTCTTCAAAATCATATATATCTTCTAGGTAGCTTTGTATCTTGTTCTGTTCACATTTGCTTAATTTTTAATGTGCTTTACTTTACTTAATCATATACCTAATCGCATATAAATCTTAACTTAAACACCAAATCTTAGCATATTTTCTAACAAATAAATCTTTCACACAAAAATATCTTCCTAACAGTTTTATCTAACATAAACCTACTAAAGCCGCTAGTCTATTTAATTCTGCTCAAATATTCAATTTTACTGATTTAACTAAATAGTCTTTAAATTTCTTCCAGTCCCGTGACACCTTCTCCTCCCTCTGGTCTCGGATTCTGGCGGTCAGTTCTGCGAGTTCCATATACTCCATCATCTTCATCTGCCATTCTTCCACCGTTGGTATCTCTTCGCCTTTCCATGTTCTTGCCAATAGAATTCTAGCTGCTGTTGTGGCATACATAAAAAACACTCTATCCTGACTGGGTATCTCTTCATTGGTTATGCTCAGAAGGAATGCCTCTGGTTTCTTACAAAAGGTAACTTTCATTACCTTCTTAAGTTCGTTATAAATCTTATCCCAGAAAGCATTTACCGCTGGGCACAACCACCACATATGAAAAAAGGTACCTTTCGCATGTTTACATTTCCAACATACATCTGACATTTTGGTATTCATCCTAGCTATCTTAACTGGTGTCAAATACCATCTGTAAACCATTTTCATTATATTTTCTCTTAAACTATGACAAGCAGTGAATTTGATGCCTTTTTGCCACAATCTCTCCCAGTCATCCATCATAATATTATGTCCTACATCTTTCGCCCAATCTATCATTGACGATTTAACCAGTTCATCTTTCGTATGCCACTCTAGCAGAAGATTATACATTTTGGAAAGGTTCTTAAAGTTCGATTCTATCAGTTCTGTTTCCAGTTTTGATTTTTCTACTTGAAAACCAACTTTTTTGTCCATTTTGAATGTTTCGTATATCTGATGATAGTGCAGCCAGTCGGGGACCTGACTTTTCACTTGGTCGTAGCTTTTTAGCTTAAAAGAGTCCCCTTCCTGCTGCAATATGTCCATATATCTTAACCAGTTTGCAGACATGTTCGGTCTCTTATAGGCTTTGGCCTCCACTGGAGAAATCCATCTAGGGGTCTTTCTCTCTAACAAGTCTTTATATCTAGTCCAAACCTGATACAAGGATTTTCTAACTATATGAGACTTAAAAGTTCTGTGGATCTTAACCTTGTCATACCAAAGGTATGCATGCCAGCCAAACATATTATCATGTCCTTCCAAGTCCAATACATCAACATTGTCTAGTTTAAACCAATCCTTTAGCCAGCAAAAGGCCGCTGCTTCAAAATAAAGTCTTAAGTCCGGCAGGGCAAAGCCTCCTCTCTCTTTAGAGTCTGTTAGGATCTTAAACTTGATTCTTGGCTTTTTGCCCTGCCATATAAACTTTGATAAGTCCTTTTGCCATTTCTTGAAGCAATCCAGTTTATCCAAAATTGGTATGGCTTGGAATAAAAACAGCATCCTTGGTAGGACATTCATTTTTATCACGGCAATTCTTCCCATTAACGACAGTTTCAATCTTGTCCATATCTCCATATCTTTCTTTATTTCCGTCCACAGTTTTTCGTAATTGTCCTTGTACAGGTTCAAATTCTTGGTTGTGAGATTGATACCTAGATATTTTACTGTTTTAACAAAATTAAGGCCAGTGCCTTCCTGTATTCTTTGGATTTGTTCTGCACTCAAATTTTTTCCTAAAACTTTGGTTTTCTGCTTATTTAATTTGAAACCAGCTACAAGTCCAAATTGTTCAATTATTTCCAGGGCTCTGGGGACACTGCTTTCCGGATCCTGCAGGGATAACATCAGATCGTCTGCGAAGGCGCGTAGTTTGTATTCTTTCTCTCCCACACGAATTCCTTTTATCTGTTTGTCCTTTCGTATCATATTTAGGAGGACTTCCAGGACCGTAATAAAAAGTAAAGGGGAGATAGGGCACCCTTGTCTTGTTCCCTTTTCAACTTCAAACTCCTCCGATATCACACTGTTTACTATTACTTTAGCTCTTTGTTCTGTGTAGATGGCCTTAATGCCATTCAAGAATTTTTCTCCAACTCCCATCCTTTCCAAATTCTTTTTCATAAATGTCCAAGAAACTTTATCAAATGCTTTCTCTGCATCAACAAACAGTAGTGCCGCATCTGTGTTTATATTTCTCTCCAGTTTTTCTAAAATATCCACAATAATTCTTGTATTATTACTAATTTGTCTTCCTGGCAAGAAACCTGCTTGGTCTCTATGTATATAGTCTTTCAACACTCTTTTCAGCCTTGTAGCCAATACATTTGCAAAAATTTTATAATCCACATTCAAAAGGGATATTGGGCGGTAATTTTTCATTTGAGTCTTATCAGTGTCTGGTTTTGGAATCAGTGTGATAAAGGCTTCTTTCCACGTCTCTGGTGCCCTATCTCCTTCTAATATTTTGTTGCAAACTTCTCTTAGCGGCTGCGATAGCCAGTCTTTCAATGTCTTATAGTATTTTGCTGTTAATCCATCCGGTCCTGGAGCCTTCCCTAGTTGCATGTTGTTTATTGCGTCTTCTATCTCCTGTGTCGATATTGGGTGGTTGAGAGTAGCTAGTTTTTCCTCTGGGACTTTTTGCAATCCATTCTTTTCCAGAAATCGGTCTATTTCTGCTTCATCTATCTTCTCCTCCTTGTACAGTTGCTTGTAGAACCTTTGAAAACACCATCTGATTTCCTCCGGTTTCTCCACATTTTTTCCATTTACTACCAAAGTATTGATGACATTTACCTTTTGTCTTTTCTTCAATTGCCAAGCTAGTAGTTTTCCACACTTATTGGCCGATTCAAATGTTCTTTGTTTCATCATTCTCACTTTCCATTCAATGTCCTGATTCATTATATTGGCATATTGGGATTGCAAGTATTTGATTTCTTTTTGGATTTTGACACATCTGGGGTGTCCTCTTAATTCTTTTTCCTTTTCTTTGATTGATTTCAACAATCTCTCTATTTCTGCATTTTGTTGTCTCTTCCTTTTTGCTTTTTCACTAATGAGAAATCCCCTCATTACAGCTTTACTTGCATCCCAGGCAATTCTTTTCTCCACTTCGGAGCTCCAATTTATCTGGAAGTATTCTTTCATCTTTTTCGCCGCTCTTTCTACTAGCTTGGTGTCTCTCATCAAAGCGTCATCCATTCTCCATCTAAAAGAATCCTTGGAAATCATTTTTAGATTTAACTGTACCGGATTGTGATCTGAAAGAGTTTTAGGACCAATTTCTGCCTTTTGTATTTTTGGAGCCAATTCGTTCGAAATCCAAATATAATCTATCCTCGACCATGACTGCTGGGATTCGCTGAAATAAGTTGCCTCTGTGTCTGTTGGGTTTTTTAACCTCCAAGAATCCACCAAATTCAAATTATCCACCATTTCGAAAAAGGTCTTTGGGAGTTTCCCATCATTCGTTAATTTAGTTCTTTGAGATCTGTCCATTAATGTGGAAACTGCACCATTAAAGTCTCCAAGGCAAATTAATTTGTAATCCAAATAGTCCAACAGCAGATCATGTATTTTCTTATAAAAAATTGACTTTCCATCATTTGGTGCATAAAGTCCCAGAATCAAAAGTTTTTCGCCTTGTATATTGATTTCAATTGCGATGTATCTCCCTTCTTCATCTTTAAATAGCTGTCTTGGGCTGTATTTCTCCTTTGCATATATCACTACTCCTCTCTTCTTGACCTTATCCGATGATATGAACTCTTGGCCTAATTTTTTATTCTGTAGTAATCTTCTATGACGTCGGGCTATGTGGGTTTCCTGTAAACATATTATATCCAAATTCTTCTTTTCTATACTATAAAACACTCTGCGTCTCTTTGGTCTCTGATTCAATCCCCGGACATTCCATGTCATTAACTTGAGCGCCATTTTCCTTTCTTTAGTCTTCTCCTCCAGTTGCTTCTCCTTTCTTATCTTTCTCTGATTCCTGGCTTGGACTTGGTAGACTTGGTAGTCCCGGCGGTGGTGGAAATACCTCTGGGAACCTGTAAAGTTGTGCTGGGTCGAGTGGTGTGCCTTTGAATTGTTCCAGATGCTTGTCCAAAAACTTTTGCTTCTCCGCCAAGGATCTTATTCTTATCTTTTTTCCTTCGAACGTGAATGCCAGGCCTTCTGGAAATTCCCAACTGAAGGGGATTTTTCTTTTTCTAAGCTCAGTTGCCAAGTCGTTGTAAGGAATTCTTTTGTCCAGGAAAAATCTGGGGATATCCTTATAAAAAATTACTTTGTTCTGCTCTACCACCAGGTTGTTTCTATAATGCAAGTCCAGAAAAAAGTCCCTATCGTGTCGGTCGTGACACACAATCAAACAGTCACTAACTGTTTTGTTACTTTTCTTTCCTCTGGAACCTCTTGGGCCAAATCTGAAGGCCTTCACTATGCGCGCTGAGACGTTAACTTCTTCTACCTCCCAAAATCCTGAGAATAAATTCACAATATAGGCTTTTAGGTCTTCCCCTTCCAGTTCTGGAAGACCCCTCAAGCGGATGTTGCCCTCTCTCTGATGTAGTTGCAGAAAAGCGAGAGACTCTTCAACAGTTCTCTGTCGTGTTCCAATATTCTCTATCTGCTCCAAATCTAAATTATCCAATTTTTCTTCCACCTTTTTTATTGTAAACTAATATGGAAAGGTAGAGAACTGAAGATTTGAAACCTGAGGGATTGTGAGAAACTGTAATTCACATATTTACCCATCCCTACTCAGAAAAGAGGTTGTCATTAGGCTCCCATTCTTATTGCTCCAGAAATCGCTTACAACTGTATAACCCTGGCAAGTAAATCATTCCTTATTGCCAAATTCAGTGAATGCTCACATTGCACAATTATTCTGATATGCAAGGAGGAGGAAATCCTGGCATGTGAAAGAGTTGTAGGTGATGGAGAAACTAGGTAGGAATCTTACTCCCTGACAATTAGCACTGGGATATTCGTGTCATGTGAATTTCCTTTTCCTTTCAGAGAGACAAGAAAACGGAACTGAACAGTAAGTTGTTTTCCTTTCCTCCCATCCTATGCTAATATAAAGGTGCCTTATGGAAGCAGTCCCTTGAAGGCAGCAAGAGCCAGGATGGTACCCTCCACACCCATCAGTCCCAGCCAGCATAATGAGAGTTGCAGCCTCGCGTTGGCTACCTCTGCTATAACGGTCCAGGTTTTGAAAATAACTAGGCCACTCTGCCACTAGAAGCAGTTCAGCTATTTTGCATTTCCTGTCCCTGCAACCCAGTCGTGCATGTTCTTCAAAATCAGAAGAACCCCACTGTGACACTGGCTTTCTGACAGTTTCTTTTGAGATACAAATTTGGCCTTATCAAGAAGGTCTTGACATCTCTACAGTACATGGTCAGGGTCATTCCCATAAATAAATAAATAAATGAGAGAGAGACAAGAGATCTGCAGAAGTCCGTTCACAAAAATAGACACTCTGACACGGCCCTTCTTGATCTGCGTGCATTGCCTCTTCATATTTGTCACTGCGTGAGAACAAAACACACCTGATGTCTGCACAGATTTATGCAGCTCTATCAGCGTGTCTCCTATATTCAGTAGCTATTGGCCTCGGTAATAACCAGTGTGGGCTTGTTTGGGAGATAAAACTTCAGAATGAGGGCAGCTGAGAAGATTGATTTCTATCACTCCCCTGACAACACAGAGCCAGGCAACATCTTTCTTCCATAACTGATTCATAGAATCATGGAGTTGGAAGAGATCTTGATTTGTTGTTGTTGTTTAGTCTTGTCCGACTCTTTGTGACCCCATGGACCAGAGCACGCCAGGCACTCCTGTCTTCCACTGCCTCCTGCAGTTTGGTCAAACTTATGTTAGTAGCTTCGAAAACACTGTCCAACCATCTCGTCCTCTGTCGTCCCCTTCTCCTTGTGCCCTCCTTCTTTCCCAACATCAGGGTCTTTTCCAGGGAGTCTTCTCTTCTCATGAGGTGGCCAAAGTACTGGAGCCTCAGCTTCAGGATCTGTCCTTCCAGTGAGCACTCAGGGCTGATTTCCTTCAGAATGGATAGGTTTGACCTTCTTGCAGTCCATGGGACTCTCAAGAGTCTCCTCCAGCACCATAATTCAAAAGCATCAATTCTTCAGCGATCAACCTTCTTTATGGTCCAGCTCTCACTTCCAACAACAGATAGTGTCAGCTAATTCTCACTTTGACCCCTGTGTGAATCCTCCTCCCTACTGAGAGTTCTAGAAGGCTAAGGAGGAGGAAGTTGACAGCCAGGACCTCACCCACCACCTCACCCTCCCCACCCTCCCTTTCTCCCTCTCAGTAAGCAGCAGTAACTCTGCTGCCAGGAGGTCATGTGAGTGCCACCCTCACAGTCTGCTACAGCTGCCTCAGGACCACTGCTTGGAATGGGAGTAAGTAAGAGGGGAGGCAGAAGGGCATATTTAACTTATTGGGACAGTGTCCCATTTGCCCTAACAGATATGCCTTTGCTGTTAATTCTGCCAGAAAGTCTTTCCTCACATTAATACAAAATCCTCTTTCTTATAATTTGAATGGCTTTCATGTTGTAAATGTATTTGGCAGACAGAGTCCCAGGTAGCTTACTATCGTCAATACACACTTAAATTCTGTAACAGCGGTGGCTGTTCCCAGTTCTCAAATGGCCCATACCTTGTCCATCCTTGTTTATATTCTGTTTTTTTATTTAAAAAAATCAATTATGTGCAGAAAGAAGTTGCCTTTTCCTTTATTAAGTCCTTTATTTGCTGATTCAGGTGGACTTCCTGGAGAGGTTTGGCATATTCCTCTGCTGCTGACCTAAATACCAAACTATACAACAATAAAATTCTTGACATCTTTTTTCGGCTCACTGTTACCTCTGGAAGATCTTCAGTGCAGTAACGGTCCCCAATGACAATTCCCCCCCCCCCAAACAGTATTTTCCAAATAGTATTATGAATTTAGTCCATTTGGCTATTCTTTCAGACAGAGTTGGTTTTTCCAAAACTCCACTGTCCCTATCTGGTTACAGTAACTTAAGAGAGTATTCACCTTGAAAATGCATTGATACAGAAACTGTTTCCTTCACAAGAGGTACTTCTAGACTCTTGCTATTTGGGGGCAGTATTCAACCGTAGTTTGGCAGATTAAGGTTGCACAATTAAAGTTGATTCCATGCTCTTGAGCAACAAATCTATCCCCCTCCCCCCCCCCATGGACTTTTTTCTGATAAGGAAAAATACACTGAAAAACGTGAGATAACTATTGTTCGATGCAACATCCAGCTCTCTGTCCCAGAAGGTGCAGGTGTCCTCTGTGGCCAGGAGTTTCTTTTACCAGCTTCAGTTGGTAAGACAGTCCTGGCCATTCCTGCATTGGAATAACTTGACCACAGCCATCCAATATTTATGTACTGCCATCCAATATTTATGTACTGCTTGGATTGGCTAAATTCAATCCTCTTCTAGAAATGTACTCTTTTCCCCCTCATGATTTAAATGTCTCCAAATGCCTTCAACATCTCCCAACAGAGCCCCATCGGATAAAGAGAATGTGAAGCTTATTTCTGTGAAGACAACTTCTCCAGAAAGTGGTAAGTCATAATTGCTCATTGCTGCCTATACTGGGAACTAGTAAAGGGTGGGTTTCTTAAAAATTGGTTAAGTTTAAAGGAAACATCTTTTTTTTTCTTTTACCATTCCTATTAGACTTCATAGTTGGCCTGGGCATGAAAAGAGTGTACCCCTGTGGCACTCGGCGCAGAGACCCATGTGACTCAAATTTGCATTAAAATTGCATATTCTAAATTATGTGTATAAGTGCCTCTGCTGGGTGAATAGAGTCTCACCCAGTAAGTTTCTCAAAAGCTACAGAATGGGGCAAGAGGTTTGGAGCCCATCTCAAAAAAACTGAAGCTCAGCCCACAGCACATCCTCAACATGCCCAGTACACCTCTGAGGCTCCCCATTACAGGAGAAGAGCAGTCATACTTTTCTCTGTTTACTTACAGTTACAATCCCTTCCCTCTATGGCTGGCCCTACCAGACTCAGAGTGAGTCTGCTGCCTCAGGTGGGCAGATGCTGTGGGAGGGGGCGCCATCTTGCCCTTTTCCTGAGGCAATAAAATATCTTGGGTCAGTGTCGGAATACACTGCGTGGATCCGTTAAAAGATCCGCGGTTAATTGTTTATTTTAATGGTTATTGAGAACTACTTTTAGTATCCTTACGCGTAAAAGCGAATGTGAAAGTAAGAATGAACAGTCGGTTTGCCAATAAGATTAATCCGCTTTTAATTTGTAGTCCCGGTAATGTTTCAAAGTTATCAATGAACGTTAACCCTGCTTCCCGCCTTTTTGGAGGGCAGCAACAGTGGTTTTATTGGTTGGGGTGTCGATCGTGATGTCACATCTGTTCCTAAATAAAAGGCTGAGGCTCCCCGCTTAGGCACATTCATTTACGTTTTTGTTTAGTTGGATTTCAGTTAGGTCAAGTTTAGTTTAAGGGTTTTGGGAGCGGGCTGGATGGGCTGGATGGGTTTTTTCCTTTAGTTAAGGTTTAGTTTGCGGAAGATATTTCGGTGAGATTTTAGTTAGGCTTTTAGGTTTTAGCCTAGGGCTAGATTTGCGGAAGATATTCGGAAACCAATTAGGTATGTGTCAGGAGTGAGCCAGCAGTAAATCATGCCATGCAAATTGGAGTTAACTCTTTATGAGCAAAAACACGACCTGCACAGGAGTGTTAGGCCTCATAAGCAAAACAAGTCATATTCAGTAGGTCATGCCCCCATGAAGCAGTTGCTAAGACTGAAGGTCCCTGTCTCCCCACAGCTGTCTAAGTCCCTTCCTCGCTAGGATTTTTTCCAAGCAATCAGAGACTGTGTCTGTGCATCACCCACCTCCACCCTTTTCATGGCACTCCTGGTTCTGGGAGACAAGGGAAGTAGAGACACCTGTGACTCTTCACCAACCTGATTCATCTCTGCCTCTTGGCCTCTCTCCTCCCATCCTCCTTCTTCAGCTTCTGCCTCTGATTCTGGATTTCTTTCTGCCACAGACTTTCCCAGCTCACTAAACCCTGTTGCCTCCTCAGCTTCCAACACATGCTCCGAGTCTTCTCACCTCTTTGTTGTCCCACCAGCACTCCTCAGGCTTCTTCCCTTGGGGGTTCTCCAGCTGGTTCCTCCTACCATTCCTCTGTGTCCAACCAGTATTATTATTATTATTATTATTATTATTTATTTAATAATTATTTTATTATTTGTACCCCGCCCATCTGGCTGGGTCTCCCCAGCCACTCTGGGCGGCTTCCATCAAATATTAAAATACAAGAAAGTATACCTGTGGTTCCCAGGGACTCACTCATCCCTGCACTGACCAGACCCACACCTGAGCTCCAGCAAGATGGTCCCTTCAGACCAGACCCTAAGATTGATTATCCCACTGAAAAATCCCTAATAAAGCCTCCCCAAAATTCTAGGGCTCGGTGGAACGCAGTTCAAAAAACACTACTATAGAGTCATCAAAGTATTCCTCTTAGCCTTGGTGATGTCTAACTTGCAGCAACAGGAGAATCACACTGACAGATTCTTTTTTTTTTAGGAAATTGGGAATGAGCTTCTAATGCCTCTGGGAGCTTCTGAATCTTCCACCTTGGCTCTGAGTCCTCTTTTTGCAGAGCAAAAGCTTGATAAACTCGTTACTGAACAATGTTGTATGCATACTATATTTGGAAGAGAACTGAGTCATAACCACTCGAGAAACATTATTTTTTCCCCACTTCCCTCTCACACTCCAGCTAATTTGATTCATATTTAATACACTTTGCAGCTGAATTTTCAGAAGTTTAATACCTTTTCAGCTCACACACATTTCCATAAGTATAAAATCCACTTTTGCCTTTCAGGTCCTGTAGAATGTTCAGGTTTTTGGTTTTTTTCAGGAAAAGGGCTTGAAAGTAGAGGTTCTTCTCCCTCTAAATCCTCCTTGGATATTCCTTTTTCATATGTGTAATAACATTCACCTTTATCTGTGTCTTCTGAAGGAGCGAGGCTAATTTCTTGAGATCTGTACACAACCCAGGTCAAAGCAGTTCAATAACAGCAGGAAATGCACAGAAAGATGGGCAACTGCCCAAAAGGTACAGCTCAGTTCTGTGTCGAAGTGTAGATATAACACATAACCATGGTTTAAGAAAACTTAACTATGGTTATGAGTTATCTCTGCTCTGGTTCACACAGTCGCTGCTTGACTCAGGATGCGAATGAAATTCGATTCAGTTCTCATGCAAAGGTGATCATTACATCCACCTTTTCCAAAGCAAAGCATGAACCAAAACACAACCATGCTCTGAAATTCACACTTCTCTGAATTTGGCAGTGCTATTCTCCCACCAAGTAATATACTAGGGTAAATAAGCACAACAACATGCATGCATTTGTGTATACAGAACACACAAATATTAGGAGAAATTGTTTTGCAAAATATATTAGGCAAAATTGCATATTAGGAGAAATTAGCGTAAAAAATGAAGGTGAATTTTCGTGACGACTTAAAAAAAACCACTGACGTAGAAATGTGGAGAACTGAACTTCAGATTCAGATTAGAAGTATTAGAAATGAAGAGAAAAATTACAGATTCACCCGTCCCTATTCTTGGCATAAGATAACATAGGCTATTGACCCCGTCAGTCATCTTTGAGTGGTGGCACATCTAGTACCTGCTTTATATTCAAGACAGTGAATTAACTGTGCATTTTCCCCTGAACCAAAACACAACCCATCCTCTCTCTTTTTTCCTTGATCTGGGGGATGGGGAGAACTCTTGCAGGTCTGCATTAAGAGCCCTGCCAGAAAGCTCCATAAAACCTTGTTAATACACCAGATATGTTACCAATATCTGTGTGGGGCCTGAATTCCTTAACTGTGATTCAAGAAACAGTGCAATGTCTTTGTAAACATAATAAGCACCCCACTGGATCAGGACAAAGGCCTATCTAGGCCAGCATTCTGTTTTCACTATGGCCAACCAGATGGGTCTACAAGCAGGATGTCAGCACAATAACACTTTCCTGCTCATGATCTGTAGCCTCTGGTATTCTGTATGCTGATGGTACTAAGCAGATTTGGTTTTCACCTAATATAGTTTAATAAGATTTCGTATTATGCTTTACATCTCTGGTATATATCTACTCCCCGTTAACATTTATTTTCCTTCTGGGCCAGGAATGTCCAGTTTCTTGACTCTTTCCTCATATGACTTGCCTTTAGGCATGTCATTACCTTTGGAGCCCTTCAAACCAATGTGAGTACTCCCATTGGTTACAAGATTTCAAACAAGGTCAATGCATTTGACTGTGTAGTTAGAAATTTGGTCTAAATTGATGCCATGAAGGTTGGGCTTAAGTTACTTCCAGAAGACACTTATCATGGCGGTGGAATATATATGTGTAGAGCTACATCAAGGGAAGCCAAGGTGGTAAGACCTCCAGATGCAGTGGACTACAACTCCCATCAGCCCCAGCTAGCATCACAAACTATACAGGATGATGGAAGTTGTAGTCCAAAACATACCTCTGAGCTGTGGTGGAATATACCTATACTTGGGAAAATATTGACCTTCGCCCCCCACCCCTTTTTAGTACTACTGTACAAATGAGTAGCAGAACTCATTTCTAATTATGCCTCTATATGCAATGCAGACATACTAGATTAAAATGTGGGCCACATTTCTCTGGATAACTCTCATTTCTGTGGCTCCCCTCCACTGACTGCAATGGCCCATGGCTAATACAGCAAACTCTGGTGTGATTACGCCTTTGTGCCCAATTAATTGACATGTACTTCCTATTTCTTAGGCGATCAGGCTTCTCAAGGGAAGAATAGAACTCGGCAGCAGAATGATTCGTCTTCTTCACACCTTGGCAACAAACGGGTATGTTCAAGACCTTCCATTTGCTAAACATGGCCTTGATATTTCTTCTTTTCAGTGCTAATCAAATGTTTTCCGTTTGGAAAGGCAGAGATCCCTTTTCTTAGATAAACCTTCAAAAGGTTTGGAGCAAATTCTGCTATGGGTTCCTGAACTACGATGGCAAGGTGGATATGGTGCTGTTTGGAGCTTTGGAGCATCAGGGTTTGCAAGCCCTGGAGAGAGAAAATGGAAGGTTGTTTGTGGAAGTTTTAGGTAGAAGCTGGGCAGAATTGAACTTGGGCCTCATAAGACACTGCATAAAGGTAACATGGCACCTCCCAGCTGTATCATGAAGCAGAATACTTCATCAGCTGAGACCATCAAACAATGAGTTTCTTCACTCCCACTGGCAATGGCATGGGTGTGAATCACAGGTGGAGGAATTCAAAGTGTGATGACCCACCCAACTTATGCAACGAATTTCTTGCAGTACAGCCAGGAGGTAGAAAACTTGCCACCAGTATACAGTTTGTCATGGTGTAGGTCAGGGGTGTCCAACCGGTCGACCGTGATCAACAGGTTGATCCCCCGATGATCACTGTTGATCTTGGTTGATCGCAGGATCCCTATTGATCGGTGGAAGAGAAAAACAATGGAGTGAAAGCCCCGCCCCCTGTGCTCTGTTCCTGTTGCATCTAATGGGCAGTCTTCAATCGTCTGTTGCTGATGAGTTTGCATACGGAAGTAGTCGTTACTGCTGCGTCGTGGTTTAACTTTGGCTCCCCCCACCAAAAAAAGAGGTCAAGAACTTTGGCCTCTCCCCCATCCATGGGTAGATCACTTCCAGTATTTTTATACTGGGAGTAGATCACAGTCTCTTGGGAGTTGGACGTGCCTGGTGTAGGTAATGTCTCAACTGGTTCTTAGGTTGTGGTTAGGAAGGACTTGGCTTCTACATTCACTTGTCCTAGATGTTAAGATAAGATAGAGTGGTGGGAATTTACATCTCTGCAAAGTACTGCCCATGTCTCCAAATGAACCAACTCCATGTGAGAATTTGAGCTTTATAACTGCAGCTTGATACCACGGGGCTCGTTTTGTTTTAGCACCCTAAAAGCAGCCTAGCTGACCTTCCTTTTATGAATCCAGAATATAAGTCTAGTTTTTCAGCACATTTTTTGTGCTGGAAAAGCTGCCCTCGGCTTATACTCGAGTGAGGCAGGCAGTGGGGTCGGCGAGAAAGAAGCCCTTTCTCTCCACTCGTGCCGCTGCCACCCGCTCACCCCAGTCAACCATTCCTTAAGAAGCATACAAGAACAGCGGTTCTTTACTCTCCCCAGGCAGCTTATTCCATTCCTGAACTGCTCACATAAATGCAAACTTTAGACCCCAGAAGACAGAAAGCCTATCAGTTAAGGAAGTATTAAAACCCCACAGGTGCTCACTTTCCCTGGATCCTGCTTAAACAGGACAGGATCCCAGCCTTCTCTGTATAACACAAGGGAACATTGTGCTGTGGGTTAAACCATAGAGCCCTAGGGCTTGCCGATCAGAAGAATGGCGGTTCGAAACCCCGCAACAGGGTGAGCTCCACAGCGGCAAAGGAGGAAGAGGAAGGAGCAGCCCAAAGGGCTGCTTTTGGGCTGCTCGTTCCTCCTCCTCCTCCACAGCAGCAAAGGTGAACCGGCTTATACTCGAGTCAATAAGCTTTCCCAGGTTTTTGTAGGGAAACTAGGTGCCTCGGCTTATATTCGGGTCGGCTTATACTCGAGTATATACGGTAATATTTCTGGAATAAATAACCCTGTGTAACATTGCTGTGTTTCAGGTGTGAAGATATCCTGTTCCATGAATTCCTCCTGGAAGGAGCCACTCACCAAAGCAGACATTCCAATGGAACAGTGTGGATTCATGGCGTCTCCACATCTACAGACAGAATGTGCACACTTACTTCATAATAGTTTTATCTACACATTGCCACTTTCCCCCCTTATATGCCTGCTGTTTTTATATTTTTTATAGTGGCTCTGTTAACTGGTGTATAGTACATATTTATTGATTTCCCTGTATGTAAAAGCACTGAAATGTTCACATTTTATAATACTAATGTCAAATTGATATTTGACTGTTGGTGAAAAATTCTGTATATATAAAAAATGTTCTGCCTGTAAAGGGGGGGGAGTTAATATGTTTTCTTTTACTTCCAGTTGTTGTTTTTTTTAAATAGTCATACCACAGACACTGGACCACATGGAGGGCTTTGTGTAGACAGAACTGCACACTGGTGTCCCAACTTTCCATCCATAAAAGGAAGGAGTTTGTGGAATGGAGCTCCCAGTGGTTGGGGGACTCTTGAGAAAGCTGTGTGATCAGGGGCAGAGTACCACATATGGAGTGGGTGTTTGTAGGGGAGAATTCCCCCCTGCTTTATTTGAACTGTTCTTCAAGCACATATCTAATTCTTCAGATAATGAACTGCTTCACATATCACATAAACCGGAGTTTAAAAACAAGCCATGGTTTATTGTGAACTAGCAACATGCCGGGTACACGCTACTCCAAAGTTTCCACGACACTCCTCTCCCACTGCTGCTATGCTGTGGATGAAGCAGGCCAAATTCTGCCTTATCATGTCATCCATACCTGTACTCATGGTTAGTTTCCCCTCAAACAAACCATGAGTGGTAACCAAGGTTCATTCGTGGCTTACCACTCATAGTTTGTTTGGAGGAAACAAAGTATGAGCTCAGGTTTTGATAACATGACAAGCCAGGCTATGGCTTGATTTATCTGTGGCATGGCGGCAGCAGGAGTGGGGAAGAACTTCCGCAGGGAAAGAGCATGCTGCCTCATCACATGAAACCACTGTTTACAGTATTTTAAACTATGGCACAATGCAGGATTGGAGATCCTGCGGCCATCAATATGTTGCTGGACCACAACTCCCATCATCCTTCATTGTTGGCCATGGTGGCTGCAGTGGCTGAGGTTGATGGAAGTTGGAGCCCAACGACAACTTGAGGGTTACAGTTACCTCAGTCCAAGTTTTACATGATTTGTCAGCTGGGCCAATATCACAAATGGTTCCAGTTCCTTCGATAAAGCTTTTCAAAGCTCGAGCTCATTAAAACTTAATTGTTCTCAGTGACTGATGAGAGATTGACATCCCTTGCTATTTGATCGACTGAAAATGCCACAGGCCAGTCTTTGGATCTCAGCAATGCTGAGCTTCATTTTCCAAGGGCAAAGGTGGAAAAATGACCTTTTGAACTAATAGACCAAGGCACGCTGGATTCTAAAGCTGTGTTATCCTTTAAAATTACAAAGTTTCTGTAAGCTTGGGGGTAATACATTAATTTTATTTACTTATATATGGCAGGAACAAAAAAAAGATGTACAGAGATCCATTTGAGCAAGTGAATGAAATAAATCACACGTGCAAATTGTGCTTCAAAGCCATGAGATGGGATATAAATGCACTAAAAATAGAGTATTGGAGAATTTGGGGAGGTGCTGAGGATGGTCCTCAGCTTGGGTTCCACTTGGGTCTTTCCTAAATTAAGAGCATTATTTAGCTGTTTATACCACATTTCCCCCATGTGAATTAGACCAGAGTAGTTCACACCCACACGTATTTGGATTTGTTCATGAGGAGCAACTTTGGTTGCTGATTTTGTTGATTCTGTTATGCCAATTAAATATGGACCAGGCATATGTAGTAGAGGGCATGGAAAGGGGAGCAGAAGGAAAGCAACTGATCAACTCACTCAAAAACACCAAAACAAGTGGGCTGCAACCCCAAATAGAACAATTGGGAGCCCGAGATCAGCCCAGGTTTGCTCTGTTTGCAGGTACAACAGGTGACTAGCATTAGATGAAGGTTGAGTTCTTCATGTGTCCATCTACTTAAATAAAAGATGGGGCACTTTGGATGACTGGTGGGTGTGGAAAGTTTATTCTGCAACTCACCCCTTACCATTCTCTATCAATTCATGAGGGAAAAAGAAATTGCATTTGAACATTAGCAGGGGGGAGAGAAAATTCTGAAGCAAATCTCATGTGCAAGGTACATAGGTTTTGTTGTGCTTATTTTACATTTGAGGTGGCTGAGGAGGTTTTTTGTCAGTGCCCCTAGAAACAGGAAGGGAAACAAAAGCTTATTTGCAGAGGAATTTTGGGGGGTTTTTATATTGTTGAGAACCGCCCTGAGACCTGAGGGTATAGTGTGGTAATGTATACAAATTTAAATAATAAAAACAGCAATTTATGAGGGCAGCTTTCGGCACAGCACCCTGAAAATCCTGATAATCTTCAGCCTTTCCACTTGTGGAATTTTAGACCTGGATCCTACTTCTGCAATGCAGGTAAATATTTGATAATGAGTGCTGTATGGGAGGCAGAACTGGTTAAGACTTCAACTCTCTTGTCATTATGGGAAAGGTTAAGCCTCCTGGTTTTATAATCACCCAAACCTGCCTCAGTGCTTTCGAAATTGAGAAGTGAGGATGATTTATTGTGCTGGAAACTCCTTATCCTCTGTTGCTTTTCAGCTTAGTTGTCACTGAGCTTCTTACAAATCTCACATAAAGGGCACGGATGTGACAATTTGCAAATGCTTGAAGGTAATCCCTATAGTTTTATCTACACTTTCAGCTAACTTTGTTGTCTACTGCAAGCATTATGCAAACAAGGGTACAAAATCGGAAAGATTTCTCACTCAGAACTGAACAGATTATCTCAACAGAAGCCAAACCTTATTTAAGGGATTATACTTGAAGAAGGATAAATAAATATTAGATGTTTTTAAATAGAGCTGCTCCAGAAAGCCAGCAACCATTGTGTTCAGGTAGGATATTGGAGTTTTCTGTTGTATCTAAATATTGCTACAAAAATTCTGGTATACTTAATCCAATCCACAGTACTTTCCTCGAAAGCATCTCAAAGTTTTTCAATAGGTTCATGTTGTAGCATTACCATTCTCTGCTATTATGGTATCTTTTTTTTTTTTTAACTCTACTGGAATCCTTTCAAACCAGCCTATCATCTCCCATTATGCCGAACCCTGCAATGTTATTTTTACCTTAGCATTGCACATGCAGTTATAAAGACATCACATCACAAATCCAGGAAGGTACTATAACAAATAATATTATTGGGTTATGGCAGTTCAGTATACTAGTCAAAAGCAGCGCTTTAAAGGATCAGAAGACGATTTTGGCCCCATTTGCACTACACATTTAAAACATCATCATGCTGCATTAAACAGGCATGGCTTCCCCCAAAGAATTATGGGAACTGTAGTTTGTTAAGGGAACTGAACATTGATAAGAGACTCCCATTCCTTCAAAGGAATTTCTGCCATTTGGAGAATTTGCACAAACATCCCATTCTCACTTTTTCTACCCAGGCACCCCCCCCCAAAAAAACCAAACTTCTCAGAAAATGTTTCTGTACATGTGCAGAGGCAAAGTTTATGCTGTTAATTCAGTTTTCCAGTGCTGAGTGTCACATAAAGAGGCATCAGGATAAGGCCCTCAGTTCAAATTAATCCCTGGCTGTATCTGTGTATGACAATGACCTAAGCTGATCACATTTCCTAGAGCAGAGGTCAGCAAACTTTTTCATCAGGGGGCCAGTCCACTGTCCCTCAGACCTTGTGGGGGGCCAGACTATATTTTGGAGAGAGAGAAATGAACAAATTCCTATGCCCCACAAATAACCCAGAGATGCATTTTAAATAAAAGCACACATTCTACTCATGTAAAAACACGCTGATTCCCAGACTGTCCGTGGGCTGGATTTAGAAGGCGATTGGGCCAGATCCGGCCCCCTTAGTTTGTTTACCCATGTCCTAGAGTAACTCTAGAAGGAAAAAGCTTTACCTTTCCAATTCTGCATACATGTCCTTTGGTTCACAAAGGTGAACCACCCCAATATGAATATGCCCTCCACAGCAGCCTTCCCTACACCAGACATCCTATAAGGCTTGCAAATCCTTAGCTGTTGAGCCAAGAGACAGACATCTAAATTAAGTCAATAAAATCCACATTATTGCTGTTGGGGTGGGAAAACGGAAATGGGAAATTATGAAGTCTTATTAAATGTTTGCTCAGGCAAACTCACTTTGCTGCACATTTGCATACCATTTTCATCTCATAGCTGTCAACTTTCCCTTTTTTTTGCAGGAAATTCCCTTATTCCAGTGCCATTTCCCATTGCAAAAAAAGGGGAAAGTTGATAGCTATGGCCATTTCCCAATGCAAAAAAAAAGGAAGGTTGACAGCTCTTCCCAAGGTGCCAGGCATTTTGCAGGTATGCAAAACCTGCATGCTAAATGTTTGTGTCATGCCAGATATATAAAAAAGGGCAGTATTTTTTAAAGAGCAACTATGGCAACAAAATTCATTGCTTTCTGTGCAATTGCTTGCCGGGGTCCTGCACGTACTTTTTTCCTAGCCGTAAAAGTAACAGCCATTGCAGTCTTTTGATGCAGGACCCAAAATGGATTACAGAATGTGTATTGTTCATGCTCCTTCCTTCATTCTCTTTC
This sequence comes from Lacerta agilis, assembly GCF_009819535.1. Classification (NCBI taxonomy): domain Eukaryota; kingdom Metazoa; phylum Chordata; class Lepidosauria; order Squamata; family Lacertidae; genus Lacerta; species Lacerta agilis. The sequence goes on from NC_046320.1 coordinate 54,207,622, forward strand.
TTAACAGGCCTAAGCATAGCCATCAATCTCATTAGTACCTCCTCCTCAACCCTGCCATATAACAATACTAAAAGCTTATTGACAGTCTCATTAACAGATGGGTTAAGGAGTGTGCGTGTGTTCATTTCATTGTGAAGTGAAACGGCTTGTAATGGCCTTGAACGTATTTTCCGGTGTGTCGTTTCCCTCTCTTGCCTTCTGCATTGATAACATTCAGAAAGACACAGGGCAATCTGCTGTTTCCAAGTGAATACTGGTGACAGCCTTATGTTCATGTCAGTTAATCTTCCAATGAATGAGATCCAGCTATCTCAGCAGGGCATTGGCTATCATTGAAAACTGAGTTATTGGCGGGCCAACCTGAAGATGCTCTCGCTAAACACTAGATGGTGCAGTATGCAGGCTCTGACCTTTAGTTTGCAGGAATTGCTGGTAACTGCAGCGGCTGGCAATGTAACTGGAACTGAGCATTTTGCTATTATTTCTATCTAAGCATATAGTAGCCTTGTGGCGAGGGAGATGTGATTATTTCTAATTTGTCATTCATCATATTTATGCATTTGAGGTAATTCAGTAAATGGCAATATCGGTGGAGAACCTGCCTTATAATGAGTCAGATGAACAGTCCCATCTAGTTTGGTAATGTGTACAACAAGCAGCAAATTTGCAGGTTTACAGGCAGTGGGGGAAACCTTTGTTTTAGCAGCACCTTGATGCTAGCAAAGTGCTTTGAAGTTGCAAGTTTGGGCATTCAAAGCACCAAATGGTGCCATCATTGTGAGATCAGGGGATTGACAGATGGGTCATTCTATCAAGGCTCATCCTGATAAGGATCTGGCCCATGGAGTCAAAGGGTTTTCCCACCCCTGCAACAGATGCTCGAGAAACAACATAAGTAAATAAATTTTCATTTTGTGTGCATGTGCATAATATCTGCATGAAATCCCAGGATCGTAGAGTTGGAAAGGCCCGAAAAGGTCATCTAGTTCAACCCTCTACTGATGCAGGATATCCCTTGCTACAACAGTGACCATCCAGCCTCTGCTTCAAAACCTCAAGAGAAATATTTACAAATATTCAAGCTGAATAGGGAGATGCACACTGACAACAACAAGGTAGACAACACCGAATTCCCTAAAAGCAATAGCATTTAGACCTAAGAATCTATTTGACTGCTAGGTACACTAAAGGGTAACTTCTTCTTCCTTCCTCCTTCCCTAGCTGTAATCAAATTTATTTATTTTGTAAAATATTTCCATCCTGGCTTATGTCAACTGAGATCCGTGTAGGGTACCTAGTCCACAAAATAGTCAATACAATGCAAATGAGCCACATGAAATTACAATCAACAATAATATCAGCTACCAGGAAGATCAGAAATCAGCTACCAAGCAGAAGGGATTTGCTTAGCTATTCCCTTTGGCACCCATCCAAAAATGCAGTAGGGCATCTTATATCTAATAGCTGCCAGCCATCCAATACTATTAATCAAGCGATCAGCCATGACACAAGAGGTCTGCCATAAAGCCACAGCTCTATATGTATGCATCCTTGGAAGTATGCACCACAGGACTAATGGCGATGACTTGCACATGAATATGCATGGGATCATGGTTGCATACAGACTGAATGTGCAGTAAGCTGATTGAGAGCATACTTTACTCCTATCAAAAGTTACATGCAGTGCAAAGAAGGTCTTTCTCCATTAATCATCCTTTACTCAGTTCAGCTTACTTGACTCATTCTGGGAGTTTAAAAAAAAAAAAAAAAAATGCCGTTCCAGAAAGTATTTCCTGATCTTAAGAAGTACCCTACTGCATTGCTAAGATCGCTTCAGAGAAAGGTCTTTGCAATAATAAGGCATCTGCTTCAGGGATATGTTCCGCTATCTTAGTGACATCTGTTGCAAACCGATAATCCTGCTTTATTTCGCACACTGGCTTCTCCACATAAGTTGATTCCCCCCCCCCTTTGGTTTTGAATTTTATTTTATTTCTACAGTCAGGCAAAATAAAAATGTTCAAGCCTCCATTGAACTTAAGCTCTGTGCTTAACGCATGGAGACCTGGCCTCCAGCATTCGTTCATCAACCTCAGAAAGAACATTTATAGGGCAATCCTATCACTGTTGACTCAGAAATGAGTGCCATTGAATTAAATGGGGCTGACTCACAGAGAAGCTGCTGTCTTATTCTCCAGCAGACTTCTCCTGTATTTGTAAATAAGCTGCAACCATTGTGTGATAATAAGCAAACGGTATAAAGCTGGTCTTTGTCTCACTTGCATGCTACCTGGAAATATGAACTACCCAAAAAAGGCAACCCCCTGCCATTATGCAGGGGGGCCATCTCTATAACGTATTTAAACTAATTGTTAATCCGGTCCCAAATATTCCTCATTTCCAATATGTCAATGGTTTCACTTAGGGCAAACCCTTCCAAGGCACCTCATGCACATTGTTAAAAACATAGGGTGGTAAGCAACAACACTCCTGCTCAGAGCAGACCCATTGAAGTTAATACATATTACCAACTTAGGTTCATTCACTTCAATGGGTCTAATCTGAGTAGGATATTGTTGAATACAACCCATTACAATTTAAACAATATCTTCACCATTTTTTACAAGAGGATGGAACCCGGATGAGTAGCTGGGGTCGGGTGCTCAAGCTTGAAAAGTTTCCATTCGCTTTCAACCTTTGTTGAAGCTGGTTGCAGTCTGCGAATTCTCTGGGCTCTGCACACGAGAGCTACAGCTTTTAGTTTATTAGCTATCTCTGGCTGATCTTTGGGGATTTCCCCTTTTCCATCAGGGACAATGCCTTCTGAAAGCGTCCATCTAAAATGCTTAAATTAGTCTTCAAGAAGTTCTTCTGAGGCATCGCAGAGTTTTCATTTCATACTTTTATTCATGTCCATCATTAGAAATTATACACCATTGTGCTGCAGTGAAAGAGAGAGAGAGCACTTAAAGGAAATGATAGATCCGACTTCTCGTGTGAAAATGGAAGGAGCTTGTCTGCTGCTGCAAAAAATGCGTTCATTCTCAAGAAGACGTGTGTCTCCCCTTCATTTCTCTAAAGGCATGATTTGTCTAGACTTCCTCCACAACAAATCAAGCTGAAACAACCAGATGAGGGATTTAGAGATATCTTTCAGAGCAAGAGCTGGATAAGATTCCTCATGCCCCATGGGCTCTGGGACCTTACTCTAACCCAGAGGGTGGCTGGTTGTGCTGTAACACAGGGCCCATCCCAGGAGCTAACTGGATTGGTCAGCTGATGTTCACGGGGGTGCAGGGACTGGGAGTAGACCTGAGAGAGAACCTTCTTGCTCTGGTCTACTACTAACTAGAGCATAAACTGAATGCTCCTATGGGGCTGACTTTGGTCAGTATTGATGGGATAGCTCAGTTGGTAAAGCATGAGACTCTTGATTTTAGGATTGTGGGTTCAAGCCCCACATGGGGCAAGAGATTCCTGCATTGCAGGAAGTTGGACTAGATGGCCCTCGTGGTTCCTTCCAGCTATACAATTCTATGATTCTATGATACGGATACTGCAAGCCAGCACAGAACTCTCAGAAGGGAAAACAGAAGCCCCCCCCCCCCCCCAAAAAAAAATGCTGACCAACAAATCTTGAAATTACCAAGCTGGTTTGAAATCAACCCAAACAGCTGCACCCATCACTGTTGTTTCCCAAAAATGTTCATATATTCTAAGTGGGAAGTGCTCAGAAAAGGAAGGGGTTGCTGGTATGCCCTAACATTTTTGTCCAAGGGCCTTCAAATATGTTCAGATGAGACTCCAGACCCATTCGGTTTTCAGCAGCAGCTTCAGGAATAGGATCATTAATAAGCTGTTGGTATTCAGAGCCAACATTAAATCTAGCCAAGTGGTAGCCATTATGCAAATGCATTCCGCCTTTGCTTATCCTGGTCTGATGTGCAAATTGGCTGTTTCTCCGCGCTTTTGAAGCTGCATTAATTATTCTAGAATATATACAAACAGCATATCTGATGGATTGCACCAAAGAGTTATAGGCAGCATTAAGGATCTGAACATTGTGAAAGATTTAAATTCACCTGTGCTCGTCAGACTGTGCAGAATGCAGGGGAGGAAGTGGGCGTGGGAGAAAAGGAAAATCCCCTTAACTGGAGATTCAGAATAATGATCTGCAGCAGTTGTTTAGAACTGTGAAAATACAAATCCCAGACCATTGAGGAGAGATGCAACATATGGGCCATAGCTCAGTAGTAGAGTACATGCTTTGCATGCCCCAGATTCAATGCTCGGCATCTCCAGGGAGAGTTGCCTGAAATCCCTTCCTGAACCCCTTGAGGATTGCTGCCAGTTAGTTAAGAAATACTGAGCTAGTTATATCAAGTTACTACAAGGCAGCTCTCAGCAATCCAATGCCCTCCAGTTGTTTTGGACTACAACTCCCATCAGCCAGGGCAATCATAGGGTAACAAAGGAAATGGAACCACTTCCCCTTTCATAATGCAAACAGTTTTCCCCATTCATTGAGCTCTCTGATTTTCTGTGCATGTGCATTTGTATTCAGTTGCTCCGCTTCATGGGTTGTTGTTGTTTTTGAGAAACTATTCTCCAGTAGCACTGTTACAATTTCCACTTACAACTGGGTTTTTAACAGAATTCAACAGCAGTCAAGAGTAGGCTACCACGTTGCCTGTTTGGGTGCATCCAGGTGGGAGTTTTGAGGGGTAGTTGATTCATGTCGAGCATGCATCTCCCCATTCTGTACATATACAGCCACAACTACATCCCACAATGCTCCCCTGTCTTTCCAGGTGATTGGCTCCGCAGGTGGTGATGCCAGAAGGCCAATGTGCACAGCAGATATTGCACTGGGGCCTGTAAAAAGAGATACCCATATCCACTCTATTTGCTTTCTCAGTTCCTGCCATCTAGTTTGGGATAAGTACTGAGCCAACACTATGATAAGCTGCAAAGCTTTTTGTTTTATTAAAAAAAAATTAATTGACTACACCGTGACTGTAATAAAAGATGACGCAGAGGATGATTTATCTCTGCAACAGCTTTCACAATGTGGAACTATTGATTGTTGTATGTGAAAGAAATTTTCAATTAAATTTCTCATCCTCTAGCCTTGGCTGCTGATTTAGAAGAAATGGTTTGTCGTTCTGTTGATGAAACAGCTGTTTTTCAGCCAACTGGAGCCTGAAGTTCCTGGCAAGAGTTCCCCAAACAGATAATCACAGTTCTGTGGCAGAGAGGTAGCATAGTGTGGCTTTCCTCCACATTCACAGAATGGGGCTTTCTCAACACATCCTTCACTCTACAATACTCCACAGCCCCTCACCTGCTCCTGGGGCTCTGGGTGCTTTGGGAAATGTGGTATATGAAGGGGGAGGCTCCAATGAATGCAGGAGGAACTTAACATCCAATGATAACCCTAGATCAGCACTCCTCCAGCAACTTCAGCTCCGAAGAAGAAACGGACCCACTCTCTGGTCCATCCCATGTGAGGCCATGGGCACCGGAATCTTGAGCTCCAAAAAGATGCTTCTGCTGTCAGATTTTGGTGGCTTGACCACAGACTCTTAGGGAGATCAAAAGAGTCCAGAGGAGAGATCATCACAGCTGGAAACCTTGAAGGTTCCAACAACTGCAGAAGGCAGTTGAACCAGCAGCTTCCAGGCAATGGCTACCTAGCCATGCTCTAAAACTCAGCCAGTTGCTTCAGGATCTCGTTGAGAAAAGTTGGATGTCTATCTGTAGCAATCTCTGTGGTCTTGAGCATTCCTACCTTGAGCTCTCTCCAAGGTGCTGATTTTGACTAAGTTTACCTTTTGGGGCCTGCCTGAGGAACGGAGAGCTACCAACCACTCCTTGCTAAGGCAATCACCCTTCCTTGGTGGGGGGCATCTCTGCAGACACATCCAAGTTTAAGAGTTCAAATCTCAGATTACTCTGAACTCACAAATGGGGGATTAGCCAAGGCTATGTCCCTATTCCCAGTAGGTAGTTTGATATTATTGGCCCATAGAGTCATTTAATGATTCCTGGGAAAGTGTTGGCAAAACACTTTGAGCAATCAGCAAATTGCTATAGAAATGCATATGATTTTTGTTCTTTTATCTTATACATACCAACAAAGCTGCAGATGAGCAATTAGAGTCCATGCAGACCAGCATTTTTAGTGCTGTCCACCTAGACGCAGGTGGCGCTGTGGTCTAAACCACTGAGCCTAGAGCTTACCAATCAGAAGGTCAGTGGTTTGAATCCATGTGACGGGGTGAGCTCCCGTTGTTCGGTCCCTGCTCCTGCCCACCTAGCAGTTTGAAAGCACGTCAAAGTGCAATTAAATAAATAGGTACTGCTCCGGCAGGAAGGTAAACGGCGTTTCCGTGCGCTGCTCTGGCTTAGTCATGCTGGCCACATGACCCGGAAGATGTCTGCAGACAAAACCAGCTCCCTCAGCCTATAGAGCGAGATGAGCGCCACAACCCCAGAGTCGTCCACGACTGGACCTAACAGTCAGGGGTACCTTTACCTTTACCTAGATTCAGAATTGTTTCTTCCCTTCTTCCGGGTTTTCTCAAGTGAAAGCTGATTCAGGCATAAACTTCTTTTGCAGTTCTTCTAAAGTTCTATTGTCAAGCAGAAGGGCAGGATCAGAAAAGGAGAAAAGAAATCTCACAAGAAAATGGTTAACCAGCACAGCAAAAAAAGATGTTACCTAGTGGCAGATCTGCGTTACAAGCATATATTGGTATTATACAAGTTTACCTGCTTGGGATTCACCCCCCCCCCAAAAAAATTGGGAACTGTAGTTTTGCGAGAGTGCTGAAGAATTCCTTATCAGATATCCCTACCCTCTTAGAATTATAGTTCCTCAGATTTCCTAGGGAGATGAAATGATTGTTAAACAAATTTAAGTCTGTGGTACAGTCAGATATGCTATATCAGGCATCCCCAAACTCAGCCCTCCAGATGTTTTGGGACTACAATTCCCATCATCTATGACCACTGGTTCTGTTAGCTAGGGATGATGGGAGTTGTAGTCCCAAAACATCTGGAGGGTCGAGTTTGGGGGTGCCTGTAGCTGCTATATCTTTCCCAGCCCTCTTGCCACTTCAGCTGTTAAGTGTTTACAGGGCAGAAGCAGGATTGACCCAGTTGCAATTTCATACCAGCAGCAGTGCTAACCTGGCAGTCTGTCAATATGTGTAGGATCAGCCACAATCCTCATGTCCAGTATTCAGGAACCTAATTTTAGCTTTGTTGATTTTATACCAATGATTCATACTCAAAGCCATTATTTTTTATGGCTTAACCACAAGTCACACTTAAAGTAGTACTGTTTGTAAAGTAGTCTGTTTGTACTCAGAATAACCATTCAGTACTCTTAATGCCACTGAGGTCTTAGAATTTCCCTGCAAGTGTATTTATACACAGTCACCCTGCTTCACGGTTTTTGTAGTGTTAAGAGTGCAAACAGCCATTACCATGCATATGTATTTTGCTCACTAGCAATAAGATAGTTAATAAATGGGTTTGAAATTAAGTTCCAACTAAGAGAGGAGATACTATGGTTAAACAATTTAGGGGCCTTTCAAAGGGCAGGATTCTTGCATAGAAACAGGCTTCCCACTTACAAATGTTTTTTGAAATGTTGCCACATTTCAAAAGCAGCACATGATACTCAAAATAGTGTGAGAGAGAAACCCTCTCATTTGGGGCATTTGGTTCACACCTAAGTCTTTTTAATGCCAGCCCAAATGGAGGGGGCAATTTAAGCTCATGCTAATGATCTGAAGCTGAATGATCCTTCACGATCTCATATTTTACTATCAAATCTTGAAATCCAAATCTCAAATTTCAGTATTTAAAGATCAGCATTGTTACATACTGGTATGAAAATCAAACATTTGAATATGATTTGTCCCCCAGTGCAGGATGTATCTGCATAGAGGCAGCATAGCTTTGTGACTGCAGTTAAAAGTAAAGGTAAAGGGACCCCTGACCATTAGGTCCAGTCGTGTCCGACTCTGGGGTTGCGGCGCTCATCTCGCGTTACTGGCCGAGGGAGTCGGCGTACATCTTCCGGGTCATGTGGCCAGCATGACTAAGCCGTTTCTGGCAAACCAGAGCAGTGCACGGAAACGCCGTTTACCTTCCCGCCGGAGCGGTACCTATTTATCTACTTCCACTTTGACATGCTTTCGAACTGTTAGGTGCAGGTGTAAACAGCAGTTACAAATCAACAAAGGGATGTTTTTGGTATTATTATTATTATTATTATTATTATTATTATTATTATTATTATTATTTTCTTCTCTGGATCCTGATTCTGAAAAAGTTTGAGTCAAGTTAACCTGAAGTGTTCTTCCATTTCTCTCCCTCCCTCGCTGCCCCTTGAATATTCTGTAAGGCATTAATGATGCCCAAGCAAATAGATGCATTTTTCTTGTCCTCGTACAAGATCTTAAAAAGCAGCTATGAAAACCAGCCAAATTCCATCATCTTCCACATCTTAGTTGTTTAAGCCATCAAGCCAGAGACCAAAAAGGAGCCACCTACAACCACCTACCACCGTTTGGCCAAGCTGCAAAGTACGATAAAAATAGCACAGCAAATTTCAGTAATAAGAGATGCATGTAGCAGCAGGTGGGCTGGGGACTTGTTTTGCCCTCAGTATCTTTGGCAGGGCTCTTGAAAATTAAACTGAAACATGAGCTACAACACGGTTAAGTAGTAAATGCATGCACACGAAAGCTCATACCAAGAACTGACTTAGTTGGTCTCTAAGGTGCTACTGGAAGGAATTTTTTATTTTATTTTGTTTTGACTATGGCAGACCAACATGGCTACCTACCTGTTCCTGAGTAAGATGTGTGTGTAGCTCTGATCAATGACACACCACTAGGAGCTTCCTAAGAACATTATAGAATACATTTCCATCAATTCCTATGGATCAGGGCAAGTGGCATGGTTATCCTATCTTATGCACAGCATAGTAGCCTGATGAGAACATTTTTTAAAAAACAAAAAACCTTCCCTATACAGGACTGCCTTCAGATGTCTTCTAAAAGTTGTATAGTCACTTATTTCCCTGGTTTGAGGGGGGTCACATAACTCCATACCCTCCAACATTTCTCCATAGAAAATAGGGACATCCTAAAGAAAAGCAGGACATTCCAGGATCAAATCAGAAACAGGGATGGCTTCTGTACATTCAAGACTGTCCCTGGAAAACAGGGACACAGGGAAGGTCTGCTGCTTAAAAATTTAAACTGAAACTTTCCAGGTCCAAATTTAACAGCTTGTTGCCCTATTATTTGTTTTCATCATTTTTATACTGCCTCAACATTGTCCACCACCCAGAAGCTCCCCCACCCCAAGAAACAGGAAAAAGAAACTATTCAGGTATGTTATATTAATAAGAAGTCTCTCTGGGATTATGGAGGTCATTTGGCCACACCAATTTTGAGATGCAACTCCCCAGAGGGTTGACAACAGGTCAATGTGTGTGTCTTGGCCTGAAAACGGTTACCCACCCCTTATATTAGGGACCAGATGCTGAGGTTTTCACTTTGAACCATGTCAATACCCAAAACACAGAGCAAAATACAGATCTCCAAACAGCATCTGGCTGCTTCTCTTAAAAAATAAAATAAATAAATAAACCGCACCTGCTCTGGCTGCATCATTATAGACCAGATTTGTTTTAATGCCTGCTAAATTATGTAAATTGAAGCCAATTAAGATATACAGTAGGAAAGATCCAGTTTGCATATCGTTCTGTCCAGAGTAGCTGGTGTGAGAGAGGCTTGGAAAATGGGAAGGAAAGATAGATAGATAGATAGATAGATGATAGATAGATAGATAGATAGATAGATAGATAGATAGATAGATGATAGATAGAAAAAATCTGAAGCCATGGGGGGCATGCATGGAGTCAAGTATAAAGAGCAGATAAGAACCAGATTAATTCCATCATGTTCTGCATAGAACCTTGCAATCAGGTTTTTCTAGAGGTTGTTAAAAACAATGTTGTGGTTTGCTGCCTGATGACTATGAATGAATAGATCACCATGATTTGGTTAAGGCTTAGAGAGAGATGTGAGCTTCAATTCTGGGACTTGATAGAAGAACAATGATCTGTTACTTACTTAGCAGCTGTGGATGATCTAGGAATGAACAGAAGTGTCTTCCAAATTCACTCCCAACCAGCTACTCCCAGCTACTCCCTCCAGGGCCGACCCAAGACAATTTGGCATCTGAGGCAGACCCCAAAATGGTGCTCCCCTCCCTACCGCGGAAGAAGGGGTGAGGGAAGATCTACATCTGGAACAAAGGTGGAAGAAAAATTAACATTGGGATCTGCTGCCTCTGTGGATCCTGCCACCTGAGGTAGTCATCTCAACTTACCTCATGTGTGGGCCGGCCCTGCTCCCCTCTATTCCCGACCCTCTTCCTCTCTCTGTTTCAAGGATCAACTGTATAAATTTCCTACCCACCTTCCTAGGCTCCCTTCAACTCCCCACTCTGCCTTACCTTAAAATTCCCTGCTCCCAGTAACTTACTTTCTTCCCTCTCCTTCCTTACTGAACACATTCCCCAAACAGTGCATTGCATTACTCATTGCAGCACATAGTTCATTTGCCCGGGATTTTTAAGATGTTGAGATTTATACAGTTTAATCTAGGACTTTGGTTTTCATCTTTGCTGCTGCGATTTTACATTATTTTATGTTTTTAATTTTGCTAGCCACTCCTCAAGGTTTCTTTTCTACCCAAAGAGCTGGACAGAAATTTGTTAAGCAAATAAAATAACAATGGTTGATATGGGGAATATAGCAATGAAGCGTTTTGCTGCATGCTGCCCATTCCTAAAATATTGATCTTAAATGCTTTTATTGCACCTCAGTGTTTCCTACCCTGAAATGTTCAGTTATTGTTCAGACAGGATCTCTCCCAAGAAGAGAAAACAAGGACCTAGAATTGAGGGGTGTTGAATTCCCAGTGGTGTCTAATGCCCATTGGGTAGAAAGCAGGGAATAAGCAATGGCAAGTGGAGCTAGAGCCAATGTAAGGCACAGCCAACTAGTTTTAGTTTTGTCCTCAACCTTCTCCATGCTGAGATCTGCAAGGGGAACAATAAGTCTAAGGAGGAGGAATGCTACCCCTTGGACTAGGTGCAAGTAAGAAAGCAGGCTAGACAAGGCTGCCTGAGGTTGGTTGGGCAGCGCCCCGTCCCTCCAATGGACCATTCTCCACTCTGCATTGCTTTCAGACGAGACAACTTCTGCCTTCTCATACAGATAATATTAAGTATGAGGTTTTTTGGAGGGAAGGCTGTATGCCTGAGCCCCCTTCTAATCCCTGGATCAGGAGGGTTTGGTGCCAACATTTGGCCTTCATTTCATTACCTTTGCATGTAATGTGGCTCCTCTCATAACCATCAGGAGTACACAAGGTAGGCTGTGTGCCACTCTGAACCGATTCACCTACTGTGGAGAGAGATATATATATTACTGCTGGTAACTTTATAGTTCTGCTTTCATTGGTCCAATAGCTGTGGCCATCTTTCGTTACAGCTCATAAACTCACTAAGTGCTCACCCACACTTTCGCCTGGCCCATATTTTGATCGTATCGCGTTCCTATTAATTCCCCAAGAGCTCCAAGAGTTTTTCTTGTTGTTCCGCGGCTGAGCCTTGGGAAGATCAAATCTTACCTGCTAAATTGAAGCTCGTTTAAGCAAAATATCTCTTCAGATTTTCCGTCCGTCTGATAAGATCCGATTCAGTGGAACTTCCAAAGCAAAGCAACCTCAATTACCCAACAGTGATATAGGGATAATGCTGATCTAGCTGACAAGATTACAAGTTAAAAATACTTCAGAGCTAAGGCTATAGCTCAATTAAAAAAATGTGAATCATGTGAGTTAAGAGTTGATTGATAGATATTGTGACTGAATTTGCATCTGTTTCTGAAGCAAGAAGTATACTTCCATTGTTTTTAGATGAGAAGGTATCATCACAGGCATTTTCTTAGAAGAGATATTCTAGTCTTTCCTGTGTGTGAGAGAGAGAAAATGGAGGTACCCTTTTTAAGATGGTGGCTGCCAGCTGAAGCTTTTAGAAGCACTTCTATTAATATTACATTATTTTTTTAAAATCTGCCTTTTAACCCATTTTAAATCAATGAATCTAATGAATTAGAATAGTTAAATATTGTAGTGTATTTGTGTGTATCTGTATCTCTCTCTCCCTCTCTCACTGTGTGTGTGTGTTATTACTCACAGCATTGGCTCTTCCCAGAGGAAGGAGACACATAGCTTATTAGAAAGTGCATATACTAAGTGCTGGGGGGGGGGGTTTATTGGATTGTTGTTTTTATTTTGATTATATATTTTCTGGTTTCATATTTTGATTTTGTTCTGTGACCTCCGGGTATAGGGCAATATATAAATTCTAATAATAATAATAATAAATCAATAAATCAATAAACAGTAATTGATCCAAACCTTACTTTTTTCTAAACAAGAGGTGGGGAACCTGTGGCCTTACACATGTTGTGGGATCATTGACACCGGCCAGAATGGCCAATGGGTAGGGATGCTGGGCATTGCAGTCTAGCAACATCTGGAAGACAGCAGGTTCCCCATTGCCAAAAAGGATCTCAGAAGACCGGATTTTAAAGGTCTCCATCTGAAGTCCTGATGCAACATTGTCATTCAGGCTACAGAGTACTGCTGGCATCTCCAGGAGCATCATTTCACACATTCGATGTAAACCTGAACATTTTAAAGGTGGGTGCCATAGATGTTTGCAAAGGCACTTGTAATATGAGAAACCTTTCTTAGCTACCACTGATGTTAATTATTATTTATACCATGGCCTTGGTGTACATGGCACCTGACAGCATTAGAGTGGAGGTGCAACTACTTGCATGAATGAACAAGTCCTCTATTTATATTGTCCAGGATCCAAAAAACCACTTTAGCTTTAGCAACAAGGGCTTTGGGTTTAGGTTTGTATCCTTTGAACAGCTAGCTACTTGCATCACTCTCTCACACATACAAGGTTGGAAATGATATATGTCTCTGTATCTTCCATGCCCATAATTATATTCTTGTTCTATGAAGGACCTCGTGCATTTTCTTGGAAATCCATTGGGCTGAGTCCTAGAATGAAGGAAGTTACCGGTACTGTTTGTTCTTGCTAGTCCATTGGGCTTGGGACACGCTGTGCCAGTCTTCCGAACAGCGCCAAGATGAGTCCGTTGAAGGTCACTGCAATCTGCAGCCCCAACTGACAAAGATTGGATGTCCCTGTTTGTAAAAATAGAGGTGTTATCCAAAATTGTCTTGGCTTATGCCCAAGCTTGGCAATTACACGTATTCTTCTCTCAACTTAAAATCACCTACACCCGTCCAATGGGGTTGCATTCTTTCCTACTTCCCCTCCCACAAACCGAGTGTGCCGTGTGCGGCTGCCAGTTGCTAAACAGCTGCCATGTTTGGCAGACCTGTGAAATGAGATCCCAAGTCTCATTGGAACAGAAGGGCAAGTCTGAAGAGGACAAGGAGCCTATTGATTGAAAACAGAGGCAACAGGCAGCATGCAACTCCTGTAGCATTTTTTTAAAAATTAGTTTGCATTTTGCAGACTCCAGTTAGGACAGGTGAATGAATAAAGAGTCACCCACAGCACACAGCGAGTCTACTGTTGTTCTTTTTCACATCCAGATTTTGCAGCCACAGTAGATGCAATAGTGTCTTTACCTCACAGTATTCCATTTTTCGACCCCATCTGTACGTTTAAAACAGTATTTTGTCACTATTCCCCACCTCAGCTATAAATTTCCTGACATTCTATTGATTCATCTCTCACAGCCAGCCCATTGTAAGCAGAATGGAGGAAAGCCAGAGAACCCAACAGGCTTCTTTCCAAGGTAGTACAGTGCAGAAACACCAGGAGAGGCTGAAAAAATATATATTGAGTGCGGGACGAGTGATATAATGGACATCTGTGACTCACAAATATTTCCCAAGGAGAAAGTCCCCCAAAGTGGGAAGCTATCCCACACTTCCCTCTCCCTCCTCCTGCCAACCTCCGGCATCTATACTATTCTGGATTGCATTAGGAAGGAGTGGAAAGGTTAAATGTCATTCATTCTACACACAGCTGACTAGAGCTCAAGTATTTATTTATAGGAACTTGGATCCCAGGAGGGCAAAGGAAATGGAGAGAAGCACCTCATACAAACACTATATATCATGTTTACTGGGCAACAGCAGGAACAGCACTAAAAAGGCCTTCATGTGAATCTGATAAGTGAGAAGCATCTCGTTCTGAGCATTTGGTAGATTGAGTATGAAATTGAGATGGGACACCTCTTTCCTGCTAGCTGGTTCAAGGCATTATTATTTTTTCTATGTACAGTAACCAATGTTAACAGTAAAAAACGTTGTCGGCCAACCCAAGCCATGTGGCGGGGAGAGATTTTTTTGAGACTTGGAGGTGGTGCTACAGAGCTTTGTGTTTGCCCACTGCACGTGTGCTGATTTTTGTATCTGGGCTCCTGTCAAATCAATCTTGCAGATTTTTATTTTTATAAACCACACAGATACTCTGGAAGCTGTAAGAAACCCTCACTGTTGCTCTACATTTTGGTAGGACTGTTATGCACACCTATTGGTCAGTGCTCATGATGAAGTACTGAAGGTCAGTCTCCAACTTTCCACACAGTTCCTAGGGAATTTTTAGAACAAATTTGAAACATTTCTCTTGCATTAGTTTTTGCTTTAAAGGTCAAAGGATGAGTGCATATCCACATTATCTCATATGAGTTGCCTCATATCCATTTAATGTCCATGTGAACTAAGTCTTCAGGTTTAATGTCACCAGCAATTTGCAGGACTGCTCCTATTGAGATCAAGCAGACACCTACAGTTCTGGCATTTCGTCACCCGCTGAAAATGTTTTCATGAAGCCAAGTGTTTAGAAAATTAGGCATTGTACTGTATACAAGACGTGGGTGGCGCTGTGGTCTAAACCACTGAGCCTAGGGCTTGCTGATCAGAAGGTTGGCAGTTCAAAACGGGGTGAGCTCCCGTTGCTTGGTCCCTGCTCCTGCCAACCTAGCAGTTCAAAAGCACGTCAAAGTGCAAGTAGATAAATATGTACTGCTCTGGCAGAAGCGGCTTAGTCATGCTGGCCACATGACCCGGAAGCTGTACGCCGGCTCACTCGGCCAATAAAGCGAGATGAGTGCTGCAACCTCAGAGTCGTCCGCGACTGGACCTAACGGTCAGGAGTCCCTTTACCTCTACTGTTACTGTATACATAGCTGAGTTAAAAAGCAGAAAAGGCAGTTATTTTTCTCAATTCACATCGAAGCTGTTGGGGGGGAGGCATAAAAACACAGTATTTCATAACAAATGACAGAATAGATACATGCTAGGTATAAGCTGTGGCTAATGTTGCGGGAACGCATTGAGTGCATATTAAACAGGAGTGTGTACGTGGCCTTAATTTGATTCAGCACTGGCCATTTGTTCTGTATTTTATTATTGTATAATTTTATGATGCTTTACTGATTTTATTGTGCACTGCCATGGTTTTTTTAAAGAAATGTTTATATTATAAATGAATAAAATATACGAACCCATGTAATCCGTTTGTTTCAAAAGGGGTGGGGGAAAGAGTTGACTTTTGAACATGGATGGGAAACTTGTGGTCATCCAAACGCTGGGCTGCAATTCCTATCATTGCTGACTGTTGGTCTCCAACAACAGCTGGAGGACCACAAAACTACTGGGATGGGGGATCATATGGCCCATCGGCCACAGACAGACCACAAGAACCTTGCAATCTGGTTTCCCTCAGTATCACTACTACATAGTTCCTTGTATGGGAATAGTAGGAACTCCTGGACTTAGGAAATCATGAACAGGGTTTTGCAGTTGAATTTCCTCTTTGTATATTTGTATAGCTACAAAGCCACTGATTCTGGAACAGGGCTTATGCAATGGGGATAAGGAAGGATAGTCTGAGAACGTGGGTAATATGTATGTATGTTTGTTCAGTCCTGCTAAATTCAACGGGGCTTTTCCCCAGGCGGCTACAAAGCTTTTAAATGGCGCCTGTAATCTGAGCAATGGCCAGCAACAGAATCTCTTCTCTTCAACTCATCCATATCTTTATATGCTTTTTTGCTGAATAAGTACTCCTCCACTTTTCAACCCAAATGCAAAAGTGCCCATCAACGGAGCACCAAAATGCATGTAGGATATTCTCAATGATTGACTACCTGCTTAAACTCTATACCCCATCTTTCCACATGCATTTTTTTGCACCGCAAATGCTGGCCTCCTTGTGCTTGGGCACAGCAGCTTTAAGCTTTCCAGAAATTAATGGCATCTACAGAGAAAGCAAACATAACATAAATATCTTCAGTGTCCCATTCCCCTCTCTAGGCTATCAATAACAACACAGCAGCCTGCACTACCTGCAATGCAAGGTTGCCCAGGCAACAGGTTAATCCTGACTGCACAGAGCAAGGGGCATTGCTTTTCTGTCTCTCTTTCCACCACCCCCTCCTGAGCCTCTATTTCATATTTGTTAAGTTGTGTGGCATATCTTTACGGTGTTGTTTGTTGAAGAGGCTCCCTTTTACATCCCCAAAGCACCAAAGAATCTGCTGACCAAAGGTGCCAGAACCGAATGATGAACTAGCTGGAGTCTAGCCTCTGAATACAGTTATTTTGGTACAATCCAGTTTAAATATACCGTGGAACTTTTTTTCACCCCAGGGGCCACATTCCATTCCAGGCAACCTTCTGGGGGCCACATGCCAAAAGTGGGCAGGGTGGCGAATGAAAATGTTACTTTGGACCATAGGCACACACCCCTCTCTATGCTTCATCTGGGGAAGCAAGAGGCAAACTCGACATGCAAGGATACATTCAAACCAGGCAAAATCAGGAAGGAAGGAGGCAACGCAAGGCCAGTTAGGGGTTGGCAAGGCAGCTGGTGCAATCTGGATGAAGTCCTGTGGGCCAGATAGAGAGACTTGGGGGGCCACATTCAGCCTGCCCACCCCTCTTGGCCCGAGGTTCCCCATCCCTAGGATGGGTCTTTGCTCTGATCCAGGAGGACTCAGCTTAGGGAGCTGGGTATGTTTAGCCTGGAGAAGAGAAGGTTAAGGGGTGATATGATAGCCATGTTCAAATATATAAAAGGATGTTGTATAGAGGAGGGAGAAAGGTTGTTTTCTGCTGATCCAGAGAAGCGAACACGGGGCAATGGATTCAAACTACAAGAAAGAAGATTCCACCTAAACATTAGAAAGAATTTCCTGACAGTAAGAGCTGTTCGACAGTGGAATTTGCTGCCAAGGAGTGTGGTGGAGTCTCCCTCTTTGGAGGTCTTTAAGCAGAGGCTTGACAGCCATCTGTCAGGAATGCTTTGATGGTGTTTCCTGCTTGGCAGGGGGTTGGACTGGATGGCCCTTGTGATCTCTTCCAACTCTATGATTCTATGACTCCCTTCTGTTCTTGCATTCTAGGGCTGAAAGGCATGTTGTTGTTGTTTAGTCGTTTAGTCGTGTCCGGCTCTTCGTGACCCCATGGACCAGAGCACGCTAGGCACCCCTATCCTCCACTGCCTCCCGCAGTTTGGTCAGACTCATGTTGGTAGCTTTGAGAACACTGTCCAACCATCTTGTCCTCTGTCATTCCCTTCTCCTTGTGCCCTCCATCTTTCCCAACATCAGGGTCTTTTCCAGGGAGTCTTCTCTTCTCATGAGGTGGCCAAAGTATTGGAGCCTCTGCTTCAGGATCTGTCCTTCCAGTGAGCACTCAGGGCTGATTTCCTTCAGAATGGATAGGTTTGATCTTCTTGTAGTCCATGGGACTCTCAAGAGTCTCCTCCAGCACCATAATTCAAAAGCATCAATTCTTCGACAATCAGCCTTCTTTATGATCCAGCTCTCACTTCCATACATCACTACTGGGAAAGCCATAGCTTTAACTATACGGACCTTTGTTGTATGTTATCAATCTATAAATAAATGCAATCAACTACTTTTAGCTACCATTTAATTCAGGGAGACTTAAATGAGCTTAATTGAATTTATTTCATTAGATTAGTAACTGAAAGGGGCTTTTAATTCAACACCCGCACGCATCAATTAATCAGGCAACACACTGTATATATTTCTGTGAAAATACTTACAAAAAACTGGCTTTGGAGAGGCCCTCCAACCTCAAACAAGAGGTGATACCTCTTCTTGGAAGATGTCTGCCACAATACATACATGCAACAACTCAAAACAATAGTTTTGCCCCTCTTCCAAGTATTGTCATATGCAAATATGTGTAGGTTTATTCCATTAACTAATTGGCCACAGCTCAACTCAAGATGACCATAATGCAGAGGAACAGAAAGGGACCGTGTCATGTGCATGCGTACATGCACACATAAGCTCCAAGACAGAAGCAGAATAAATATTTTAAAAATAAATAACATTGAATCCAGCTTTACATCCCATTAAAGAAATACAATGGTACCTTGGTTTATGAAGTTAATCCATTCCAGAAGTCCGTTCTTAAATCAAAGCGTTCTTAAACCAAGGTGTGCTTTCCCATAGCGGGGGGGGGGGGCTCAGTTTCCAAATGGAACACACTCAACATGTTCTTATTCCAAAGCAATGTTCACAAACCAAAACACCTACTTCTGGGTTTGCAACGTTCTTAATCCAAGTTGTTCATAAACTAAGCTGTTCTTAAACCAAGGTACCACTGTACCAGTAGGGGCAGTTTTTAGTCCTTATACGAAGTTGGACTGCTTCCAAGAGATTAATGGCCATTCTCACATATTGAATGTGTTCGTGGTAGGTTTTTTTAAATGTGGGGGCACAATCCACTGAGGGCATCTCCTACTTCAGACAATGGGGCTGCTTCAGGAGATCTGCACAATAATATTCCCATCTGTTGTGTGGCCTTTGGGGAGCTAAATCCAGCTCCCCAAAAGTTTGTCCTCAGAGGCAGGATTAAGGTAGAAACAACGTCTTTGCAGAACAGAGACCTGGATTCCAGCCTATAACACAGCTCAGAACTGACACCCCCTCCCATATATCTTTGATACAATAGGAACATGCTTTGAAGAACTTTCTGAGGGCAACAGTATGGATTGGTGGTGGACTCTCCTTCCCTGGAGGGTTCCCCCCCCCAACAAAGGTAGAATGGCCACCTGTCAGGGATTCTTCATCTGAGATTCCTGCATTGCAGTGGTTGGATGAGACGACTCTCCCAACTATACATTTCTATGGTTCTATAATCTCTTTTTCCGTTCCAAAGATCAGGGCTTGAGTTTTCCCTGCACTGCACATTGCTGAAGATGCCTTCTCTGGCTGTTGAATGCTTCTGGTACTCTGGAATATAGCCTGTCCTCTGCTGAGGCAGTGTTTGCTCTTTTAGTTAAAGATCTACTAGAAAAACAATATGTCAATATGCTATCATGCTTCAAGATGTGTCTCATCCACAGCAGGGTAAAGCTGTGTGCAGCATGATGCCTTAGTGCTCATGCGCAATCACACATGGGTTTATAGCATGTGCTAGGGGCGATATACAAATGACTGTGCCGGCGGGGGCTGATGGGAGTTGTAGGCAGAAACCTAAGGTAACATTTGGGGAAGCTTCCGTCAACTTCCTCTTGCAAACCATCTTCCAGATATGTGCAGCAGTCTCGTGCGCATAGCACCTCTGTGTAATAACGAAGAAGGGAACAGAAAAAAGACAGAGGGGAGAAAAATCTGAAGATCTTCAGGGCAAACTCTCATTAAATCTCAAGGACTGCCTCTCCCCATATAAGCCCAGCTGGATCCTGCAATGATCATATGAGGCCCTTCTTCGTGTGCCTTCTCAAGAGGTCCAGAAGGTGGCAACATGAGAACTGGCCTTTTCTGCAGTGGTTCCCCGCATGTAGAAAGTTCTCCCCAGGGAAGTTCATCTGCCACCTTCTTTATATATCTTTAGGTGCCAGGCAAAAATGTTCCTCTTCAACCAGGCCTTTTGCTGATTAATATTCTATAGCCTTTTAAATGAGTTTGTGGGAGGAGGAGATTATTGTTTTGTTGTTTCTGTTTTAACTATTTATTTGTGCTTGTATCTCATGAACTGCCCTGGGATCTTCTGATGAAGGGTGGTATATAAATCTTAATTATTATTATTACCATCCTCTTCTGCATCCCTTTCCTGCAGGGGTAGTCAATGTGTTGCCCTCCCGCATGTTACTGGAATACAACTCCCATCAGAATCAGCCAGCATGACCAATGGTCAAGGGTTCAGTGACGCTTCCCCAATTGCTACCACGTTATTGCTCTCTGGAGGGGCTTTAACACAGCATAGTGGGGAGAATCATTTGCGATGTGAACAGTTGTGAGATTTCAGCAGGATGTTGAAGGATATGCACTGACTAGAAATGAAGCATTGTGAACTGCTGAAAACCTTTGCATACGCCAACGGTGTATAACTGCCCCAGTGGCATCGTAAGTGCAAATCATAATGGAAGTGCAATAAAAAGGATGTCTGAGGGGCCCTTAGGTGCTACATAGAATCATAGTGTTGGAAGGAATCCTGACGATCATTTGGTCCAACGCCCTGCAATGCAGGAATATGCAGCTGTCCCATACAGGGATTGAACCTGCAACCTTGGCATTAACACACCATACTCTAACCAGCTGAGCTACATTGGGTTTTGCTGGCATCAGACTCGAATTGACTATCATTCTGGAGGTTGGGACCTTATATATGCTTAAGGGGTTGTTTGCCTCAGGCTTTTTCCACCCTTCCTAAACAAGGCTTCTATAACATAGCAAGCTGGTTTTTAAATTCCTCTGACTACGGGTGGGGGAGGAGGAAAGCAGGGAGGCCTTCTACATGCATTTTAAGAGCTGCTCGCATTTCTCTGTGTCTGAGGCTTTATCTCTAACAAGGGTTGAAACTCCAGTACATTTAATGCAAGGACACAGAGAAATCACTCGGCTCCAAGTATATAAGCTTGCAACACAAGTGTACATTACAATGTAAAGACGGGGTTATGTTAGAAGTTCAAACAGTCTTGAGGTCCCTGTTGGGTAAAACAGAACTTGTATCTCAGGCTCCGTCGACCTCCAGTTATCAAAAGTTGTGCAAATCTGATTATGTAATCTTGCGAAAGGCTGATTCTAGCAAATACTGGCTATGTAATAGCTGGTGTCAGGCTAACTAAGGGCTACGTGCAGAAAACCTGGTGTTTGCTGTGATCAGCAGAGAAATCCCACCAAAGCTCCTCAGGATTGAAAAAGTGGTGAAACTGTGAAATGAGAGGGTTCAGATAATGTCCACAATCCTTGTCTGCAGCCAGTTTTAGGTGCTGCTTCACCCATTGCTGCTGAACTCTTTCCAAAGAATCTCCCTGGGAAATAATGGCCTAAATGGCCATTATTCCTCCTGAGTGTTAATAATGTGGGAGACAGATGCGCCTCATCAAGGAGGGCATTCCACAAATGGGGAGCCACCACTGAGAAGGCGTGCCATGGGTCGAAGACAGCCACACAACAGGCACTCTACAGCGGCCTTCCCCAATTCGGTGTCCACCAGTTATTGTGGGAGGGGGCTCCAACTCTCATCAGCCCCAGCCAATATGACCACAGTCATATCAGGGATTTGGAGTCCAGCAACATTGGGCAGGATCAGGTTGGGCTTTTCTAGAGCATGACAGCAGGAGTCCATATTTCAGCACCCAGAGCTGGGCCGTAAACACACAGTACAGAACAGCAAAGTCTGTGGCCACAGACACACCATACATTTAAAGCACATAGCTTCCCCCAAAGATCACTGGGAGTTGTCGTTAGTTCAAGATGCTGAGAATTGTAACCCCGCAAGTAATAAACTACGGTTCCCAGGATTCCTCTGGAGGAAGGAAAATGTCTTAAATATATGGTGTGTATGCAGCTTCTGATGGTTGTTATGTATTGAAGTTCTCACCCTAGGCCACTAGGGGTGTTGTGTATATAGTTTCACTCTGCCCACCGTGACTGCAGTTCTCACTCAGGTCCACACATGCAAATGAAGGATTGAGAGTGCTGTTCATGGATTGGGTAGATAGAGAGAGTTGTTACTGTTGCATGTTGTTGTTGTTCAGTCGTGTCCGACTCTTTGTGACCCCATGGACCAGAGCACGCCAGGCACGCCTATCCTTCACTGCCTTCCACAGTTTGACCAAACTCATGCCAGTCGCTTCGAGAGCACTGTCCAACCATCTCATCCTCTGTCATCCCCTTCTCCTTGTGCCCTCCATCTTTCCCAACATCAGGGTCTTTTCCAGGGAGTCTTATCTTCTCATGAGGTGGCCAAAGTACTGGAGTCTCAACTTCAGGATCTGTCCTTCCAGTGAGCACTCAGGGCTGATTTATTTAAGGATGGATAAGTTTGATCTTCTTGCAGTCCATGGGACTCTCAAGAGTCTCCTCCAGCACCATAATTCAAAAGCATCAATTCTTTGGCGATCAGCCTTCTCTATGGTCCAGCTCTCACTTCCATACATCACTACTGGGAAAACCATAGCTTTAACTATACGGCCTTTGTCAGCAAAGGTGATGTCTCTGCTTTTTAAGATGCTGTCTAGGTTTGTCATTGCTTTCCTCCCAAGAAGCACGCGTCTTTTAATTCCGTGACTGCTGTCACCGTCTGCAGTGATCATGGAGCCCAAGAAAGTAAAATCTCTCACTGCATGTTATTGAGTACTATATAAGCAGGCTGGCTCAGTCCTTCAGTTCAGTTCTGTTCCAGCCTGAGAATAAAGAGAGCTGCTTGGAGAATCACTGTGTCATCTGCTATGTCCACCCACTGCTTAATAATGGTGAAGTTCCTTTACGAAATCTCAACCCTATCCCTCTAATAATAATAATAATAATAATAATAATAATAATAATATAAATGCAAATAGTTCCCAGTGGAAGTATCTGTTAAAAGCAACGTGCTGTTCAGATGCAGATGATATGGGCTATACCTTAAAAGTCTGCAGAGGTGTAAGTTGCACAGATACAAATAAGATACAGCAGGCAGGCTCCAGAGATCACCCTGTTGAGTGCTCCAAAGTTCAGGCATACTTAAATTTCAGATATAAAGTTACCAAGTGCTTCTTGCCCAAAATCCTGACTCACATGCCCTTTGAAATATTTCTCACATGTGACACCTGATCCTGAAAGAAAACTGGAGAGTTTAGCAAGTTACCGCAAGCTTTAGACACACAACTGTAGGAAATTTCAGGAGAAGAACATGAGGGCTGTGCACATATTATGTATTTGTTTGTTTCAAAATAATGTCAGTATGTATGTATGTATGTAATGAATTGCTTTCCATGAAACATCCCAAAATGGTTTTTAAAAAATCAGCAAACATAAACCAGGTAGAACACAAGACTCTTAATCCCAGGGTTGTGGGTCTGAGCTCTGCTTTGGGCAAAAGATTCCCACATCTAAAATTCTATGATACTATTAAAAACAATTTCAAGCTGCACAGATTAGTAAAGGCACCAGTCAGCCAGAGCTGCCCATCCATTCTGCTACAGTTTGGCTTATGTGGGCAAATACCTTAGGTGGATTTCTGACCACAGTCAAGTCTTCTGTGCACTCAACTTCTGAATTATATTTATTGTGATGAGAATGTGAACCAATTCCTGCAGTGCACCTAGGGGTGGACCCAGACAGTTGCTAGTTTGGGGTGGGATTCAGTCACTCAGGCTGTGCCATTAAACTTGAAGCTCCAAACCCGCCTTAGATTTATAGCACACACAACACCAGTGCCCCAATAATCCTGAGAATGGTAGTTTCAGTCTCGGAGAGCTACAGTTCACAGCACCCAGTCCCCAGGATTCTTTTGGGGGTTAGAAATGTGGTTTGTATATGCTGAATGGAAGGGTCTGTGTCCAAAAAATAACAAACTTTCAATCACGTTGCAACAGATGCTGCTCATTCACATCCCCAGCTGGTACCACTTGGGAGGGCAGGCTTGGTCAGGGAGCCAACCCCTTATGCTAGGACTGGTCCACAGCACTGGCAACTCTCGCCTCGGCTCTTGCACAACAAACCACATGGATTTTTCTTTTAATGGGCTTTTTGCAATAAGGAAAGTTATGGTGAAGTATGCTGGAAAGTATGGAATAACATCGGCTTAATGCAGGGATTATAGGGGCAGAAATTAAAAAAACAACAACAACACAAGTCACATTTCTTTATGTACGTAGCAACAGCAGCTGGGATTCTTTATACGCAGAAATGGAAGGAAGAAGAAGTTCCCACTAAAGAAGAATGAATAAGCAAGGTAATGGACTATGCAGAATTGGCAAAATTAACATCAAAATAAAGAGACTCCAATGATGAGTCTTTTGTGGAAGAATGGATGCCTTTCTTGGACTGCATAAAGAATTACTAGAGTAAGATGAATTTGCAAACAGGATTTGAACTATGAGCAGATTATTGCATGGAGTTATGGTTGGGTAGGAAGTCGACAAAAATAAGAGAAACAATGTAATTGTGTATAGGATTGTATATGTTAAAAATGTTGAAACTTAATAAAATACAATGGTGAAAACATCTGCTTAATTCAACATCATATAACCTCACTGCAGAATGAATGCTCAATAAACAGGATGTCTTGAACTGGTCAACCCAAATGGGCTGTTGAGGGTGGCAGAAGGGAGAGAGGGAGAGAGAGGCCTTTCCCTCCTATTTTCTTTAAAGCTTAGTTTTGTTTTCTCTCTGCAAACTGACTTCATACTTGAGGAAACAAAAAACAGAACAAAAAATCAATGATGTATTCCTGCCTATGCTGAAAGGCTGACACCATTTGTACTGAATGTTATTAAAGTTCAGCATTCCACTGAGACTCAACCTGTTCACTGCTTCAGAAATAAAACAGCAATATATTTTTTTCTGCCTGGGCTGGATTAAAAGGAGCATCCCTCTCCCCCATCCTCAGACTCAGAACCTTACTCTTCTGAATCCAATAGTGTTTGAGTTAAAGTGTTTGCGCCACACAGTTTCATATTCTTAGGTATTGGGCTGTTACACTGAAATACAATTGCAGAAGAGATGTGCCAGAGAAGCACTGTTGTATTGTGAGTGCCTGGTGTTCAACATCAACTTTTCCATAGTTTAGTTTTTTTTAAAAAAAAGGTTATGCTAATTTGGGAAACACCGCAATCTAACACCGCAATCCTACGCATATCTACTCAAGGGAATAAGTCTCACTGAGCTCAACCTACAGAATAGGACTGCAATGTAAATCTGCTGCGTTTAGATGCAATAACTATTTTTATTTTTTTAAAAATCAGTCAGATTTTCTCACCACCAAAAGACAGTTTCCCTATAAAGAGTCCAAGGTTAAAAATAAGTTAGGAAGGTAATCAAGCATACACCCTGCCAAATTTAACCTACGTAATTATGGATACGGAGGACTTAAAACACAAGAAGTCTATCCATTTGCCATGTTTTTGAACATACAGCACTGTATTTTAAGTACAGGCATATGCATTTGTGGACTGTAAGTGATTTGAAGCCACAATCCCCAAATTTCTTATTCTGGAATCGATATCAAGGAACTTCTAGTAACAACATAGAAATTTGCATCTACATGATGCATCTGTTAGAGAGTGACTCAAAGCTTTTGTCAGGGGAATAAAGATCAAGGATGTAGTTCTAATAATACCCAGCTTAGAACTAAGTCCCACGTTGTGTACATTTGTGTATAGGCTATGAATCGGTTCATCTAGGTCTGCCCAGAAGAATCTTGGTGCATCTCTTATGCAGGTACCAATGCAGTGATGGCAAATGACATGGTTCTGGATTGGCACTGGGTAAACCACTAGGTTATAACTCAGCTGTTCCAAAAGGTTAAGCTTTCCATCACAACAGCCAATTTATCTTCTGTGCTTGCTTCCACAAAACCCCAAAGTTTGGAATGCCTTTATATGACAGATGGATGGATGGATGGATGGATTTAGGTTTACATCAGCCTAGAATGAAATTGCCTCATGAGCCCAGAGTCAGACTGCCATCTCAGATGGGGGATGATTGGGGACAGGAAGTGGTGGTGAGAGACTTCTTCGCACATTATGCCAAACACAGGTACTAAGTACACATGTATAGTCTTAGTGTGAAAGAGTGTACACTTGCTGATTTATATAGCTCAGCTACTCTGTACGCATGTTGTACACTCCTTACATGTGAAGAACTGTATAGGTGTGCAGCTCCACTCTTTCTGTACACAATCACACAGCTTGTACACTCATTCAATGTAGCATGTGAGCACTCCAGTCCTCAAGTATTGAAGGACAACAGAGCTGTGTGTGCCACATGTCAGGTATGCTGGCTGGCAAGGGAGTTTCCCCCTCCCTCCAGTAGCTTCGGATAACAAGTAACAAGCCTTTGGCAGGTTTATAGTCTGTTTTATTTACAACATACTGAGAGCAGCATCAGGCCGCCCTCCCCACGGATGGCAGTTGCTCACTCTGAGTCCCCCACCCCTCTGCAGCAAGAAGCGTGCCACCGGACACCTGTTCCTCCCCTGTGTTTTTGTTGTTCTTGGACCCTTTCAGTCCTCCAAGTTCAAGGGGGCAGAGGGACTTTCCCACCACTCTCAATTGAAGAATCTCCTAAAGGCTCTCTCCCTCTTGGTTGCCTAGCAACTATCTCAAAACTGTCCAGCTCTTCCCCAGAATTAGCAGCTTCTGAATCGGCTGGTCTATCTGCTTCTGGGAATATGTAAGGCAGAGGGGTGAATCCTCTCCCTCCTCCTCTGTCAGAGGCTGCTCTGTCTGTGCCTGCATTCCTTCATCTTTGGAGTCAGACCAGTCTCTGGCATATGATTCAGACCAGCCCCGGACACCATACACACTCCTTCAGCTATCCGGCTGCCCTTCAGTATGGTAAAGGATTATGCCTCACAGCCAATGTTGAAATAAGATTCACTGTGA
The DNA here is from genome assembly GCF_009819535.1 of Lacerta agilis. Classification (NCBI taxonomy): domain Eukaryota; kingdom Metazoa; phylum Chordata; class Lepidosauria; order Squamata; family Lacertidae; genus Lacerta; species Lacerta agilis. The sequence goes on from NC_046320.1 coordinate 54,234,640, forward strand.
TATTTGGATAGGGAGGCACCATTTTATTCTTCACTTCAGGTAATAAAATGCCTTTGGCTATTCCTGGTTGTCCCCCACCCACCCACAATTGACTGGGGGGGGGGGCAGCCTCACAACCTGGCTAAAAAAATATATGGATGGAGTTCTCGCCCAGTTCTTTGCTGCAACTGTGATTTGTGTATGAACCAGCATTAAATAGGCAGAATCTTGTGCTGGGGGAGAACAATGCACATACTCTATAAATTACTTTCAGTAAGAGCAGATATTGTTATAGCATGATGCTGAGTTCAGAGAATGTGTTCCGCAGAATAGGATCACTATGGCAACAATTTCTCAGCTTAGAAGTGAAAAGCAGCTGGGATTGTGATCAAAGGGGCATGTTTTCTAGCGAGATTGGCTACAGACTGTAATTGACCTAGTGCTTCACATCTTGACATAGCAATGATATCGAAAAGAAGAAAATCTTGAACATGCTGTCAGGGATGATGGTGGCAAATGCAGCATCTGAGGAATATATGAGAAAAGGCTGGGGGGTTTCTTTTCTGAAAAACAGCAATAATAAAGGGCAGACTTTTAAGCACTTTTACATACACTGAAGTTATTGAGCATGTGCTTAAAATCTGAAGCAAAAGGGTTAGGGGTCAGTTTATAGGCCAGACAAATCAAGCGGCAAAGCTTCTCCAGCATTGTATCACTACAGCATTCAAGTGTACGGCTGTATGTGACTCCTAACCTATAGGGAGAGGGGAACACCTTCTCTGCCCATAGAAAAATATTGTGTTCCGAAAGAAGCTGAGCCCTTTAAACGACATGCAATATTGCTTTATGCAGAGATCCTGCCACCCCAAAAATGAGGGAGCATTCAAACATGGCACAGCTCCCCAAAAGGCCTGGCCACTTGATTGTGACAATTTAACAATGTGCATCACTTTGGCTCATTATAAGGGACCCGAATGCAGTGACGGCTAAGATGCCCTACAGACTTTTGATAGTTTCTACACCATGTTCATGAAGCATTTGTAGTGGATTTGTACTGGAGTGTCCACACATCATTTTGCTTCATTAGTTGTAACATGCATTATTGTAATCTGGAGGTTCGCTCTTGCACTGCAGTACAAGAAAAGCGGAACTCCCCCCCCCCCAAAAAAAAAAATTAACACCCCTGGAACATTATTGGTAGAAAATGTATCAGGATTTCAGCAGGATATGACAGGGCATGCACTGATTTGAAACAAAGTGGTATGTCTGCCCTGAAACCTTTGCAGTTTTGAAAGTGGATCACATAACTGTGCCAATTATGAGCGTAAATCGTCATGAAAACACAGTAAAACATACATCTGGAAGGGCTTTAAATGTCATTCACTGAAAGAAAAGAGTCCAGGTATTGTTTTTACTTCCTACAGGGTTAATTCCAAGGGAGTTGGTCCTCCATCCCATGCCATGCACACCCCACGTGAAGCTTTGTGATCTCCCCCCAAGCCAAGCTGTTCCACAGCATCTTTGGAATGAGTGGCAGAGTCCTGTGCCAACCCCACTGAACTTAATGCAGCCAGCAGCTTGCCTTGGGGGACAACTGCTTTTTTTCTTCCTGCAGCAGAATGTTGGGCAAAGGTGGTTGCCAGACAAACATTAATCCATCAGGCTAATGAGCCACAAACAAATCACTTAGGCTCTCTTGGAGCTGTTCCAGGAAGCAATCAAACTGGCAGAGAAGTTTTAATTAATGAACCGCTGAACTGACCACTTAACAGAGCTTTACTTTTAAAGGCAGAAAAACACATAAGATGCCAAGCCCTGTTCTTTTACATTGCCCCTTCCCTTTCTTAAACAAAATTAAAAACAATAACCACTTCTTCCTTTCAGCTACATGGTGGGTTTGATGGGTAGTCTCCCGGAGAGGCAGATGCTTGAGATCTTCCCAACGCAGAGTTTAATTGGAGCTATCTGGACACTTGCCTGATAATAATTGCACTCTAGCATATACCTCCTTCCTCCCCCAATTATTTTCTCGGCTCTGAGCAAGCTCACCTGCTCCCAGGCTCTCCTGCTCCTGCTTTCACCACTTTGAAGAGGAACAATTTGTCGTGCTCTGTTCACCAGATCACATGGCCCTCTTTCATACCTGCTGAAAAAGGTATTGTTATAGGTTTGCGGGCGTCAGTGTGGATGGCATTCGTGGGTCCCTTAAGGCCTGTGGTTCTGTATCAAGAAAGCTTAGAAGAGGCCACTGAACCAATGAGACCACTTCCTTTGTCAAGGTAATAGCCTTAGCTGGCCAGTTAAGCACTGTACTACCAGTTACATGTCCAAAGAGGAATCACAAGTAGGGAGAACATCCCTGTTCTCAGGTCCTGCTTTCAGGCTTCCCACTGCCATCTGGTTGGCCACTGTGAGAACAGAACACGGGACCAGATGGATTTATGGCTTGATCCAGCAGGATGCTTCTTGCACTCTTATTTAGGAATTGCAGATTTCTGCATCAGTGCATTGCCATCCCAGTAAATGTGCTGATTATGGGTGGAAGCTTCACCTGTTAAAATTCTACCTGACCTGCAAACTGTTAAAACTATAGGAGCCTGGCCAGGAATGTAGTAAACTGAAGGACATACGGAATGGAAGGAAAATACATCCTCATTATCCTTCCTTAATTCAGGTTCAGCAGTACTTTTCCAGGAGTATTCAGGGTAGTCTATTACAGCAAACACACACAAAATAATATTGTGGCATCCCAAGACTGTGGGTCAGACTACACCTTATGCTAAGTGCATCACTTGGAAACACGTGAGGCTTTTAAAAAATAAAAACAGTAGGCACAGGGGGCCTTGATTTTCACCAGGAACCCAGAGCACAGGAAGAGGAGATTTAACCCTTCCTTTTCTAGCCATGTTCCCAATAATTTCCCCTCCTCTCCTCTGCTTTTAACCCTGGAGGAAAGACCCATTGATCTTCAAAGACCCAGTCTCTGCTCTCCTTGTAGAAGGGGTAGGGAAACTATGCTGTTTCAGAAGGTGCTAGTCTGCCACTCCCATCATTGATCATGCTGGATGGGGTTGATAGCAGCTGGGGGTCTGACAACATCCAGAGGACTACAAATTCCCTGCCTTATAGGGACACTCCCCGAGATCCAAAGTCCTAAAACACTCATGCAAGCTCCTGTTAATTTGGCTAAGATGCTGGTTTTCTTAGCCAACTCAGTGAGCAGGATGAGAGCCTGATGTTCAGAGGGGAAGTATTCCCTTGGCACCAAACTAAATCCCTCCTTGCAACTCATCTGCTTCTCCTGGTGGGCTTGCTTACTCCCTGATCACAGAAATAGGTCCAGACACATGTTGGGCAACACGTGTCCTCTGTCCCTGAGCAAGAGTGGTAACAGATTATGCCTTTGTAACACTGGCAACCTCCTCTGTTCATTAAGTCCAGTTGCTTTTTTAGGAAAGCCTGTAGCATTTAAATACTGCATTTTCCCTTATTATATCACTCCTGTGCATAATTCTGTCTCCTCAGATTAAAGGGTGGATGGGTGGGTTCCGGATATCATTGTGCACACATATTTTGCAGATTGCAATCAGAATAGAGTCGCAAGATGAAAAATGTCATGGTAGAATCATAGAGTTGAAAGGAACCCTGTTTCAGGTACAAATACCAGCTGGAAATATAAAGGAAAAGAAGGCACTTTTATCATATGCAGTAGACGTGTATGGTAATAAAAGCATTTTGGGAAATGATATATAATGAATTATTGAAAAAAATGTTTAAAATAACTTTTATTTAAAAAAACAACAACAACCCAGAAGCTTTTCTACTAGGAATTGTAAATACCAATATTCCAAAGGAGCAGAAAATACTTTTTTATGTATGCAGAGACAGCCGCACAGATGTTATTAGCCCAGAGATGGAAAGAAGATAAAGTCCCTACTACCAGAGAAGAATGGCAATCTAAGCTGTTGGAACATGCTGAAATGGCAAAACTGACTGGAAAGCTCAGGAACTGAGAAGACCAAAACTTTAATAAAGAATGGGAAAAATTGTAACCTATCTGGGAGACCACTGTAAGCAGATGAAAACATTAGCAGGAGTGCAATAATACTTGTAACATAGCAAATACTATGGACAAAATGGAGTGATATATAATAAGGATTACAGAATAATGTGCAGTTGAAAAGGTTGACAATAGGAACCCATGGAGGGGAAGGTGGGAAGTCCAGAGATTTGGAGGAATCTGTAAATAGGGATATGCCTTTTGTATTGTTATAATTTTATACTTGTAAAAACAAATAAAAATTATTTCAAAAAGGAAGGCAGGAAGGAAGGAACCCTGTTTGCCCAACATGGGGCTTGTAGCTATGGCCCTGAAATTAAGAGTCTCCTGCACTTCTGACTGAGCTACCCCATTGGCCAGAAGGAAGTGTGTCTCTACCCCTGGGTTAGTGTGCCAGGCTAGGACCTGGGTTCAAATCCCCATTTGGCCACGAAGCTCACTTAGGGGGGCAGTCACCAGCTCTCAGCTTGAACTACCTCACTGGGTTGTGATGGGGATTAGGAGGGGATTGTGGGGGCTAGGTGTGAAAACCAAAGTGCACCTTTGAGCGACTCGGTGGGCTTTAAATGTAGTCATCAATAAACTAATAAACAAGCGGGCCTTCGGGAGCGGCGGGGGGGGGGAGGGAAGCTGCCAACATGTCACCCATTCACACGCACACATGCGCAACCAGGTGAGCAGAAAAAAGCAAACAGCAAGGAGAGAAGCGGATCAAAACACTGCTGGAGACAGCTGTGAGTCAAACATTGACAAAGATAGATGGATGTGTGTGAGAGAGGAGGGGGGAGTCAGGTGACCGATGTTTTCCTCTCTCCCAAGTCTTTCTGACATTCAGTCTGACCAATCAAGTGATCAGCTCGCCTTCTCTCCCCCCACCCCTCCGCTCCGCATCTCTTCTTTCACATGGGTGAACTGAGTTAAGAGGCTGTTTGCTCCTCTTCCCCCCGACGCGCAACTCACCTTCAGGCAGCCGCCAATGAGGAGAGAGATTCGCCTGCAAAGTTTGCCGCTGCCCCCAAAGACCTGCGGAGGAGGTGGAGCATTGGGCGGGGGTAGCAGAGAGATATATATAGATAGATATCTGTATATATAAGTCGCTCTCGTAGTACGAGAGAGAGAGAGGGAGGGTGGGTGGTGTGGAACAACGGGTGGAAGTTTGCACTTATTTATTACTTTTTGTATACCTAGGCGGGTTGTCGTCGTGTTTCTTTTTTCCTTTTTTACACTTTTTATTTAAAAACTGTGATTCCCAATGAAAGCTAAAGTTGCTTTTCTAGAAAATTAAAAATTTCGCGCACTTTACTTGACATTTTCAGCAGGTAAGAGGAGCTGTTTGTCTTGGGGGCTGAATTAATGGATTGTGTTTACTGTTCTGCAAGCTGCCTGTGAACTGCTCCCCTCCCCTTTAAAACAAAAAAACCCAAAGAAATTATCTAGTTTTCTTTTAAAAATATGTTTTCTTTCACTCCCCCCCCCCAGACTTTAAACTGCTAAGCTGCTAATGGATTGTAAATAACACATAGATTGTTTTCTTCATTCGTTGTGGTCTGATGCTTATCAAATTTCTCCTCCTGCAGCTTTTCCAGTTTTGAGAATTGTGTGCTGCTATCTTTTTATTGTCTAACGGCCTGCCAATAAACTATATTTGCTTTTTCTTCTTCAGTTAACCCAGAGAGGTAAGCTCGCCTCTTGGTGGCAGGGACAATTGTTCTTCAGAATGGTGGCAACCAGCAGCTTAAACATTAAAAATTCTGCATGTATCTCTGAACTGATACAGCAACGCTTCCAGCCTGCACCCGTGACTGGTGAGTGGGTTCAGATGCTGGTGGTTATTGCCACACTTACTAACTGAATGCAAACCAGGTTCCATTAGGCTGTGATGCAAGATCTGCAATCGTGTTTTGGGGCTTGCATGAGAGGTCCTTAGGCTACAAGTCTTCTGCAAAAAAATAATGACAATTCGTGCAGTTTGTTGGTTGGAAACGTTTATGAACAACCCTAAAATTCAACTTGGTGTCAGCTAGTATGAACAGCTGGAGGATATAACTCTCACACCCTCCCCCAACCACCGCCCAAATTCAACTTCCAGAAAGATCAAAATGGTGATGAGATTCACAGTGAATTCAAATTGTCTGTGGGTGCATCATGGAAAATAATGCAAAATGTGTGTAGCATGTGTGGAATGGATCTCAGATTTGGTTTCTAGAAGCTGTCCCTGAAGCCCTGAGGTTTGGTCATTCAACTGTGTGTTATGCAGCAATTCCTCCCCCCATACACACCATTTAGCCTGCAAGAATTGGACAGTGTAGTATTGTTAGGCCTTTACAAAACATTGCGCAGCACTCTTAGCAACTTTTTGCTATGTGTGCTGTGCCCAAATTATCACACCAAACAAAGGAGTTTGAGACAATCACATTCTCATGGGAAAAGCATACTGTTTTCCTGACAGGAACATAAGAAGCTTCCTTATACTGAGGACATTGGTCCAGCTAGTTCAGTATTATCCACACTGACTGGAGATGCCCTATCTAGAGTTGCTGGGGCTCAAACCTGTCGTTTCGCCTTCTGCATGCAAAACAGATGCTCTGCCACTGAGCTATAGCCTTGTGACAGCTCTGAAGAAAAATTGTATCCACAAATGACTGATGGACTTGTTCATTTTGTTTCAATAGTTTGCTTTCAATGCCTTCAGTGATTTTTCTCTCTTAATGCTAGAACTTTGGGTTCTCATGAATCTCATGAATCTGAAACAGACAAGAAGTACTTCTCCCCCCAGGGCATGGTTACACAATGGAATTTGCTAACTCGAGATGTAGGGGTGTCCACCACCAATTTAGATGGCCGTAAAATGGAATTTGATAAATTCATGGAGAATAAGGCTATCTGTGACTACTATAATGATGGTTATATCCACTGAATAATAGTCACTGGCTGAGGAGCAATACTAGTGACTCATTGTGCTCATGTACTGCTTAGAATAATAAAATTGTAGAGTTGAAATGGACCCTGAGGATCATTTAGTCCAGCCCTCTGCAATACAGGAATCTCAGCTAGAGACAGACAGATGGTCATCCAACCTCTGCTTAAAAACCTCCAAAGGAGGAGAGTCCACCACCTTTCTAAGGAGTCTGTTCCACTGTCAAACAGCTCTTACCATCAGAAGCTTCTTCCTGATGTTTAGTCGGAATCTCTTTTCTTGAAATTTGAATTCATTGGTTCAGGTCCTACCCTGCGGAGCAGGAGAAAACAAGTTTGCTCCATCTTCCATGTGACAACCTTTGGGATGTTTCAAGATGACTATCATATCTCCTTTCAGTCTCTTCTTTTACATGCTAAACATATCCAGCTCCTTCAACCATTCTTGATGTCCAGACCTTGGTGCCCTCCTCTACGATGTACATTCCAGCTTTATATCCTCCTTAAATTGTGGCACCCAGAACTAGACACAGTACTCCAGGTGTGGTCTGACCAAGGCAGTATAAAGTGGTACTGTTACTTTCCTTGATTGGAAACCATGTTTCTGTTGATGCAGCCTAGAATATCTTTGCCCTTTTAGCTTCTCCATCACACTGTTGACTCATGTTAAGCTTGTGTTCTACTAAGACCCCTCAATTCTTCTCACATGTACTACTGTTAAGCCTGGTGTCCTACATCTTATATGTGTACATCTGGTTCTTCCTGCATAAGTGCAGAACCTTATATTTGTCCCTGTGGAAATTCATTTTGTTAATTGGGATCCAGGTCTTCAATCTGCTAAGGTCATATTTAATGTCAGTTCTGTCTTCTGTGGCACTTTGGCACCTGCACATTTGATGAGCATCCCCTCATTTCCTTCATCCAAGTCATTTATAAAGACTTTGAACAACAACAGGCCCAGGACAGAACCCTGTGGCACCCCACTTGCCTCTTTTTTCCAGAATGATGAGGAAACCACTAGTAAGCACTTTGGTCAGTCAACCAGCTACAAATCCACCTTATTAATCCCACACTTTACCAGCTTCTCTGCAATAATTTGCAGAAGTCTTTGTCAAAGGCCTTACTGAATTCAAGATACACTATGACCACAGCATTCCCCTGATCCACCCAGCTTGTTTGTGGACTTCCCAAAGCATCTCGTTGTCCACTGTAGGAGACATGATGCTGGACTACATGGGCCTTTGGAATGATCCAGAAGAGTTCACCATATAAACTGTTCTCAACACTAACCACAACCAATAGGTGACATTTTGCAAACCAGCAACATGGCTGTGTTCACCATCTATGGTGAAAAATCATACCCCTCCCCCTTTTTTTACACCAGCTGGGTATCAACTTTGATTTTTTTTTTTTTAGGGCTGGTCCTTGGAATGTGTCCTACCAAAAGAAAACTACACGAAATTTTACAGAGAACCTTTAACCCAAGGACTGGAGAACAATAATGCCATGAAATTCTTTTTCTAAGCACTATTTTTTATCAGTATGCATCCTAATGATTAAAGTCAAAATGAATAAGGACTAAATAAATGGTTGTGATTTTAGCAGAGCTATCAAACTAATTCAATAGTTTCCAGATGATTAGTATCTGCATTATATTTGACATCTGCAGGCTAAGTGCTTATCGCAAGTAAAAGAGCTACCACTCAGCCCTTTCTTGCAACACTACCTGAAATATTTCTAAAAGTTCCATCCCCTTTTAAAACTATCCTGCCACAATCAAAATAGCCCCAAGAAAAACAAGGATGTTTACTGATGAAAACTAAACCTCCTCCTCACCAGCTTAGTGGCCGGATAGAGCAGCTGAAGCTTGCATCCCTAAATTTGAGCATAAATATTAGCAATGTATTGACATATACCCTTTAGCAAAACTGAAGCTTTCCTATAGGTGAGAAATAACTTTTCATCCAACTGGACTCAGCAAAACGTTAATTTAAATGGATTGCAGGCTTACAGTTTTGCTTGCAATTCTCTTTGCCACGTAAAAAGATGTGGTGAAAACTGTGCCTAACTTCCCTCCAATGTTTAATTTAATGAGGTAAACAAGTTGCAAGAAGCAATTTGGCTCAGCTTCTGACAGCCTGCCCAAATGTAATCTATTAAGAAAAGCACGATTGGGTCACTTGCTTAGGAGTCTTGCGTGTTATCTCTGTGTCTTTTTCTACTGACATCTTCTTCTGTTCCTCTTTAGCAAATAATCAAATGTTTGTTAGTGGCCGAAAGGGCCATATCCTGATCATGACTCTTCTGTTGTAACCACTTTGTCAAGGGAAAGGCAATTTATAAACTGTTGTTTCTGGATGAAGTCAAAGTGGGGTTGCTTGTTGGCAGCAGATACAGTAGACCTAGCTGCAATTTTACATTAGCCTGTGGGAGACAACAAACACACTACAGATAATATCTGAAATCTTGGCTTGCTGTAATTATTTGATACTGTGGGTGGTGGCTGGCTGGCTTCTTGCCTGGTAACTGAGAATCTCTTTCCTCTTCTCCTATCCTTTACAGATTTTGACTACTGGGATTATGTAGCGCCCGAACCCAACTTTAATGAGATGGTGTTTGAGGAACAGAAATGTCAGAGTCTAGTTAGAATGCTGGAGAGCTGCCTGTCTAAATCAAAACAGACTAAACTGCGTTGCACTAAGGTTCTAGTCCCTGAGAAGCTAACCAGGAGGATAGCCCAAGACGTCTTGCGTCTCTCTTCCACCGAGCCTTGTGGCTTAAGAGGGTGTGTCATTCATGTCAACTTAGAAACAGGAAATGTGTGTAAAAAGCTGGATAAGATTGTCTATGACCCCACTGTCGTTCCTACTTTTGAACTGACACTGGTGTTCAAACAGGACTGCTGTTCATGGCCTAGTTTCAGGGATTTCTTCCCCAGAGCTTGCTTCACTTCCGGCATCAAACGTACTCTGATCCTGAGTCCTGGTTTTCGTCTAATTAAGAAAAAATTGTATTGCTTGATTGAAACAGTTGTTGAAGAATGTTAAAAAAAAAACCCCACAAAAACCACCTGTTTTTGACAGTTTAAATAACTGAGCCTGAAACCCTTAGAAATATGATTTTTATTTTAAGAGGATTGCAACTTTTGCACAGATGCCCTCTATTTAGGCTGGCTAAACCTCAGTGCAGCTACTTGGTACTGGGTAGAATGAGAAGGAACACAGCTACTGATACTTGAAACATTCCTTGATCAGCACCAGAAAGTCCCAATTGCTGCTTATTGCTAGCCACTGTACTAAATGTTCCCTTGACCCCCACTTCCTCCCACCTTCCTTTTTTTTTTAAGAAAAAAGACTTAAGTTCTCTAAATTCAGCTTCTAGAGGAAGTTATCCTTTATAGCCTTCAAAGAACAAAAACAGCCGGCAGTGTCCTTTTGACATAAATACAGGAGTTGGGAACCTTTGGGTCTCTGGGTGTTACTGAACTACAAAGGTCACCATCCCTGGACATTGGCCATGCTGGTTTGGGCTGATGGGAGTTGTAGTTCAGCAACTACTGTGTTAATAGGAACCATGCTTCCAAATGTTGTTTGTAATACCAAACACAGAGGTAGAAAGTATTGGAAGGAGGTTGAACTAAAGTCTTTGTGGGGAACCTGTTCTTCAGCTGTTTCTGGACTACAACGCCCATCATCCCTGGTCGTTGGCCATGCTGGTTGAGGCTGATGGAAACTGGAATCCAACAACAACTGATGTGCTACAGATTCCCCATCCCGGAACGAAAAGTTAAGGCTTGGGTGGCAAAGCAACAGTAGCTTCAATTTCATCCAGCTAGTATCTTGTGGGGGACTAACAAAAATTAGCATAGTTCTCTTCTTACGGGATCCTCCAGATGGAGGGTTTTGTGGTAAAATGGTTTCCCTAAAGTGTCCGTAACAACTGCACTATATTTCAATTGAAACGTGGTGTATTTTGAATTCTGTAGAACTCCTGGAGGTGGCTTTTGGCACTAAATGCTGCATTTTTTACTGTCTCGTAGAAGTAGTCCTGGTGGTGTCCATCAATACACCTGACCTACCTCACATCCATTTCTGGGGGGGGAGAGGGGGGGGCTATTGCTCTAGTACACAGTTGCCTTCCATTTTTGTGTGTGAAAGAACAACCCGCACAACCACTTCTTGGGCTTCTCTTCAGTGGTGGTGATGTCTAAAACGATTGCTGGTTTTCAGGTGACCGCTTGATCATCTGAAAACCACAGCCAGTTGACTTTATTATGGTCCCGCAAACGATTCATTATTGACGGGTTCAGAAGGCTGCTTTACCACAGACTGGGAGGAACACACTGGTTCTCTTCCATCAGGTTATTTTTAAAAGGAGTGCCCAATCTGATGTTCACTGTTGATTCCCTCTTAGAGTTTCTTGGCTTAGCTAAGAGGAAAGCAATATGGCCATGGGGGCAAGGGAGGCCAGCCGAAAATTTTAATTATTATTATTATTGCTGCTGACTTGCCACCCATGCATACTCCAGACATGAGCCATCTATGATCCAAAGAACAATATATATGTGTGCTTCTTGGTATCCTCTTCTACGTAATCCTTTTGTCAAGGATGTGCCCCTACTTCAGCAGCAGCAGCAGCAGCAGGATAAGGTTCCTTATTACTATTTAGGCTATGAAAGACTTCTTTCCCTTGAAAGTGTTAGGATGGAGGTCTTTCAACTTGGTCATGCCAAACCTTCAGCTTTCGTCTCTTGCCTGGGCTTCAGCCCTTTACTGTACTTTCAGAAACCCAGTAATCACATTGAGGGTGGAGGGGGTGAGGTTTGCCACTCTTTTAGCCCCCATTGAATCAAATTGGCTGCTTGTGTCAAGCAAAGGTATTGCACTGAATGTCTTTCTTTAATGCCTGTTGGCTTTAAACTCCTATAGCTCACAGCGTTGAGATATAAGCGCTGTTCATGCCGATGGGCCATGTTAATATACCAGGATTTGTGGTTTTCTTTGGAAAAAGCACTTCATGAGGGACCAGATCCTACCATACATAAACATTGAGAAGCAGGGATATTGAGAAAAGATTGTTGTAGTGGGGATAGTAGGGGGCATTGTCTAATGCCACAGGAATTTTGGTTTCTGCGTCTGGGCTAGTTTAGCACTCCTGATTTCCTTCAAATTCTATTATGGGGCGGGGGGCAAACTTATATGTACATGGCATATATTTCAAAAAGACTAATAGACCTGGGCAGGGCATGGGAGTATTGCAGAGAAAGGGATGTCTCTGTTGCCTGTTAGTTGCAGAAGATTGAATTTTAAATAGCTGACATTGGAATAAAAATTGGCCCCTTTCTCTATACCAGCTACTGAACTTCTGTCTTGTTGCTATAGGACCATTGTAAACTCACAATGCACTTAAAACCGCTGTTAACCTTCTGGTGTTAAATGGCCAGCATTTGTATGGGTGGATGTTGCACTGATGCAGATGCCAGGATTGTTTTGAAGTTGCAAAATGTTTTTTTGGTTCTTGCATTGCCTTGTTGTTATGGTCTTAGCATTGATCTTAAGTGTTGGTTCCTATGGAAGGAGATGTAAGTCTGTCTTATAAATAAAGGTATATTTTTAATTCTCAGGTCTCGGGTTTTCATTTTCGTTTAGTCTCAAGAAGAATTAAGGTGCATGGCCCCGTCACTTCAGGAAAGGGCCACCAAAAGGAAGAAGGGGGTGTAGCATTGCAGTGTTTAGGACATTTTAGTTTATGGGGGGAAAGGAGAGTAAAAGGAAACGTGATAGAAGTATATAAAAAAATTCATGGCATGGGGAAAGTAGATAGAGAAAAGTTTTTCTCATAACACTAGAAATCGTGGACATTCGATGAAGCTGAGCTTAGGACAGGTGGAATTCGCTCCCACAGAGGCAGTGATGGTCAGCTTGGGTGGCCTTAAAAGAGGATTAGACAAATTTATGGAGGAGAGGACTATCAGTGGCTACTGTCATGAAATTCTACTCAATATTGACCCAGTGTAGATTCCAATGTATAGTTAACACGTTGCAGGATTCCCAAAAAACAGATCAGAGGCAATTGTATTTCATACAGCAGAGCTTTACTGCTACTGAAGGCAAATGAGTATAATGGTCACAAATCCAATACATTCAGCATTGGCACTGTCCATAAGAAATCCAGTGGCAGCAGACTTAACTTAAACTTACAGTAACTTATAATAAGTCTAAACCTTAACACTATATACAGAACACAACACCAGAAGGAAAAGAGATAAAGAGAAAGTGAACCCAGGCTCCTTCTGGCCTTACTTTTATAGTCAGCATGGCTTTGACAGAAGAGATAAGAGAACTAGTTTAAACCGGCTGTACTCAGCTTCTCTGAAGGTATAACCCAAACATCATTAACCTTCTGCTTTCAGAACCCTCTTGAATTAAGTAGAATAGGAAAGATCTCTACACATCAGATCAATACTTTCTGCACCAAGAAATGCAAACTGACAGCTACTAGGCATGGTAGCTATCCTCTGTCTCCACAGCTGGAGGCAGAAATGCTTCCGAATACCAGTTCCTGGAAATCACAGGAGGGGAGATTGCTCTTGTGCTCATGTTCTGCTCCCTGGTTTCCCAAAGACATCTGGTTGGCCACTGTGAGAATAGGATGCTGGACCAGATAGGCCATTGGCCTGATGCTGCTGGCTGTTCTTACATATGCTTCACCTTCTTGAGAAGCAGCATGGAGGTGGGGAAGAGGAGAGTAGAAATTCCGCATCTCAAAAATTCCCCATTCAATTCTTAAAATAGAGGGAGATCTGAATTCTTTAGATTGACGGAAATAAACCTAACTAGCCTGTGTTTGACGAGGTGTATTTCTAGGTACAGAGTGAGCTCCCATTCATTAAAACATACAATGCAAATTTTGACTGAGTGGTCTATATTCTTTTGCACATATTGGAAACCTCAAAACCGCAGGTTATGCCAAAGTTAATCTTCTTAAGCATACATTGATACTTAATTCCCCTTTCCAACGTATTGTAAGACTCCGGAAAAATCATGCAACTGGTTCTACATCCACAGTGGTCTTGGGACTTGAGGATGGGAGCCTTATATGACAAACTGCTTTGGAAATTGAAGGGATTTCTCAGAAACTCTGTGATGCGGCTTTGGAATCTGCAGAATAGCTGCTAATTTAGTTCCTGTCTGAGTAGCAGCAGAGAAAGCTTAGTAAAACTGTATATACATATGCCAACCACAGTTTTCTCAGAGGCTAATTTGCTTTCCAACCTGTACTCTGCAAACAATACTTACACTTAAAACTGACTTGGGACCCATTGGGACTGGTGGTGTGGAAAGCAATGAGCTTAATGGCTGGTGAAGACAGGTACAGCCAACTAATTTTAGCTTTGTTCCTATTAACAAGAGCAGTGCTGAGCCTAAGGAGAAGGAAGCACACAGCCAGAGCTACCCTCTGGACTGGTTGTAAGTAAGGACTGACAGACAGTAAGAGCTGTTCAACAGTGTAATGGTCTCCGTCGGGAAGTTGTGGACTCTGCTTCATTAGAGGTTTTTAAGCTGAGGATAGATGGCCATCTGTCCTGGATGCTTTAGCTGAGATTCCTGCATTGCAGGGGGTTGGACTAGATGACCCTTGGGGTCCCTTCCAAGTCTACAGTTCTCTGATGCTATGATTCTATGAAGAAAGCACAGGTGGTTTTGGAGGAATCAAGACCGAGGTTGGTGAAGCAGCGCTCCATTTGCCGTAATGGCCCAGTCTTCACTGGTCAAGATCCCACACCTTTTAATGGAATTGCACTGTTCTGAAAGCAACTCTGGGAAGAACTGCATACTTGCAGGAGTGATATTGCAAGGTGAGTGTCATCACTACACAGGAAACACTAATATGGAGCGAGGGTGGTTGGGACTTGAGTAACAAGTATCTTGTGAGCTTCTATGTTGCATGGAAGTTTCATTGACAGGCAATGCTTGTTCTTAAGTTTACTCTTAAACACTTTGGGCTAAACAAGCTTCCTAAGGAGTACACGTCTCAGGGTACACAGAGATCTGAACGAAGAGCTTCCTGTTTGCTGAGACATGCTTGAACATTCTGTCTGTGTAGAACACCCTCACATCTAGTCCTTTCCAAAATAAGCACTTGGATTCTTAAGACGCTTTAATACATTCCCCATGCTTATTTTGGTTTTCAAAAGACGCTTGCTTGCAGAAACGACTTTCCCACCAACGCGGCAGCCCTTCTCCAACTGAAATCAACTGGCCCAGCTCCCCATTGATAGTGTCATTTATTTTGTTTTCATAGAGCACAATCTTCCCCAGAAGATTGTGAAACTTAAAAGGCTGCACACTTGCAAGAAGATGTGGATGTGAGAAGCACAACTCGAGGATTAATTGGAGAACAGAAGGGCTGTTGCTTCAACCATTTCCAACAGGCTCTTGTGCAGTCAAAGTTTCAGAGGTTGTGTTCATCTTTATAGTTAGGCAGCGATGAATCAAATTCTATCCCACACTTTTCTGACCATGGAAGAAGCTTGAACCTTAGTTATACGTTGATTTACTTTATTCCCTTTTCCTATACAGTTGTCTTTTCCCCATCCTGTGGTTTGCCACACTGGATTCCAGCAACATGAGACAGAAAGCCAATTCCCTGAGACAGAGAGCCAGTGTGGTGTAGTGGTTAAGAGCGGTAGACTCGTTATCTGGGGAACCGGGTTCGCGTCTCCGCTCCTTCACATGCAGCTGCTGGGTGACCTTGGGCTAGTCACACTTCTCTGAAGTCTCTCAGCCCCACTCACCTCACAGAGTGTTTGTTGTGGGGGAGGAAGGGAAAGGAGAATGTTAGCCGCTTTGAGACTCCTTCGGGTAGTGAAAAGCGGGATATCAAATCCAAACTCTTCTTCTTCTTCTTCTTCTTCTTCTTCTTCTTCTTCTTCTTCTTCTTCTTCTTCTTCTTCTTCTTCTTCCCTCTGGACTATGAGCCCTGTAGTTTACTCCTCACAGAGATACAATTACCAGCAGCTCTTAAACCACAGTGCCTGGAATTCTCTGAAGGAACTGATGTGCTCCAAAGGTATAGTGTGTACACAGCTTTAGTAATGAAAGTCAAAAGCAGATATAAGTGCCTGTAAAAGGGCTGAAACAAAACTCTTTAACAAGGCTGAATAAAATTAGATCTGTATATAGTTCTTCTCCCTTGCAAAACACTCTTCAAAGGGCAATTTTGAGGGAGTAGGTTTGCTTCATCTTTTCCTTACCAACCTGCTTTTTGTTGTTGTTACCCCTGAAATCCCCGCCCCACAAGCTCATTTTCTCCACATAGTATTCCGAAGTATGCTGGTGGGATGAAGGGGAGGTCAGGATACCAAGGGAAAGGGTTAAGCGCTCCCTTCACTTCAGCTGACCCACTGCTGAGGTTGCTTCTCAAAGGAAAAGCAGTTGCAGAGTTGACATGACATCTGGCTCCATCAGTGCAATTTTAGGTTGTTCCTGAACGCTTTTAGCTTGTTTGTTTTGGGTATTCAGAATGCTGCTGCTGCTGCTGCTGCTACTGCTGCTGCTGCTGCTGTCATTCACAAGACGTTAAGCACGTTTAAGGGGTCTTACCTTGATGGTGGGTGACATCAAGGTTGGACATCAAAGTAATGGCTGGCGATGACACAGACTAGACCAGGGGTCTGCAACCTTTAAGACACAAAGAGCCACTTGGACCCGTTTCCAAAGGGAAAAACAACAACTGGGAGCCGCAAAACCATTGCGACATTTAAAACAAATATAACGCTGCATATATTGTTTCTTACCTTAATGCAATAATAATAAATAACGTATAGGAGCCAATGCAAAGTATAATTAGTAAAAACAACAAGAATAAGTTATTACTTTTTTGCATTGACTCAGGGGCGTACCCAAGTCATGGTCGTTCAGGTTGTGACATTTCAGCACGGAAAGGCGAATGAAACCAAAATTTTTGGGAAATTATATATAATTATAGCAGTGCTTTATTACAGTAGTTATTACAATTATTTGCTTGGTTTTTTTAAAATTTTTATTCTAGTTACATGTCTTATACCAGGGGTGGCCAACTCCCAAGAAACTGTGATCTACTTTCAGCAGTGATCTACCCCTGTTTTTGGGGGTTCAGCTCAAAGTTGTTTTTTGGGGGTGTGGTGGGTGGGAGAGAGGGCTTCCCCCTCTAAGATAGGTTGGCAAGCGAACCAATAAAGAAAGAAAAAGGGGGGGGATGGAAAAGTGGGGTGGAAAAATATAAATTGGGGGTGGTGTGGTGTGGGGAGAATATCTATTCAAAATATGTAGTAGTTTAAAAAATAAAAATAAAGGGGGAAAATCTTTTTCTTCTTTTTCCTTTTTTTGAAAACAAAAACAAAAGGGGAAGAGAAAAGAAAAAGGGGGGATAGAGGGAGAAAAGGGTAATAATAAAAATTCAAATAGAGTGGCTGCAGCAGCTGTGGGGGGTGTTTGTTTGTTTTTCGTTTGTTTGTTTGTTTTAAAAATGGGATTAAAAAAGGAGGGGAGGAAGAAAAAGAGAGGGGGGTGGGAGAGCAAGGCAAAAAGCCAAAAAGCAAAAAACAGGTTTTTTTGGGGGGGAAATCACGCCAGGCACTGCAGCGCGCCGGCCTCGGGGCTCCGGGCCCCCGAGCCACCCTTGGGGCTGTCTTGAGCATGTACACCGCCCGCAGCGAGCGCTGGCGAAGCACCGGTTGGCGGAGGTTTCAGAAGCAGCCTGGACGTTTTCGCCGCCGCCGCCCCAAAGCAGCTCTACTTCATCCTGTCGGCGACCATCACCGCCCTCCCGTCACGGCGACGCCTGGCCCGCCTGCTCCGCCCTCCGCGCGGCCGCTTTGAAAAGGATTCCGCCCGACAGGGGCCGCTCAGAACAGGGGCCGCTACAATCGCCGCCACCACCTCCCGCCGCCTTTATTATCCCGACTCTTTTCTCTCTCTCTCTCTTGATAACTCGCAAAGCCCAGCTCCTTCTTCTCCCCGCCCTAACGCCACCCTCATTGGCATGTTCCCCTCAAACAGGAACAGGCATCCCGGCGGCTCATTGGCCGGACGAAGCATCGCTCTCCCGTGCCCGCCTCCCGCCTTCATCCTCAGTGGCTACCTCACCG
Source organism: Lacerta agilis (assembly GCF_009819535.1). Lineage (NCBI taxonomy): Eukaryota > Metazoa > Chordata > Lepidosauria > Squamata > Lacertidae > Lacerta > Lacerta agilis. Next base: position 54,252,726 of record NC_046320.1, read on the forward strand.
GTAAGGCCCCGGCTCCGAGCCTATGCGCCACGGCGGGCGATCTGTCCTGCCAATCGGCACGCCGAGGTGGTAAAAGCTCAGCCCTCCCCACACGCTTATTGGTGTGAAGAAGTCGCTTCCTCTCTCTGGGAGTGGTCAAGGTGGACATCAATCTTGGGTCTGTCCTCGGGAACCCCGAGAGGGCTGAGAAAGACTGCCCAGCTGTTCAACGTTGATACGGATTATTCATGGTTTTTTTGGCCCTTTTTTTGCCGATAACCATTTAATTATTATTGAAAGGGCATTGAAAGGGGGCATGCCGGAGCCGCGGGAGACCTGTCAGAGAGCCGCATGCGGCTCCGGAGCCGCAGGTTGCTGACCCCCGGACTAGACTATAAACTCTGGAGTGCAAGAGACTCCAGAGGTGCCTGCACTTTCCCATGGTTTGGCTTCCTTACAGTGAAGGTCAGTGGAGACTATGGTGTCTTTAGGATATAAGGTTTTATTTACACATGCATACAACCAGTGCTTTTTTTCATTAAAAAAAAATGTTTAGGGGTACTCTCATTTTCCTACTCATATTGAAAAACTGCCCCTCAACGAGGCCAAACTTAGATTCACAAAATTTTAGGGGTATGCGTACCCCTCTATCCCCCCAGAAAAAAGCACTGCATACAACCTGAGTATAAGATGGAGGGGCTCACAGAATTAGCACTCCAACAGTTCTTGCCCTCCTCATTTGGTTTCCTGGGAGCCCCAAGCTACACATCTTGGGTTCAGCACAGAGCAAGACATTCCTCTGTCTCCCCAGCTTCCAGCATCAGTCAAAACACACACATTCTCTCTCCCTCTCCCTTGGCCTATTGTTCTCCATCTTAGGATGTCTTGGCACCCAGGAGAATGCCCCACTTATTTGTCTCCATGACACTCTCTTTGGGCATCTACATGGCACTACTTAACTGACCAGTCAAGGCCATTATCTTAACAAAGGAACTGGTTGGGCTGGTTTCCTCTCATAGTTTCTAACCTCATGTCACATACACAGAATCTTAGATTTGGAAGGGACCCATGGGTATCATCCAGACTGACACCCCCCACCCCCACCCTGTAATAATAGATACTACATATGCATCATACAAGGAAGAGGGTAAACAAAACAAAAAAAGCAAAACCTCCAAGCTGCGAAGCAATGAGTTAAAAACGAATGTTGGAAAGCAGAAGTACCTACTGGTAACCAGTACCACTGTTATATATGCTTTTCCTAATCTTATTATTTGATGGGAATTGCAGCAGTGTAGGATAATCGCAGCATTTTTTGCCTTTATATATCAAACTATTACAAGCTCCACATGACATCTATTAGGTTCTTTTTCACCCTAAGCAAACAGAATATTTGATGTCGGCTAACTACAGATTCCCCCACCCCCCTCGCTAATTTGAATCAATGTGATGAGATTAACATCATTTTTAAAAAAAAGAATGCAAAAGTAATAAAGTTGCATAATCAAGTATCTGCAGGGGGGGTAACATTTCAGTTTGTTGGAACCATTTATAACTTTAAATGTCCTATTTGCATAGCTTGTAGCAACGAAAATGATGCTTAGTCCTGATTCAACATTAGTTTTGTTTTCACTTAACAAAACATATCTCTCTTTGAATGATTAAATCAAAAAATATATTGAACACTGGGCGTAGCTTTTTCTCTCTGCCTGTGCATACTGGGATTAAGCTGCACCTTTCCAGTTTGGAAAGAATCCTTCAGAGCTCTTACAGGAATGATTTGACGTTTGTTTATTTGTTTGTTTGTTTGTTTGTTTGTAAGCTTTTCTAAACCATTTGATATTGAACAAATGTCATATTAAACGTCCCATTTTAAAACTTTTATCCCATTGTTCAGTTCAGATGAAAAGTCAAAGTAGCTGACAAAAGAAGCAGAAATACAACATACAATATTAAAATTGCAAATTGTTGCAGCAACAACAACAACAACAACAGCAGGCATTCATTAGCAGCAGCAAAGGAAGTGTTGCATTTACCTGCAAAATTCAGCCACTTCACTATTCACACCTAACTTCAGATACTTTATGAATGTGCTGCTGAATCTTACTATAAATACTAGATGCAAGGAGAAGAATGTGGAATGATATCATCCGGAAAGCAAGCAAAATGTCTGCATTGTAAATTAACAAGAATTGACAGCGACAGGCATTAAGCCTACCCTTTAATCTTCTTATAACCTCTTCTTGTAAACTAAAGAAAATGCTGCCTTTAAAAAAAAACAAAAAACTTCCAGAAATGCTGGCAGGATCCCCACCCCACCCCTCCCTTGAGACCAAGGCAGAAAGTAGTAAACAACCCATTCATCATTGGGTGCTGTGAAGTGCTGAGAGGTGTGAGATTCAGCAACAGGGACATGATAAATTGTCCCAAGCCCCTCATGCTTCTCCACTGCAAAAATATATTTTTAAAATTTGCAAGCTGATAGTCTCATTTAGTCCCTCAGCATGGCAGATTAGCAGCAAAGGGCAGGACTACAAAGATATGCGGGACGGGTGGCACTGCGGTTCAAACCACTGAACCTCTTGGGCTTGCCGATCAGAAAGTCGACGGTTCAAATCCCCGCGACGGGGTGAGCTCCCATTGCTCTGCCCCAGCTCCTGCCAACCTAGCAGTTCGAAAGCACGCCAGTGCAAGTAGATAAATGGGTGCCGCTGCGGTGGGAAGGTAAACGGCGTTTTTGTGCACTCTGGTTTCCATCACGGTGTTCCGTTGCGCCAGAAGCTGTTTAGTCATGCTGGCCACATGACCTGGAAAGCTGTCTGTGGACAAATGCCGGCTCCCTCAGCCTGAAGGGAGATGAGCGCCGCAACCCCATAGCCGCCTTTGACTGGACTTAACCATCCAGGGGTCCTTTACCTTTACCTTACCTTACATTTCACATGTAGCTTTGTGATTCTTTTAGTTAGTTTGGTCTCTCCCCACCCACACCAACACCCCAGTTTTAGATGGACTGATGGCTGATGGCGTCTTCACCTTAAGAGTGTAAGGAGCGCTGTCTGCATCTTGCCAGTCCAGCATCCTCTTCTCACAGTAGCCAGCCAGATACAAAGGACCTAAGTTGAACAGGACCCAAGCCATCTTGCAGTTTTCAGCGACCGTAACCTTTTCTCCTTGTGTCACTGTTCTGCAAAATGTTCCCCCAGCTACTTTCACCCCGATGGTGAAAAGATATACATATCCATATATTTTCCCCAGTAGCAGTAAATACAATCTTTCAATTTAAAATAGCAGCCTTAACAGCGGCATCATATGTTTAAAAATAAATTCAGAAAAAGTTTTTTTTTTTTTTGCTTTATCATTTTTATTGGTTTTACAAACATACAGTATATTATACATATTATACATATTATTACTTCATATCCAATCTAATACTTTGGCTTTTATAGCCATGACTTCCCTAAATCCTTCCTTCTGGTTTCAAAAATTATTTCTCTTTTTGTTTTTATACCTCTTAAGTCTATCATTGCTTTACTATTCATATTTAACATCATTATTGCTTATTTCATTCTACAACAATATTTCTTCTATAACTACAAAGCCTCTTGTAGTCCTATTAACGTATTTAATTGAGTTTTTTCTTTCACATAATTTGTAAATTTAGTCCAGTCTCTTATGAATTTTTGGTCTCGCTGTTCGCGAAGTCTTCCTGTCATTTTATCTAACTCAGCGTACTCCGTTAATTTCATTATCCATTCCTCTTTTGTCGGTAGTAGGTCTTGCTTCCATTTTTGTGCCACTAGGATTCTGGCTGCCGTCACTGGATACTGAAATTTTTTTAAATCTTCTTTTTTAATTTCTGTACCTGTAATGCCTAATAAAAACGCCTCTGGTTTTTTGGCAAAATTATACTTTAACATTTTTCTCAATTCATTATATATTTCATCCCAAAACAATTTTACCTTTTTACACTCCCACCACATATGGTGGAAAGAACCAATATTTTCTTTGCATTTCCAACACTTATTATTACCTTTATGCATTTTTGCCAATTTGGCTGGTGTAATATACCAAATTCAGAAACAGTTCAGCATCCTGGAGCTACACACATACAGCACACTGTGTTTCCCAGAGAAAATGCTAAATGCTGCATAAGAAGAGTTTCTGCAGTCTATAATTTAAATGAAGCTATTATGCAAATATGCAAAGTTTCCTGACCTGACAGGACAGTTCCTAAACAGTACATGAAGGCCCGACTTTATCTTCAGTGTTATCAGAATGGCAAAGGATTTGGTTCTCCAGAAGTATTCATGCCCCACGATACCCATGCCCAGGGAAAGAGTATTTGCCTTTGGGCATGCTGGACTAGAAGTTTGTTAAGTGCCCAGTGTTGCGCTTAAGAATAATTCTGTTGTATTATTCATGTGGCATTTCTCGGTAGATCATTAAAAGAATTCCCAGAGTCATCAGAGTGCAGGGCACTGACAGGTTTTGGACACTTAGTCAATGTTTTTGTTCATTAGCTCCACTGGCAACTTCAGAATACCTCTGACACAGGCAGTCATTGTTCTGCGTTACCTTTGCAGAGAAGGTGAGGGGGAGTATTTATTTTGTTTGCTTGCAGGCTTGGTGTGCCAATCTTGCTCTCACTGTAGTCAGCAAAAAAGAAAAGAAAAAATCATGCTGGTATATTATTTATTTTGGGCATAATCCAGCCAAGGGTAAGCAGTTTTGCAACCTTTATATACAGTACTAATGTTCTCTGGGCGACTTACACTAAAAAACATTTTTTTTAATTAAAACCCCCCCAAAACCATTTAAATGCAAATATATCGATCTCAATAAAAGAGGATTCAGGTAGGTAGCCGTGTTGATCTGAAGACCAACTAAGTTTGTTCTTGGTATGAGCTTTTGTGTGCATGCACACTTCTTTAGATACACTGAAACAGAAGTCACCAGACCCTTATATATAGTGAGAGGGTGGGGAGGGTTATTACTCAGAAGGGTGGTGGGAATGGGTGACTGGCTGATAGGTGTGGTAAACCTGTTGATGACTGTTAACGACTGCAATTGGTCTTACAGGAAAAAGCAAGGGATGAGATGGCCAAAAAAAATGAGATAAGAATCCAATGTCTCTATTCAGACCAGGTCTCTCCATGGTTTTAAAATAAAATAAAATAGGAATCAGCATGTGGTTAATCTCTGAGGGCCATGGAAGGTGTGCACCCACCAACAATTCTTTTTGCTGAATTGTTGTCTTGGACTGGCTGGATGCAGAGGAGTGGTGGGAGGTACTAGTCAGGGAACCCCCCCTTGGGAACCCCTGGGGGGGGGGAAGGCTCAGAGCCAGGGGATTGGTGCTGGGACAGTGACGAGTGTTCAGAGACAGAAGGAGCAGACTGGGAGGAGGTGGTGTCGGCAGCAAGAGAGGCAACCGGGTTTAGTGAGCAGGAAGAGTACATGACAGAGTGCAGCTCAGATTCGGAGGCTGAAGCAGAGGCTGGAGAGAAGTGAAGTGAAGAAACCAGGGAGTCCTCCCCCTCCTGCTGTGACCAGCTCCCTACCCCCCCCCCGGGCAGCCCCCCGAGGAATGAAAAGAGCAGAACAGAAACTAGTTGTGCACAGACGCAGTTTGAGACTGCATGGGAAAAAACCCTGGAGAGAAGGAGCCTTAGAGAGGGGTAGGAAGGACCTTCAGTCCTCGCAACTGCTTTATTGGGGCAAGACCTCCTTGGAAGACTTGCTGAGGCCACTAGGCCGGAGCTCTATGGTTTGTTTCACTGAATAGAGATTTAACTTCACTGGCCTCAGGTGATTTCTTGTTTTTCGTTGCTGACCTTTCCTTGACTCAAGCCCTGGCAGCTGTGCCGGCCAGCCAGTAGCACCACTACAACTGCACAGCTGTCATGCAGCTTAGAAGTATCAGCAGCTCTGGAACGGCATCTCAAGACTCCACCAAAGCCCGTATGTGTGTGTGTGACATGGATTTGTGTGTGTGTGTGTGTGTGTGTGTGTGTGTGCGCGCGCGCGCGCTTGTGGCAGTCATTCCAGGCAACATCCTATGAATACCAAGTGTTCCACTTGAGCTGGCCCTCACTGAACAAGATCACCTGTTTTCATCTGACAAATGTTTTAATGCATCTCGGCAGCTTTGTTTGCAACCTTAAGGCCAAACTCAATTCACTTTCAATGATTCGGAGGGCACTGTTTCCGAATGCTTTAATTTGTCTTCCCATATCTTTACTTATTCCTTAGCCTGAGGAGCAGCCGAAGTCATCCAGGAAATACAAAATAAGCTCACGGCCCTTGGCGTATCCGACACCTATCATTGCTGAATGCAACTGCCTCAGCAATCCTTTACGCCAGGCTTCGCAAAGCTGGTGCCCTACAGGGGTTTTGAACTACATCTAGGAGCTGATGGGAATTGTAGTCCAAAACAGCGGGAGTGCAGCAGGTTGGTGAAGGCTGTCCCATAGAATTGCTGAGCTGGTTGCATTCAGCAGGGGTCAGCAGTGTACAACTGGCAAAGCGGCCACATTGCAGCCCATGCAGCCAATAAACTCGCAGCAATGAGGATACGTTTCCAGAGCACAACTCTGCATTGCAACACAAAACCAACATGGAACACACAGCACCCTGCAGCACCCCAGTCTATTGGTCCCTGTGGCACAGCCAGCAATGGCCCTGCTTCTGCCAGTCTCTGGGCATCACTCTAGGTAAAGGTCTGGTTCCCCTGTGGCTGCTCATAAGCACAATTTTGGAGGGAAAGTAGCAAAGCCTGTGCAAAACACAACACAGCGCCTAAACAGTCCCTCCCTGGGCAGGAGACATGCCCAGTCCTTCAGAGACAAGGGTCCAGAAGACCCACTTAGAAAGGGAAGGGTCCTTTTGCAATCCAGCCCAGGACACACAACTAGAGAAGTCGCAGAAAGTACTGGTAGCCGCATCTAGTGGTTCACTGCATGGAGTGGAAAAGTAGAAGGTGTGTGTTTGGTCCCAGCAGGGGCTCAAAACTCACACCACCTGCTCTGAGACTCAACTTTTTGCACACCTGGCCCCAAAATGGTCATGTCAGGTACAAAAGAAAGGGAGTTCCCAGGAATCAAACTCATTGTCAGGAACTGGCAAGGCTCTAAAGAGTGTGTGGCAGGGGACCAGGGAGGGACCCAGAAGAGGTCCAAATGGACCTCAGTCCTTAGGAGTTGGACCCCATGCTCAGTATTATTGACACTGACTGGCTGCAGCTCTCCAGAGTTTCAAGCACATTTCTCTTCCAGCTCTACCTGGAGACACTGGGGATCAAACCCATGACCTTCTGTATTCAAGGCAGGTGCTCTACTGGTGAGCTACAGCCCTACCCCCAAAGGGCTGCTTAAGTGCAACCTTCCTCTGATCCAATTCCGCTTTAACAAAATAAAGAACCATAAGGAGGGAGAGCAGGGACCTTGAAGTTGCCCAGCAACAATAAGTCAGCAATCTGGGTAGCAGATGGAGCAGACGCGTAGATAACCTGGTCGCAGTCCTCTGCACCACGATGAGATTTCTGTTTAAATTATAGCTCTTATTTTGAAGTTTGCATTGCTACAAATAAGTTAGCACCTGAAAATGTGCCCCCTGACACCAGCCCTCCTTTTTTGGTGATGCTTAAGATGCCACCTTACCAAAAAAACCACCCCTGCCAGCATCCCAGCCAACAGGCGTCACTATCCCACTGCCCCTCCCTCACCATCGTCCAACATTTATCCCTCACTCTCCTTCCACTTCTGCCGATTTGCCACCCCACTAGTGCGTCCTTGGAGTTCGGTCTTCTCATCTGAGCGAGTGGGTTAAGAAGCCCACTGGCCCTGAGCCCATCACACTTCCTGCCTCCTTCTGAGTCTCTTTCTGAACTCAGCTAAAGCTGGCTCGTATTAGGGGGTTGGAAACGGATCTCTTACCTACCGGCCCCTAGCAACAAAGAAGCAACACGTGGGACAGTGCCAAAGTCTTCACAGAACAGCATCTGAAGAAGAGTTTGGATTTGATATCCCGCTTTATCACTACCTGAAGGAGTCTCAAAGCAGCTAATAATCTCTTTTCCCTTCCTCCCCAACAACAAACACTCTGTGAGGTGAGTGAGGCTGAGGGACTTCAAAGAAGTGTGACTAACCCAACGTCACCCAGCCATAGCTGTCAAGTCTCCCTTATTCCAAGCCATTTCCCGCTGCTATCCCTGATTTTTTATATCCCTTAAATTTCCCTTATTTCAAAGGGAATATTCCTCTCCCCAGGCACGTCTCTACCCGGTGGCACCAGTGGTGTGGGGAACCAGGGCCGGGCGGCAAGCTGAGTGTCCGGGAAGGAGAGTTGGAGTCCAGGGAGAGCAGAGCTTCTCCCCCTCCGCAATCCTAGAGCACACTGAGGGAGGAGGAGGAGCTGGAGGAGGAGAGTCCACCACCCACCCACCTCCCCGCCCATGCAGCTGGAGGACCATGCTAGGGAAAGAGGCCACATGTGCCCATCAAGCTGTATGTGGGAATTATCCCTCTGTGTGTAGTGCTGTCAGGTGGGGGTCGTGCAAATGCTACACGTTGTGCAGAATGGAAATATTTAGGTGCAATGTTCTATCCATGGATGCAGCTTGCAGAGGGGAAATTTGAGAGGGCAAGGGAGCATGGGTCCGCTGTGGGGAGCAGAGCGCATTTCTTGCGCACAGGTGCCTGCCTGCAGAAGGGATTTGTGCTGCGGAGCTGTTGTGGGAAATGCCTATGTGGTTGTATTGACAGATGTGCAAAGGAGGGGTGCAGAAGCTAAAGGTATCTGTCTATATGGCCTTTCCAAAGGCTAGGTTGTGCAGTCAGCTGGGGCCTGTAAAAAGCCAGGCCGGGAGCCACCTTAAGTTGAGGCTGCATAGGCCTTGTGGTGCATGTGATTCAGATTCTATTCAGTTGAAGCTCTCGTTACAAAGTTGACATTTTTTTAGCAATGCCCCCTAGTGAGCCTTCTTTTGTTCACTTCTTTTTATTTCGAGGCAGTGCACACCTATGTTAGTGGAACTGCAAACCTTTCCAGTCATGTGTTACTCCAGTCAAATTCCACATATGAATGTGGGGAAAGATGATGGTGTGTAGCCTGGTGTAAATTAATTTGTAGCCTGGGGGGATTACCGTGGTGTGGAATGTCCCTGAGAACCGTAGACTTTCCCCGGGACAGGTGAGGGTGCTGATCCCTTATTTTCAAATCCGAAACTTGACAGCTATGCACCCAGCAGCTGCATGTGGAGGAGCGGAGACGCGAACCCAGTTCACCAGATTACGAGTCTACCGCTCTTAACCACTACACCACACTGGGCTGGAGGAGGTCCCGAAAGGGAAAACCATATTTTGTTATGCTTCCAACTACTCACCCGAGCGCCAGCCAGTGACTTGACACATGCAGTAGGGTAGCCGTAGTTGCCATGTCCCTTGTGGCACTGGCTCCATGCTAGGAACAGCTTCACCTGTTGCATAAACTGCATGTCACGGATGTTTCAAGGCTACAGGAGCTTGCCTGCAGCAAATACATTGTCATTCACGTAAGGCTTTCCAGGCTTTCAGGCTGCTAGCTCTCCCGGCCCCCAACAGGAGATGCCAGGAAAAGAATCTGGGGGAGCTGAGGGATAGCTCAGTCAGTAAAGCGTAAGACTCTTAGTCTCAGGGTTAGGGGTTTGAGCCCCATGTTGGGCTAAAGTTTCCTGCATTGCAGGGAGTTGGACTAGATTATCCCTGTGGTCCTTTCAAACTCTATGATTCTATGACTTTCTGCATGAAAAACAGGTGCTTTACCACTCAGCTAAGGCCCTGTGTTAACTAGCCCGGTGCATAAATAGATCACCAAAATGTCTTGGGCTGGCCCTGGTTTTAAAGCTCTATTATACCGGGGAGTGTGGGATACAAATAAAAATTTATTATTATTATTATTATTATTATTATTATCATCATCATCATTATCGAGAATCATGGCGATTGTAGCTCTGTGAAGTCGGACTTAAGCTATAAGCTTAACAAACTACAATTCTCATTATTCTCTGCAACTGTTAAAGTGGTATAATAGTGCTATAACTGTATAGTGTAGATGTGACCACAGTTTGGAAGGGTCCTAAAACTGGTTGTTGTGTTTTGGAGGGAATGCGCCATTCTCACTTGCAGCAGTGTTCCTCTCCAGCGAAATAACTTCAGGACCGAATTTGGCTGGGACTGCGGTGGGGGGCGGGGGGCGGGCGGGGATAGTTTAAAAAACACAAAAACACCCCCCCCCCACAAACAATTATATCTGTCCTGAGTAAACTCCACCCCTCCCACCTCCAAGTAGGTTTTTTAAATAATGAAGTATGTGAAATGCATATTTCTTAAAAGGATAGTTCCCGATGTTGAATGGGCCATTAAGTTAGCATTCTCTCCTCCTCAGCTATTTCAGAATTCCAGTTTCATAAGAGACATGAACCAATAATTCCCTTTTGGCAATCATAGAGGCAGAACTACCCAAACTGTATAGAAATTTATTCATGTATGCAACTACAGCGGCAAGAATGTCATTTGCCCAAAAATGGAAAGAAGATGAAGTCCCGACGAAAGAAGAATGGATACAAAAACTTGTGGAATATGCAGAAATGGCAAAACTTACTGGAAAAATAGGAAATCAAGATAACAAACATTTTATAAAAGAATGGAAATGGTTTGTTGAATATTAACTGTAAACAGATAATAACATTGGCAGGATTATTGTAATAACCTGCAGTTTTATAAGAGTATATATTTAAAGTAGATGAATAAATGAATAAGTTAAGTTAATTTGGAATATGCAGGATATATAAAAAAATAAATTTAAGGAACTGCAGAATGAGGAGGAAGGAAGTCGAGTTTTCAAAATGTTGAAATGACTGTAAAACTATTAAAATGTATATAACTGAAAAATATAAACTGGTAAAAAAGCGACATGAACCAGTAGGCTGAATTATATCTTAGCTCAACTTTTGTCAGTGTTTGTGCATTGGCTAGAACAGACCTGCCGTGCAAGATCTGTGGGCCCACTTTGCTAAATTCAGCCCATTTGACTTGTACATGTAGCCCAACGAAGCCTTGCCCTCATATCGAGACTGTAAAATAGGAGGCTTTTCAAGCGTTTTTGGTAGGCTTCAACCCATGGTTGGTGAGTTGTTTAGCAAAGCAGGCCATGCATTAGTCTGGGCAGAGGAAAAGGACACAGGTCTGAATGTGAAGCGGCTTGGTGTGGTTAATGTTCATTGGATCAGTTAAGTTGTCTCCAGCCTATTCAAGTTGGGCTAGATACCAAGGGGCTGAAACAGAACACCTCTCTGGGCTGCAGATGGTGACAAATGGAAAAGGCAATTATAGGGTACACCCCTTAATGAATTTCATTCCCATGATCATGTTCACTTAATTGCAGCACCTCCAGCCTAAAAGCTATTTTGCAAAAACGAAATAGGAGCTAATTAAAACATATTACCTGCTTTCCTCAGGAAAATTACTGCCTCACCTCTGCAGAAGTCCTCTTTGCCACCAGCAGGTGAGTAGCAATTACAACTTTGCTACTCCTGTGAAAATTGTGTGTGTGTGTGTATCTGCACACCACTTTGAAGGAAAGAGGGTGGGATATAAATGTAATATATAAATGGCAATAAATAAAGAGGATTGTGCTATCTGGGAGGCTTACTATATTTCACCAGGCACAAGGTATTGTCCTTTGAGTCTGGAGGAAATGTGATAACTGAAGTAGAGAGACTACTTGGATTCCTGCATTGCAGGGGGTTGGGCTAGATGACCCGGGGGACTCCTTCCAACTTACAATTCTATCAGTCTATGATCCTGATGCATCTGGACCCTCTGGAATGCCGTAAAGGCAACTGCACACTGTGTGGAAAGAGGGTGGGGTGGGAGCCATGATGCGGAAAGGTCCTTATTCTGGGACATCTCTTATTTCTGGAGGGACGGTGGGGAGGGATTTGGAGGTTAGAGAAAATTCGTGAGTTGCAAAATGTGCAGGAAGGCAATGGGGTGGGGCAGTGGGGGTTAACTTCAAATCTTCACATTCTAACCTTGTCTACCAACCTCAGGCCTATTTGATATTCACATTTGGCCATGGTTTTCACTTAAATTAATGGCATCGGTTGCTGATTGGTATTAGGAATTCAGCCAAAGAATTGGCCTCTGTACTGCTTCGTTCTCCTGGGCCAATCCAGTACAATACACTTTTAATTGTTCCACTCAGTAACCCTGAGAGGACAGGAAAAGCAATCACAGAGGGCTGGAAGAATCAACTGTCTGCTCCTTCCAGAGTTATCGAGCTCATTTTATCTGCCCTAGGCAGAAAATACCCAGGAGACTAATCTCATTAAAGCAGGATTTCTCCAACCTTGGACTTGATATAGTTGTATTTTTCCAAGCCAAGATACTGTCATGAGGAGACGTGGGGCCACAATCCTACACATACCTTAGAGTAAGCCCCATTGAACTCAATGGGAATTGCTTCTGAGTTGGCTTGATCTCCCCAAAGGGCTCACATACAATGTTTGAACTTCTTCTCTTTTCTTTCACATAGGCTATTAAGTTAAGAACTACTACCGTTAGCTGGATTCGACCGGGTCTCCAAAATCTCCCCTTGCTTTCACAGGAAACAAATGACACTGGTAGAAAGAGGGACAATTTTCTGTCCAGCTTTAGTTCAGACTAGTGCAGGGGTTCTCAGACTTACTTACCTGCTTGAGATGACTGAAAAGTGCTGAGATCCATCAGTCACAACATGGTTGTGCAGGGACAGATGGTGGCAGATGGAGGCAGAGTGTAGCATGTCAGTCATTAGCAGCATTTTCTACTGGTACTGTATCTAAACCATCTAAGGAAATGACCAAATTCTTTCCCACATTTTCCCTGTGGCAAGGAGTTTCATAGTTCTCCCTTTCCGTCAGCTAAGTGCAGGCAAAGGCTCTGGAATTGTAGTGACCCAGCGCTTTCATTTTATGCAGAATGAGTTGACCCAGAGGCTCTAGAACTCTTATATTTTTCCCTTCCCATTTCCATATGCCTCTCAAAGTTGCTGTTTGTTGTTGTTGTTTTTTATCCCATCTCCTATAATTTCTTCTTCCAGTCTCCCTTCACACTCAACCCTTATCCCTCCAGCACTCCAGTTTCTTTCGCAACTTCTCTTTGGTCCTTTTACATTCACTTCTTCCTACTGCAATGCTTTTCTGCTCTTATGCCCTTCCTTTCTATCCCCCGTTTGCTTGTTTGTTGTAAAAAACATTATTACCCAATACCTATTAGCTTTTATCTCACTTTCTGATTTCCTTCACCACCTCCTCCAGCCGTTCTGCTCAGAGGAGGGAGTTCGTCCTCTCCACAACCCAACCCTCGCCGTATTTCTCTGTCTCCCAACCACCTTTACTCAGCAAGGAGTCCCTTGGCTCCAGGGTATTAATCATCATGAATTGTAGTGATCATTTTGATGAACGATTTTTGATATTGTCTGATATTTCGAATGACTATGATCTTATTAAACTGATGAATTCATTGTTGTTTGCTTTATTTGCATGTTCTTGTGTTTGATAGTATAGTCGTTGTAATGTTTGTTGTCCTTTGGTGCTTTTATGATTATTGTGAGCCAATTTGAGCTCAACGTTTGTTATTGGAAAAGCAGAATAAAAATGTTATATCAAGTATTAAATGAAAATAAAGGTGGGGCAGGCAAGTGAGGAGGCACTGGGCAGCTTGGGGCTCCAGCAACCACCTAAAAAGGGGCCCAAGGCCCACCATTTGAGAAGCACTGCATTATATAGTCTATACTGCTGTGACCTACACTAAGAACTGTGTCCGTGCGAAAACTTCAGACGGTGCTCTGGGGACTCCTAGTGTTCACTACATGCAATGTTGCATCCTTAAACTAAAAGTCACCGCCTTAAAATCAAAAGCAGCAAAAGAGGAATCCTTTTATTAGGAGGACCAAGGAAAGGGTTGAAAAATAGTTGTCAAGCTTTTGTGTAAGGAAGTAAGGTGACTGTTGCTTGGGGGGGTGGAGTTCCACCCTGAATGGACTAACATGGCTGGATGTTTTTATATTGTGGTTTTATGTTGTGAACCACCCTGAGACCTGCGGGTATAGGGCGGTATACACATTCAATTGATGATGATAAGATCAGCAACAAGCTTAAGGCAGGGGTAGGCAACCTAAGGCCAGTGGGCCAGATGTGGCCCAATTGCCTTCTCAATCCGGCCCGTGGACAGTCCAGGATTCAGCATGTTTTTACATGAGTAGAATGTGTCCTTTTATTTAAAATGCATCTCTGGGTTATTTGTGAGGCATAGGAATTCGTTCATTTCCCCCTCTCAAAATATAGTCCGGCCCACCACATGGTCTGAGGGACGGTGGACCGGCCCACGACTGAAAAAGGTTGCTGACCCCTGCCTTAAGGGTAAGGGCCACAGTACAGCAGCAGAGTGTCTATTTTTCAACTATCTCTTTATCATATCCTCCAATACCTCGCAGCCCCAAACAGGGTGTCCATGGCACATACCCGTCAACTGTCCAAGACATCCTCTTTTGGGGGTCCATGCTGTTGCACAAGACCACAGCTCCCCCAAATGTGTGATATGGTGGACAGACACACATCTCACATGAGAGCACGGTGCCCAAAATTGCACAGGAGCGCAGCCTGGAAGACGCACAGCTGGTTTTGCTCTGGGACATGTTGGAGAGTATGGTGGCACCATTCACATAACAAAAACTACCACCAAGATATCAACATTTTCAAAAGTAGGGGGTCCATGGCTTGGCTTTTGAAAAAACATGGGGTGCACAGTAATTAGCTAATAGGGAATCACTGTTCTAGAATAACACTAGAAAGGACGTGAAAGGATATGACAAGTGAAAGGAAATGACAAAAGGCTCCAAGAGCCAGACTTACATCACTTAAATTCTTATAGTTTTGATTAAAAGCTGCTGTAAAATGGCAACTCTTCATAACTGGTCTCTGTCATGTGCCTTGTGATCATGTTCCTATTCCCAGGTGCTCTTGTAAACCCCAAATTTGACTGCAGCAACAACCTTCCAGATCATGGTTGTAAAATGCCGCATGTTGCGTGGTAAATATTTTTTACCGAGCAGTCATGACAAATATATGAGAGCACAGACTGAAATTTCTCATGAAACAAGACTTTATTACCCACAAAAATCATATATATCTAGGCCTAGGAACTGTGCCTTCTGCTCAATATAATTATTCCCCTGGTAGCCTGAAAATGAGGGTATCATGGATGTGGAGGCAGCTTCTGTTCAATGTAATTAGTTCCCCCAGCTACTTGCATTGTGAAAAGTGCAGCTGTTAAGCCACAGTGAATGCTAAATGAAGGTAATTTCCATTATAGATTGCATGGTAAAGATGCACCATGTTCATTTCTGTCACAGCCAACTATTACAATGCATAAATAAATTCTACTGCTCCAGTGATGGCCTTAAATCCTAAACCATGCTGTCTGGTACATCGTGTTGTCATGAATAGGGTATTTCTTCCTGCACCATACGGTAAATCATGCCAATTAACTCCACATATAAGGAAGCAGCAGTGTTTCCAAAACCAAGCACCAGAAATACAAGCAGAACCAAAACACACAAATATACTCAGAAACCATGTTGTTCAATAGCCCTGGTCTCTCAGGGTAAATGCCTGTTTCGGATGTTATCCAGGAGATTTTGGGCCTCTTGGAGTCCATGACCAGCAGCTACATTCAGAAGCTTTTCTACATCCCTGGAAGATATGCAATCATTATCAGATAAACAGGCAATCAGAGGGGAGAAATAGGAACAGTGTGGGAATGGGCAGTTTTGTGCTTGCGTCGCTTCTTCATTATCTATACGTTTGCAGTGATGCCCATTGGTGTGTCCAATGCATTGCCAAAAAAATAAGGTAAAGACTGGTGCAGATTTGCATAACATTTGCACATGCTATTGTATACAATGCAAATTAAGACATAACTAACAGAATGTAAGCAAAAATAATAATACACCTCACCAGTGAGGAGCAAGACTGTGACCAAGTAACAGCAGGTGCATGCCTGCTTAGTCTGCTGTGGGGAGCTACTTGTTGATGGGCAACTTGAAGCCCCCTCCTGGGACTCGGCTAGATTGGTAAAGAAAAAGCGTTGTATATGCAATATAACACTGTGACACCAGATGGCGCTATGGAATCCCGGCTTTCCCTACCGGGTTTCCCCATTAAGGTTGCCATATTTTGAAGAGCAAAAAAGAGGACACCCTTGCCGACTTCTGCTTTTACTTATGGATCTCTGTGACAACTCATCATGAAAAAGAGGACGCGTACTGGAAAAAAGAGGACATAGGGCAACCCTACTTTAAATTTACAACGTGTTTAATTGAAACGCTTCTGTGATGTGTCTAGATCCAGCCCTGCTCTCCCTTCCTAGGGTTCTTTATCTTTAAGTCACACTTGGACTGAACAGCACTTCAAAGAGAGACGAGGAACCTTGTTCAGCTCAAGGGCGGCATTCTCATCTGGCTAGTTTTCTGGGGAACATATGCTGGCAGTGGACAGGGCCTGAGGCAAAAGTGGATGAATTGTAATCATTGTGCTATAGGCTATGCATACTCACGCCCCCATTCTGTCCTGTATCCAGACAGAGAAGAAGCGCTATCAGAATTTAAGGAAACTTTCTAGTCAGGGAAAGACAAGGAGGGTTAGTCAAGAGCACGTTCATGGAGAAGGGAGAACTCTGATTGACTATTGCCCTCGGAGCAGAAAGAAATGAAACATACCCTTCTTCAAGGATAGTTGTCATGTTCTTCAGTTTCCCCACGGCCAGGTTGAAAGAGGAGTGTGGGTGGCCTTGCTCTGCTGCTTGTCTGAAAGAGAGAAGATGAAGGAAAGAGGCTCCAAATTAGAGTCAACATGGTGACCAGGTCAGACAAACTTGCAGAATGTGGCAACTTCCAACATTTCGCTGATGAAATGGGGGCATGCTTGAAACACCTTTACTGCCACACCAGAGACACCAACTTGTGAGGGAGATTGGGGGAGAATTCTGGGAACTGTAGTTTACCCCTCTACAATCGACACACCCTTAACCAACTATAGGTCCCAGAATTCTTGGGGTGGGGTGGGGGCCTTAAACATATGATGTGTTAAAACAAAATCGAAAATTCTTTCCAGTAGCACCTTAGAGACCAACTGAGTTTGTTCCTGGTATGAGCTTTCGTGTGCATGCACACTTCTTCAGATACACTGAAACAGAAGTCACCAGATCCTTAAATATAGTGAGGGAGTGGGGAGGGGTATTGCTCAGAAGGGTGGTGGGAATGGTTGATCAGCTGATAGGTGTGGAAAACCTGTTGACGACTCTTAATGGCTGTAATTAGTCTTGCAGGGAAAGGCAAGTGGTGAGATGGCTAAAGATAGCTTAGTTATGTATAATGAGATAAGAATCCAATGTCTTTGTTCAGACCAGGTTTCTCCGTGGTTTTAAGTTTGGTGATTAGTTGTAATTCAGCCACTTCTCTTTCCAGTCTATTTCTGAAATTTCTGTAACTGGAAATATGATGTGTTACGCATCCATAGGCCCAAAGATCCCACACCAGAATATGAGGTGAATTAAGTGCAGGCAGTATAAGTCCAAAGAAATCTTACGATGACCATGTGTCCTATTTTACAGAGACTAGACCTCCATTTTGAAGGCCTGATAGAGAACAGCCCTTTATTTGAAGGCATCCTCAATTTGAGGACTGTCCAGTCCAAGTCTGGTTTACAGTTAAGGAACCATAAAAGAGGAGAGCAGAAGCCTTGAAGTTGCCCATCCACAGTCAGGAGTGCATGGTCAACAGACTGAGCAGGCACACAGGTCACCTAGTGTCTTCTGCACTATAATGAGATGTATTGTATTTTTATTTAAATAATGGCAAATTATTTCTAAATTTGCATCTACACTTATAAATTACCATGGGCAAACTGACACCCTCCTTTGTCCTCTTCTTTTTGGCTATACAAATCTGTTTTGGCAATGCATAACTGGCCACCCTAAAAAAAAACAAAAAAAACCAGTCCCATCTGGACTTCCTGCTGGCGTGGGACCTTCAAACCGCTCTCCAGATGGCTATAAGCTCAATTACTACAGCTAGAATAAATTATTCTCATCGATTACTTCTTCATATCAAGGTGCTTAATGGAAGCATTTAGGAAGCATGTTGAAGAGATAGGTTGAGCATGCCTGGCTGCGGGATTTAGCAGAGGAAGGGCAATCAAGGACAAAGGAATTTAGCTACTATCCGTGGCAACTAGACATGTTGGCTATGTTCTACCTCCCATATGCCTTTGAATGCCAGATTCTGGGAGTCGCAGGTGCGGAAAGTGCTATTGCACTCAGCTTCAGCTTGCAGGTTTTCCAAGGGCATCTGGTTGGCTACTGTTAGACCAGAGTGTGAAGCAAAATGGGCCTTTGGCCTGATCCAGCTGAGCTCTTCTTATGTTCTTAAATTCAGCAGGTGTTAGTGGTACCATCAAGGCAGGGCTTTGGGGCAGATGTCCAGGGCCCCATGTAGCGGATTGAGCAGGAGGACCTCCAAATGCAGCAGGACTGGCTTGACACATCAAAATGTATGTGAGGGGAACCCTCTTACGACTATTTCATAGAATCATAGGATTGTAGAGTTAGAATGACCACAAGGGTAATCTAGTTCAACCCACTACAATGCAGGAATCCTTTGCTCAAGGTGAGGCTTGAACCCATGACCCTGAGATTAAGGATCTCATTCTCTACCAGCTGAGCTATCCCATGGATAGCTATCCCAGACCCAGAGGCTAAAATGACCTAATTGCAATATCGGCAGGTACAGCCGTTTAATTCTTACTTCTTCTTCACAAGATGCACTTGCCCACATTACAGTATCTACAAAGAACTGTTAAATGCTCAGGAGCCCTTTGCTTTTGGCCATCCCAATGGAGATGGCTGTTCGTTGTTGGAACTGAGCCCTCAGATCCCTCACTATGCCTTTTCATAAACAGGGGAGTTTTAGAAATCAAAATACCCGGAAATTGTTACTTTGCTGTTCCTCCCATTGGCCATGGAGCTCTGGACAGCTATGGATTTACAGGTATTTATTTTTAATAAATAACCACAGCAGGCACTGCAAACTTCCAACAGTTTGACTTCACCCCCCAAAGGTTCACTCCTCCATTGTCTCCTGAAACAGACCAATGCCAACAATAGAACAAATCATTACCCGCTTCTCACCTGAACCACTGCATAGCTTTCTCTTCATTCTTTTCCACACCAGCTCCTAGCAATGAGGCAAAGTCACAATCAGTATGGTTGCCAACTTTTTTTTTACTGGTCCTTACTCCCACGTTGTTAAGGGCAGCTTGGTTTACAGACCTTAGCAGACGGTGGTGATACTGAACATCTCCATGCTTTGAAAAACTTGGCTTGGCATGGCTTATTTTCGCAAGTTACTGTTAAAGCAACAAGCCAGACCACCTTCTGCTGATCAGTTGACAACCCCAAAATACAGGCTTGTTAGGTGAAAAGCCTACTCCTATTATCCAAAATATTGAAGGCAGCTATCACAGTAGCTGAAAATACAGAGGGGGAACCAGGATGCACTTGTGATCCTGCTGTGCAACAGCTGCCGCAAGCCCACACATTCAGCCTAATATGTGGAAGGGTCCATGTACATGAAGAGATCTTCCATCTAATCAAGAAGCCCAGATTATTTTATCTAATGTTTTCCAACATTCTTGTTCTCTATTTGGTGCAAAAAATAAGTTCACGTTCACTCATGGGTAGCCTAGATCTGTGTGAACAGGGCAGGATCCTGCACAAATGTCCTTTTCACAAATTCAAAGGTTGCTAATTGGGCACAGAAGTCATCTGATGGCAGCAGCCAAAGTTAAGTATTACCTTTTAGGTATCTCTGTCCCACAATGTGCTGGGCACTGGGGTACCCTAGATGAGCGTACATATGAGCCACATGGAAATGGAAGTTCTCGTAGCACAGCATGATGTAAAGCAGAAGAAAGATGGAACCAATGATAGCCGCCAGCTGTAAAGAAAGAAGAAAGGACTGAGAGGTTTGCTAGTAGTCTTTTTAGACCAAAGCCCACTAATCCCCAGGCTTGTTACCGTAGAAATGTTTCTCCTCCTCCCTCTGTCTCACAGTCATTCTCCTTTCACTCTTTCTTCTATCCTGGTTGTGTACACACATCATACATTTTAACCCCCCCAACCCCCGCCTAAAATCCTGGAAACTGTAACTTGTAACAGGTGCTAGAAATTATAAGTTTGTGAGGTGCAAGCTACAGTTCCCAGCATTCCTTGGGGGAAGCAACGTGCTTTAAAAGTATGGGGTGTGTGGAGCCCGTTTCCTCCCCTTTTTTCTTCTTTAAAAGCATACTGTTACATGCCACCCCAATCTCTGAGTGTTGCGAGATTCCAGGGGTCCAGGGTTTGTGTTCCCTTTGGGAATGAGGCACAGCGGAGATGGTGATGTCTTTATGATATATGATTTATTTACACTTATATACAACCTGAGCCTATGATGGACGGGCTCCCAGCATTACACTCTAAGAGGGTTCTGCCTCTTCTGTTGCTGCAGCCTCAGAAACAAACAGAAATCAAACATGCTCCAAAATGTGGCTCTGGCCCTCTCACCAGCTTACCGACTTTAACAAACTGAAACAATTTTCCTCCAGCTCACATCAAGCAAAAGCTGCTAACCTGAAGCTCCACTGCTGGCCTTTGTTTTTCTAGTTAACCCTGAGCTCAACCCCTACCCCTCCACATCCAGCAGAGAGTGTTCTTGATGGCTTTCCTGATGGGTCATCACCCTGTCTTTGTTTGTTTAATGACTTGGCCATTATCAGGCTGGACATGGGAAGCTGAGTATGGCTATTAAGAGTGTGCTTTCCAATTTAACTCTTCAGGCATTGATTACATTCTAACACTTACTAAATCTAGAAATTATGAGTGCCTGACACTCACAAACTCTGACACCTGAAACTACTAACAAAACAGTCCACACACGGGATAACAGGCACTCTCAATGAGCAGTTACTACCCACCTAATTCCACCTAGAAGGGCACTCAGAAAAGGGCCTTTGAAACAGATGGTTAAATTTTGGACAGCTCCATGCAGAAGGCAGTCCTTTAATAACTCCCTTAGTCCCCAGCCATTTCGGGCTTTGAAGGTTAAGAGTGGCACTTTGAATTGAGCCTGGAAACAAAATGGTATGATTCACTGTATTGTATATGAATGTGAATCTCCGTGGTATTCTAAAGACCTTCTGCGGGAGAGCTCAGTCAGGAGAGCATGAGACTCTTAATCTCAGGGTTGTGCAAAACGATTCTTGTATTGCAGTGGGTTGGACTAGATGACCCTTCATGGTCCCTTCCAACCGTACAGTTCTATGATTCTGCAATGGCTGGCTGCTTCTTTGGGTGCCAATGGGATTGTGATCTTTATCCAGAACCACTACTTGTTGCATCCCATATGCGATCATTTAGGACAATGGAGTTCATTTTAAGAAAGCAATTTAGGACATACTGCTAAATCTTAAGTCTAGCTACGGCTAGAACACTAGTTATTGTGGACTTTTTAGTTCTTAATAAATGGTTTTCGTTCTTAATAAACGGTTTTCTAATACGCCTGGATGGACGGACATCTCTTTAGTTGGGTTATTGCAATTCCCCACTTCTATGTGATTAATGAATGAGCAGCACAGACTTCTTTTGTCTAGGTCACTGATTGGCCAGCTTATCAGCATATTTGCAGGCCGTGGCTGACAATTTATGCAAAGCAAATAGTATCAAACCTAAGAAATCTCTGCCTTTCACAATGGACTCAAATTGCTGTTAGACAGCTCCTTCTTAGATAAAGCCCATCTAAGTCCTTTAAGCATGACAAATGTGCTTTTATCATAGGGCACACAGATGTTTTCAATGACAAGCTGTTACAAAGGGTAATGGATCACCCTGTCCAAAGCAAAAGGTGGGTACCACTTTGAATGAGGCTTTAGAAAATAGGACCCTTGCAGCCTTGATATGCAATGATTGTTTCTCCTCTACCTGTTGATTTCCTGCCTCAAAGTGCTTGATGCCTTAAAATGTGTTCATTCTGGATGTAGCTTAATGAGAGCTATTTTTCTTTTTGTTATCTTTGTTGTCAGGAGGCAGATTCTATTTACAGCATTTGAAAAATAATAAGAAGCAGGAAACAGGAAAACAGAGATATTTATCAGCAATGAGAAAGTTGAGGAGATGGGAATCTGCCTTAAACCAATTTAAGAGTATTGGATCATGTAATCCAGCATTTGTCTCCTGTTATGGGTTAGTGGGGAAATATTCTGTGGAATTAGCCTTGCATTGGTCTCACGGGCATAGCATTTCCTGTGGTCTGGAGCAAGATGGCAAAAAAAAAAAACCATTCCGTTGAAGAGGAAGGACAATAGCTCAGTTGCAGAGCACAGGCTTTGCAAGGTTCAGTTCCTGGCATATGCAGGTACGGGCTGGGGAAACCTCCTGTCCAAGATTCTGGAGAGCCTCTGCCATTTAGTGTAGCCAACATGGTCCCCCTCCAAATATGGACTACAACTCCCATTATCCCTGCCCATTGGCCATACTGACTCGGGTTGATGGCAGTTGTAGACCAAAACATCTGGGTGGCATCAAATTGCCTAGGCAGTTTAGATGGACCAACAGTCAGCATAAGGCAGCTTGCTATATTTCTATGAACAAGAAAGGCTTGGGCTCCAGAGTTTTTCAGCTACACGGTGGCTGGTGTCATCACCACCATCTTTACTGCTGTTGTTGGTTGCATTATTACTACTGCTGCGGTCATTGCGCTGGAAACTTACAGCAGAACAAGACAGATCCCTGCCCCGTGTTGCTTTACTATCTAAAATTCATAGCGTAATAGCAGCGTACTGGCAGGAATACAGCGTGTCTGTTGTTCTCATCCAGTGTACTGACAGTAAACTCATTCACCATGTGAGTCCTTATGCAGCCAAAATGGCAACATTCCTTCATAAGGGAGAGGAGGAAACAGGATCAGGGGAACCCCGAGATTTGCAGATGTTCGAAAAAATATTTACAAATATAAACCCTTAAAAGGGAGAGGGAAGAAAAACCAAAAGCAGTCCAAAGAAGACTATATTCATTTGGCATGGAATATAGACTGCTGGGGTGGGAAGGGGGAGAGAAAACAGGGTTGGGGGGGTGAAATGGAATGGAGTGTCCTGGAACAGGGCATAGCTGGCTGGCCGGGGGGGGGGGGGAAGGAATCCTGAACAGGAGCAGTCCATGCTGCAAAAATTTGTTGCAGGTCCCACTTATGCATACCTCGATACTGCCCCTGCCACCTGCGACAAATAATAATCATCGCTATCCTTTCTGCCTTTGAGCAGAAAGATGACCCGGAAAGTGAACCACAGCCCCAATTCCCCATCCCTGGTAACTCACCTCCCATTTGCTCCACTCGGAAAGAGAGGCTTTCTTAATCCTCTGGGGAAGAGGAGCCTCCCAGATCTCCTCAGGACCTGCCTGGCTCCTTCTTGTCGCTTTCCTCTGCATTATAGCCGCTTTCATGCCCCTGCTTCCTCTCGCATGCTTCTTGCTAGCCAGTTTTTTACTCCAGCGAAGAACAGCCTGCTTCATTCCCCTCCTCCAGATCCCATTCAGAGTTTGCGCTCAAGCCCAGATCTTCCCGTCAGCGGGCAGGTGCTCGGTGTGGCTTCTACCTCTGATTTATGGGCAGCAAGAAAAAGAAAAATATGCACTGCTTGTGGAAGCAAAAAAAAAAAAAAAAAAGGAGGGAACCGTTTTCCTTTTGTATGGGTTCATTGCTTTTTCCTCCCCAGCAAGGCTTCCATGTTTTGGTTGCATGGTGGACAGAAATTCAACAGATGCAGCTTTCAACAAAATATAGTGATGTGGGGGGTAAGCCAGCAATCCCATCTGAACAGAAAGAGGGGAATGGTGACTTTTCCTTTAGGGAGCTTCTCAACAACTCATATTTTAAAAACAAAAAAGTTCATGTTAAGCTTCTCAGCTTCTCTCTTATTTGAGTGGCCAATATGTGACCCCATCAGCTATGAACATTTTTAAAAAAGCATTTTTGACCCCTATGTTTTCAGGTCATTTCTCAGCATATAGGTTTCCTATCTAATTCTGAGTTTCTTGTTAGCAATAAGGATCTTGCTGCTAAGAAAATGGAGCAAAAAACCATGTTCCTAATAATTTTATTACTGTACATGTAAAAAGAAACTGTTTTTGCTGAGATAGCTCAGTCAGTAGAGCATGAGACTCCTAATGTTAGGGTTGTGGGCTTGAGCTCCACATTGGTCAAAAGATCCCTGCATTGCAGGGGTTGGACTAGATGACCCTCGTGGTCCCTTCCAAATCTACAATTCTATAGTTCTATGATCCTTCAGAGGAAAAGAGAGGAACATAGAAAGCTGCTTTAAGTAGAGTTGGACCAATTGCCCATCGAATGTCAATAAACCAAACAGAATCAGTTGGTTCCATCTGCCATCGGCTATAGTGTGTTTTTTAATCTTGTGTTTTTATGTTGTGAACCTCTCTGAGATCTACGGATGAAGGGTGGTATACAAATTTAATTAATAATAGTAATAATAATATACAAATGTACTTGTTTGCAGTTCTTATCTACCGGTACCTATTTGTGCACTCATTCTACTGTTCATCATAATCATCATCATTCAATATGCTGCAGCTCAATTGCTGACAGAAGTAATATCAGTCAGCAAATTACGCCCACTTTAACGCATCACTCTGCACTGTGCTGGCCCACTGGAAATTGATGGGTGGATTGTAGCCTATATTTCTCCCTCTGCTGATTGAGTGGCCATGTTAGAAGCAGTGATAAAGAGCTATCCTTATACCATGCTGCCATCATGTGGCCATATTAGCTTTTTAATGCTAGTTTCCAGAGGTTTTGTGTTTTTTAAGAAAATGGAATCCATTTTAGCTAGCATTTCCAGAAACAGCACACTTGGGAAATTATACACCCTGGTCCAGATAAGGAGCTCCATGTGTGGCAGAGTGGACATGCATCTCACGTCCTAAAGGACAGTTATCTGTTTTGAAGGGATCCTGCCTAGTGCAAAGATAGAGCCATAAGAAATAAGAACAGAGGCTTTTCAATTGCCCATCATATAACCTCCAAATGTCCCTTTTTCCCAGGGACAGTCCCAGAATTACAAAAGCCATCCTGGTTTCAGATTTGATCCTGGAATGTCACCAGTGCTGCTGCTGGCATTTGTCCTGAGTGACTGTGGTGGGGACAGTGGTGAATGCAAGGGAGCATCTTGTTGCTTCTCCATGGCCTCTCAATGGCTACTGCTGCTGGTCTCCTCCCTTGGGCAGCTCATAGGAACTGCTGGAGAGCAGGTAAAGAGGAGGAAAGGCTGCCACCGCTGTGGCCCAGCCCTGTGTGACACTCCAGCTCTGATGTGCAGGCAAGAGGACAGGGCCACCCTGAGCAGAAAGAAAAGAGGAGCGGAGCAGAGTGCAATCTGTCTTGTTTTTAAAAAAAATGCTTTGTGCATCTGCATCTAATCTTGCCCCTTTCTAAATGTACCGGTAGTTATTGGTATGTGCTATTATTTTGGTAAAGCTACCAAATCTATTGGTTGCTGCAGCTCAGACTGTAATGGCGCTTACAAGCCACTGTTGAGTTCCTAGAGTCCTAGACCAACAACTCAGGAACTTTCACTGCTGTAACCAAATCAAATTTTTCTGTCTGTGCAACTTTTTCTAAATGCTAAATGGGTAAACACATGAACCTGATCTTTGGAGAGTTTGTAAGGAAACCATTTTTAACTCACCAAATGTGTAGTCTTTTTCTATGCTAGGGGAAAAGGGGGATTCTGCAAGGAATTTTAAAGGGCATATTTTAAAGGTCTAACAGTCTATATTTCCACACTTCACATTGCTGCATATTTTGTCATTTTAAGCCTCTGCTGAGATTCTGTCACTAAAGAGTACTTGCCTCAAACTTTGATCTTGGTGTTCAGGAATTTATTTTTCCTTGAACCAACAGTAATGAGATCAGGCAACCCTGCCCATCAGTCAAAGTGGCCTATGGGTGGGCGTGGTGGTTGAGGAGCCAGCCTGCTAGGCTGTAAATGTTCCCCATGCTGTGATACGACTCTATATGGATTGCCAGCATTATTTAACTTATGTTCACAATTCCAGTTGAATGGAAAGCTTGGTGTGCTGCAAGCCTGGAAAAAGATAGGATTTCTGTGCAGACTTCTATTTTATTCCAAATGCTTCTCTGTGGCTTTCCATATGCCCACCATGCCTCAAACAGAAATCTGAAACCAATCTCCTTTGTCTCTTAACTGCTGTTACCAGTAGGGTGGGCCCACACCTTATACCTACTACTTCCATTGTTCTCACGTAAATTGATAAAATTCCCTGTGCATCAAGTTATTTTCCTTGGGGGAAATCACATGCCTAGTAGAGGAAAATAGTGGTTGACTATGAGCAGCTAATTAGGTTGGGTCTAGAGTGCAGACCCAATTTAAAGAGCTGTTTCTGGCTAGGTGTAAGAAAAGCCAATTTAATTTATCTAGATTTGAAATTAATTTGGTCATCCTCTTTTGACTTAAGCTTTCTCTAAACAACTTGGCTCTCCTTTCAGAAATATGCAGTTTGGCACTGTAAGATAACTAGATGTAAAGGAAGACAGGGGTCCCGAAGGTTGTGCAGGAAAAGGCAGGACATTGCTGGAATTCATTCTAACCTCAGTGTTCATAAATTACCTTTGTGTTCTAGTAAAAAAAAAACCCAAAAAGTACATACAGTAGCTGAGACAAGGTGAAGGTTGTGTGTGTTAAAGTGGACTACGTGGAAAAATTGTAGGGCTAGTATGCAGTTACTAGAAAGCTGCAATACTAAGACGCATTCAGTATGGTAGAATTTGACTTGGAGTAAGTGAATGGCCTTGGATTAAGTGAAATGTGTAAATTCAAGATATAGAAAGCTACCCATGTGCCGTGTCCTACTTAAGAAGCTAGGAAAAGCAAAGCTGGACCAGACGAAACAGTCATCTAAGTCCGGCATCCTGTTCACACAGTGGTGAACCAAACACCTATGTGACTGTTTTGATTCTATGTAAGCCATTCTGGGAACCTTTTTGGTTGAAGAGTGGGATACAAATGCTCTAAATAAATAAATAAAAATAAGCCTGCAAGCAGGAGCTGAGCATTATAGTTCTCTCTCCCTACTTGTGTTTCTCAGCAATAGGTATTTAGAGAATACTGCCGTCAACACTGAAGGTAATATATATAGCTAGCATCCACTCATTTTTCCTCCTTCTACAGAGAAACTGGTGTGTGATTTACAAAGGGTATAGAAAATGTTTGTTGTCCAACTCTATGTGTGTTTACTCAAAAGTAGATGCCACTGTATTCAAGGGGGTTGCACATAAATGAACATAGGAAAGCATCAGAGCTGGAGGCATGTCACAATCTTCATTTGTAATTGTGACCTTGAAAGTTGGGTGTGGCGATCACACAGGGTCCCCGGTCGTTTAACGGACTATTGATCCCTGTGCCACCACGGCGCTTCGCTGCCACCAACCAGGATCCCCTCCCTGGTAAACACTGTCACAGTCAGGGTGCGATTTTAAACAAAATAAGTGTTTATTTAAAAACTTCAACAACTTAAGATATTGGTTACAACCCTGTCCTAATCCTACGCTCACCACTCTATCTCACCACCAACCCTCACAATCAACGACCACCCACCACCCACCTCCTTCGAACAACCGCTCTTATCTCCCGCTCCACTCTAACTGACTCTGTTTTTGCTGCCCCTAGCTCCTCCTCCCTCTGTTTATTGGTCTGCCTAGGGCAGGCATAGGCAACCTTCGGCTCTCCAGATGTTTCGGACTACAATTCCCATCATCCCTGACCACTGGTCCTGTTAGCTAGGGATCATGGGAGTTGTAGGCCAAAACATCTGGAGAGCCGAAGGTTGCCTATGCCTGGCCTAGGGTCAGCCACTTAACCCCTTACTCACTCCTGCTCATATGTATTCCCTAGGAAGGGCAAACGCCACATTGGGTATTAAGAAAGCTTACAGCCGTAAGCTAACACCTTTGTAGGAGGAAGAGAGAAGACAAGGTAGAGTCATGAGAAGCTCTCCTTTTCTGTATAAACTGAAAGTTGCTCTAAGTAAGTACTCTTGGGGTGGATATTTGGCATGGGCTGTTCATGCAGATGCCAACAGAAATATGCCAACAGTTTCTAACTACTGGACTGTGTCACACAACTGGATTGCACAAGGACCAACACCATCCCCAATTTTGTGACTCCTTGTTTTAAGTGCTGCAGGTTTGACCCACAGTATTGGAAAGACACTGGAAGAAAACCATGAATGGCTCACCGATTACTGTACTCACTTCACAAATGCACTCAAGTTTTTCTATCCACTTCATCCATGCAATGCATAATTTTATAAATCCCACCTGATTTGACCTAAATGTCATGACAAATTAGATGCAAATTCATTTCAGTGCACTGGAAAAAAAATTCAATTCAGCCTTTACTGGAGAACCCACACAGTGGTGTACACAGGTGGGAACTCAAGGCCCTCCATGTCTTCCTGGCTGACTGTCCATGGCTCAGTGACAGAGCATCTGATTTGCATGCTGAAGATCCCAGATTCAATCTCTGGCATCCACAGGTGGGCCAGGAATACCACCACTAGCCAATGCCTACCGGAGATAGCTAACGCAGTATCCTCCAGATATCGTGGATCATCATTCTTGACCATTAGTCATGCTGGCTGGAGCTGATGGGAGCTGCAATCCAGCATCATCTGGAAGGCTCCAGCATGGTACTCTTAGGTGTGGACAGCACTGAGGAAGAGGGAAGCAACGAGCAGACTCAGTATAAGAAAGCTTGAAACGTTTCATGATGATCCTATAAAGAAAGGTCAGGTTTGCAGTTCTGGTAGCAACCTAAAATGCAGATTTGAACAAACTGTTTGTTGATCCCATTATGGAACACCTACTCCCTTAATTTTCTCCATCTAAAAACTGTGGCATTGCACAGAAAATTTCCCAAGGTTAAGAGAATCTCAGTGTGTGTGCGTTTCTGCTGGGCCTACTTTCTTGTTGTTGGTTCTGTTGGGCCTATTTTGTTGTTATTGTTGCTATTATTATAAATTTAAAGAATCAAAAATGTACCAACCTTCATTAAAAGCTCTTAACATTTTTTTAAAATGCTAATTATGGTTTCTAACCAATCTGTCCATGAAATTCAGCTTTTGTGCCACTTGCCTGAAAAGCTCAAATTGCATTTCCCCCCAGTAGCACCTAAGGAATTTTTTTTTCCATTTTGTTTTTACTATGGCAGACCAACACGGCTACCTACCTATAACTGTAAATTTGTTTATTAAATTTCTATACCGCCCTTTGGCCGAGGATCCCTGGGCGCTTTTAAAAACACAAAGGGTGTCGTTAGGATGAAGGGTGGCTTTAAAATCGCCAACAGGAAACCTCCTTCGACTGTTTTCCACCCTGTTCCAGTGGGGTGGGGCTAAAGGAAGGAGCCCAAACACTGGACGAAGGCGAGACCGCTTGCCCCGCGGGCCTCGGCCACCTCCTGCCGCCTCAGACAACCAACAGCCGAGCCGCTTTCAATGCAGGCGGAGTTCGAATGGGCGTCTCGACACGAGGTTCTCCGAACAAGCGGCCTGGTTCCCGCCCCGCTTTCCCATTGGCCCTCCCGGAGCGCAGAGGTGCCCGCCCCTTCGCCGCGATTGGCCGACGTCGCGATCCGGGTTCCCGGATGCGAGGACGTTGGAGTCGGGTATAAAGGGATCGTGGAAGGCGGGAGTGGACGCAGTTTTGAACTGGAAGCCGCCGCCAAAGAATTGCGAGGGGAAAGGCATCCACCGAGCGCCCTTCAACATCTGTGAAGCGCCTTCCAGGAGGAGAAGCAGGCCTCGCTCGAGATGGTGAGTGGAGCCGCGGACGAAGGGTGGCTGAGGAGAGGGAGGCGGGCTTGTTCGCGGCAGGCACGAGCGCGCGCCTGAGCCTTGGGGGGGGGGAGCTGTTGACGGCGGGAGGCGAACGTTGGGAACCCGTCACCCGCTTAGGTGATCGCACGTCTCCCGCGCTAACAACGCTTCTCTTTAGTATAACCGCCTGTTGAGGGAGAGTTGTGAGGGCAAATAGATAAGGAGGAAAAGGGGCGCGGTCACAGACCTAGCGGACGGGTATGAGGTCTCTGCTGTGGCGCATGCGCCGCGCAGCCGGCTCGTGGCGGCGACTGGCGCATGCGCGTCGAATCGGCGGCTGAAGTAGGCGCGACGTGGGGGGGGGGAGCGGGCTGCGCGTGAAACTCGACCAAATGTGCGCATGCGTGGGCTGCTACTACCGAGTAGTTGGCTGTGAGATTTCCCCGCCTCCCCATTTCTCTTTAAAAAGCCGGGAAAGCGAAGCACGTGGTTCTAGGGATGGTAGATACGACCAATATTGATCCTTCCACACTTACTTTTGTGCACTAGGCTGGCGGCAAAGCTGGGAAAGACTCCGGCAAGACTAAGACCAAAACAGTGTCCCGTTCGCAAAGGGCTGGCTTACAGGTATGCATGTGCAGAAGGCTTAAAGTGTATGACCTCCTGTGTGGGGGTTATTGTTATGTTTTGACACATTTTGCAATGGAGGGAGTGTCCGTGCTTCACTTCCCTACTGCACACTTACGGATAGGCTGGCTTCTAGATATACCCATGAAAATATAGAGATCTGTATTAGTGTCATCAGTTAAAGACTGATTTTGAGGATTTTAATGAAACTACTGATATTTATTTGGGCCTTGACTACTTTTCTGTGTGCGCAGTTTCCGGTGGGTCGTATTCACCGGCATCTAAAATCAAGGACTACGAGTCACGGACGTGTGGGAGCTACAGCTGCTGTGTATAGTGCTGCTATCTTGGAGTACCTCACAGCTGAGGTAAGAATCTGGAAAGGAGAGAAAGCATTCTGCATTGCACATACACAATAGAATATAGCTTGACTTTTTGTCTTGCTATCCCAATAAAATGCCCCATATCGTAAAGTACAAGGTAATAAAATCCATGTAAGCCAGTAATCCTGAGCACTAAGAGCCCACTAAGGCTGTATGCTTTTGGAAAACATGCTGCTATTAAGTAATGTACCTGTATTTGAAATCTGCTTTTTCAACAAAGATTGGGGCAGTTCACAATATTAAAAATCCCAAACTATTAAGCTTAAGGAAACATTATTTGTTTGTCTGAAATTTGTTTGTCAGGGATTGTTGTGTAGTGGTACCAGCCCATGCATTGCATGCAGAAGGGTTCAGTCACCAGCTAGGATTAGGAAAGCTTCTTAATCACAGAGCCATTGATTGCTGTTCAGTGTACACCAGCCTAGTGTTCTCCAGATACTTTGGACTTCAAATATCAACCCCATCCAGCACAGATGACTGATGGGAGTTGTACTCCAAAACATCTGGAGGACACCAGGTTGGCAGAGTGGTGTAGGCAACACTAAGCTAGGTAGACCAGTAGTTTCCTTCATATAAGGAGGCTTCCTGTTTTTCTTCATAATTCCCTCTGTTAAGGAACATGAGTGGTTGAGTTCCTTATAGTTTGAAAGTGACGAGGTCAACAAAAATTGCTTCCACATAGTATGCAAGTGTTTAAGCATCTAAATTTGAAAGAACATGACATTTTTTACTAAAACGTAAAACCACTTGTTTAGACCAGGGGGAAGCCACCATGGTGCCCTCCAAAAGTGTTTGAATTCTAATTCCTATCAGCCCCAGCTAGTGTGGCCCATGGTAAAAGAAATACGGTAACTGAAGCCCAACAGTTACCATAAGGACACTTCAACACTCCCCAATACTCTTAACCCATACTGTAATCCCTGAGAGATATTAGTACTATACTGGACATGTTCTCTAGGAATCATGAAATGTTAAATGTTATTTGTAAAGTGGGAGGTTTTTGTACAGAGATGGGCTACATTGGAGGAAGCCATGGCTGACCTGCACCCTGAACTGCTGTTAGACTGAGAATATAATACACTATTTTCTCAGGTCCCACTTTTAAGCTGTACTTAACAGAGTAACAACTGTTTCAGGTTCTTGAATTAGCAGGAAATGCATCCAAAGACTTGAAGGTGAAACGAATCACTCCCCGTCACTTACAGCTTGCAATAAGAGGTGATGAAGAACTGGATTCCCTAATCAAAGCAACAATTGCTGGTGGAGGTAAGTGACAACTTACGTAACTTAGTCTGCCATCACCACAGTTAGTAATGTGGCTTTGTTTTAGCACTTAATCTAATCGTGTTGGTGATCTCATCATTTGAATGAATCTTTTTATTTCCTTCCCACAGGTGTAATTCCACATATCCATAAGTCTCTCATTGGAAAAAAAGGACAGCAGAAAACAGTGTAAAGGAGAAACATGGGATTCCTTATTAACTTGGGACTCTTAAATGCTCAGTTGTCCAGTGTTGGTGGATTTCCAGTGGACTGCATCTGTGAAACACTTTTTGCCTTTCTGTAACCTTGAAGCAGGATGCCATCAAGCTTTCTAACAAACCAAAATTCTATATTTGAAGTCTTAACCTTATTTAAGTGTTACATGGCTTCAGAGAAGCTGTTGTGGTTCTTGACTGTTTTAGATATGTTGGATTTTAATGAAATTCTTGACATTGTTGCTCATTTTTTATGCTTGAAGTTGCTTTACTCAGTTAAAATTTAACTACAAAGGATTGGCACAAGCATTTTATGAAATAATTAAAACAACTTGAGGTATTAAAACGCTGTTGCTGTCAATCTCTTGTAGTTAAATAAGAATAACCATTCTGACAAGCAGAAACAACAGACTTTATTCCATTCTGGTCAGTGAGTTCAATAAATGTTACATTATTACATTTTTATCATTTTACTCATGTCTTTAAGAAGTGGAATTGCGCTTAATGTGCATAACTAGTTCCTAACACAGACCAATGTCTGCGTGTAACCAAAGGAAAGCTAAGGTAAATGGGTGCAAGAATCGGACAGCATTGGTGCAGCAATAGTACAGTGGTACCCCGCTAGACGAATGCCTCGCTAGACGAAAAACTCGCTAGACGAAAGCATTCGTCTAGCGGGAGGCAGCCCCGCTAGACGAAAAAGTCTATGGGGCTGCCTCGCAAGACGAAAAAATTTCGTCTTTTTTTTTTTTCGTTTTGCGGAGCGCGGCTCCCATTGCCGCTCCGCAAGACGAAAACCCCGCTAGACGAAAATTTTCGCGGGACGAATTATTTTCGTCTAGCGGGGTACCACTGTAATTGCAAATCATGTAGGTACTTGGTAATTTGTATTTATTGGCAGTTGGCCAATTAACACAGGGAAGTGTTTCATGTACAGCATATGCTGTAAGGGGGAACGATGGGTGATTCCATTTGGTCTCATAAAGTGGGAATGAATAATTGGTCTCTATAAAAGGGGTGAAGATGTAGGCAGAACAGCCTGCCACACTTCAAGCAGATTCTTGTGCTTGATCTATCTCCAAAGAGCCAACTACTGTTCTAGAAGTATTTTACATGTACATTTAAACAGCCCCAACTCTGGAATTAAAAAAATGTAAAGTGATTTAAAAAACTGACCTTTTGTAATTACATGCCTAATTAGAAACCAGTAGGTTCCATGCAGTGTTTCCTCCTTACTCTTCAGGGTTTCCCAAAGTTAGGTCTCCAGTAGTTTTTAGACTACAGTTCCCATAATCCCTGACCACTGCTTCTGCTAGCTATGAATTATGGAAGTTGTAGTCCAAAAACTGCTGGAGAGCCAATTTTGGGAAACGCTAAGTTGATACCTCTTCCTGATGTACAGTAAATGTTGGAAGGGAGCTTCCTATCCCAGCATCACCATTGCATTCTGTCCCCCAACATCCCCACTGGACTGATTTGGACTCATTGGACTTCTTAGGGTCTTTCTAAGGTTTGTTTTGTACTTCTGTGAAGCTTGGCCTCCTGGAGTGGATTGTGCAAGTTTAGCTACATGAGTTTTTGTGCGTACTAAAGCACAGAAAATAAAACATTTCAGAGTGCACTTGAGTGACAGTTGCCTTAAGCCTGCATGGAGCTGAAAAGCAGGTGCAGGATGGGTTGATGAATATTACCGATTTCTTACACTCCACCATGAGGCACTAGGGCGGGTTACGACAATTTAAAATCCATGTAGCCAGCATGGTGTGAGTTGGGAGTCCAACATCTGGAGGGCTATGGTTTCCCAATCCCTCTTGCACATCCTAAAAAACAGGAAGGGGAGATACAATTCAACTTGTCCTAAAACCACAGCTCTGGTCTGATACACCACAAGTATATAATACTGTAAGGTACAAAAGGGAGTGCTCTTCACCCAGAAAAAGCATCCTGAAGTGTACTGAAAGGTGAGCAGGCAGGTAAATTGCCCCCGGAGCCCACCTGCCCAACGGGTTTGGGGCTGCGCCCCCTACTGGCCGCTGGGGGAAGCCGCGCTCGCGTCGTGGCATTTGGGAGGCGAGTGCTCCTTTCGGCCGCGCCTGCGCAAAGCTATTCTCGCGGCCGGTCACGGAGCCTTTCCCCGGAAGCGAGAGCGGCGGCGGTGCTGGGCCCGGCCGGCTCCGGTGCGTCGAGCAAGCGGCCTTAAGCCGACGTCGCTGACGGGAGAAGCGGAGGGCGATGCAGCGGAGGGCGTCCGCCGCCGCCGGCAGCGGCCCCAGAGGCGCGGAGTGAGGCGGCCCACGGAAAGGCCCCGGCGAGCCCCCCTCGCAAACCCCGCCACCCCCGGCCTCCTCAGCGCCCCGGCGGCGCTCGCCCGCCCGCCCGGCTGGCCCCGTCAGGCGCCTTTTCCCTGCGCTGCGGCGGGCGGAGGCGGAAGAAGGACAGGCCCATGGAAGGGAACCGCGACGAGGCGGAGAAATGCATCGAGATCGCCCGCGAGGCCCTGGAGGCCGGCAACCGGGAGCGGGCGCTGCGCTTCCTCAACAAGGCCCAGAAGCTCTACCCGACCGAGACCGCCAAAGGTGAGAGCGGGGCGCCCGACCCAGAGGACCCCCCCCCCTCCCGCCCTCTTGGCCGAGGCTGCGCGCCTCCCTCTGAAAGGCGGCCCTTGTATTTCGAGAGCGCCCTTGGCCTCCCTTCACGGTCAGGTGTCGGGAGTCTAGAAGGAGAAGAAATTGGAGGGGGGGGGGCTATAAGAAGGTGTCTGACAAACTCCGTCGCCTCATCTCTAGGGTCTGGCCTCGGGGCGCTATGTCGAGGGCGCCGGCAAGAGAGAGGGTGGCGTTTGCTGCTCTTGCTCTTTATAGCAGGCAGGGGGACCAGCCTTTCTCAGCTTTGGGCCCCCAGCCCATTAATGATCCTATTCCTGAAGCTGCTGCTGAAAACACAACGGGCCAGGAGTCTCATCTGATCCTAATGAAAGACGCTTGGACAATATTAGGGCATGGCACAACCCTTTTCTTTTTTTGCACTTTCCATTTAGAATATATAAACATTTTTGGGAAACATCAGTGATGGGTTAGATTTGAAGTCAACTTGGTAATTTTGAGGTTTATTGGTTAACTTTTTTGTGGGGGATGGGGGACCTTCTGAGAGTTCCATGCTGGAATTGTAGAGTTGGGAGGGGCTACAAGGGTCATCTAGTCCAGTCCCCTGCCATACAGGAATCTTTTGCCCATTGTCGGGCTGAAACTCATGACCCCTTGATTAAGAGTCTCATACCCATCACCCTGACCAGTGGTCCTGCTAGCTAGAGATCATAGAATCTTAGAGTTGGAAGGGACTCCAAGGGTCATCGAGTCCAAACTCCTGCAATGTAGTAACCTCAGCTAAACATGACAGGTGGCCATCCGACCTCTGTTTAAAAACCTCAAAGGAAGGAGAGTTCACCACCTCTTGTGGGAGTCTGTCCACTGCTGAACAGCTCAAACTGTCAGAAACTTTTTATGAATGTTCAGTTGGATGTTTAGTGTTGCCCAGAATTGGACACAGTATCCCAAGTGTGGTCCGACTAAGGCAGAATAGAGTGGTACTATTACCGTACTTCCCTTGACTATACCTCTGTTGGTGCAGCCTAGAATAGCATTAGATTTTTTTGCTGCTGCATCAAACTTGACTCATGTTAAGCTTGTGGTCCACCAAGACCCCTAGATCCTTTTCACATGTACTACTTAGTAAGCCAGGTGTCCCCCATCCTATATTTGTGCATCTGGTTCTTCCTGCCTAAGTGCAGAACCTTACATTTGTCTCTATTGAAATTCATTTTGTTAGCTTGCGCCCAGTTCTTCAGTCGGTCATTTTGAATTCCGATTCTGTCATCTGCGGCATTAGCTACCCCTCCCATTTTGGTGTCATCTGCATGGGTACTCTTTGGGTTTGGTTAGTCAATCAGCTACAAATCCACCTAACAGTTTTCTCATTCAATTCACATTTTATCAGCTTCCTCGCGAGAATATCATGGAGGACTTTGTCAAAAGCCTTACTGAAATAAGACACAGTATGTCCACAGCATTTCCCTGATCCACCAAGTTAGTAGTTACATAAAAAAAAGAAAAAGAAATCAGATTGGGCTGCCATGACTTATTTTTGAGAAACCCATGCTGGGTCTTAATAATCACAGCATCCTTTTCTAAATACTCACAGACCTACTGTTGAATTATCTGTTCTAGGACCTTTCCTAGTATCGATGTCAAGCTCACCGGTTGGTAGTTACCTGGGTCTTCCTCCCCCCCCCCTTTTTTGAAGATGGGGACAACATTTGCCAGCCTCCAATCTGTAGGGACCTCACCTGTTCTCCATGAATTCTCAAAGATAATAGACAAAGGCTCTGAAATTACATCCACAAGCTCCTTTAGTAGCTTTGGATGCAGCTCATCAGGCCCTGGAGATTTGAATTCATTTGAAGTAGCTAGGTGTTCCCTTACTACCTCCTTTCCTATCTTGGGCTGCAGCTCCCTCCTTACATCATTTATTCTGTTATCACCAGGTTGGGCATCACTTTCCTTTTGGGTGAAGACAGAGGCAAAGTAGGTGTTGAATAGTTCTGCCTTTTCTCTGTCACCCAATTGCATTTCTCCATATTCCCCATGCAGAGGACCTACCATTTGCTTGTTCTTCCTCTTACTTCAGACATAGCCAAAGAAACCTTTATTATTGTTTTTAACCTCTCTTGTAAGCCTGAGCTCATTCTGAGCTTTAGCCAGCCTGACTTTCCCCCTGTACTGTTGGCTACTCATGTATACTCCTCCTTTGTGATTTCCCCTTTCTTCCATTTCTTATACATGCCCTTCTTAACTCTCGGCTCATCTGTAAGCTCCTTATGCAGCCATACTAGTTTCCTTAGATGCCTCCCACTTTTCTTTCTTGTTGGTATTGTCTGCATTTGGGCCTTCAATATTTCTCCTTTTAGAAACTCCCATCCTTCTTGGACTCCCTTCTCATTGTGTATTTCTGACCATGGGATCACACCCAGTAGCTGTTTTAGCTTTTCAAAATTGGCCTTCTTAAAGTCCAGAGTGTGTGTCCAGCTACACTCAGTTTTCCCATGCCTCTGTATACTGAAACCCAGGAGAACATGATCACTTCCTCCCAAGTTTCCGAGCACTTCCACTTAATCAATCAGTTCCTCCCTATTGGTGAGAACCACCTCCAAGATAGATGATCCTCTTGTTGGTTCTTCCACCTTTTGGGAAATGAAGTTGTCAGAGATGCAATGGAGGAATTTGTCAGACCTTACACTCTTGGCAGAGTTTGAGTCCCAACCATTATTGGGGAAGTTGATGGGAGTAAAGGTAAAGGATTAGCAGTGCAACAACACCTGGGGACCCAAGGTTGAGTAAAGCTGCTTTAGACTATACTTCCCAACCTGATGGTCTCCGGATGTTGTAGACCCCAACTCCCATTAGCTGCAGGTAGCATATCCAGTGGTTGAGTATGGTGGCAGCTGGAGTCCAACAACTTCTGGATAGCTGTGGGGCTCAGTCATCCCCGCAGTGCCCCCCCCCCAAGCAAGTGTATGTTGTGTGAGCTGCTGCCTCTATACACTTATGCGCCCTCCCTTCATGGTACACAGTGGAATTGGGAATTGGTGGCACTGTGGTCTAAACTACTGAGCCTTTTCGGCTTCCTAATCAGAAGGTCAGCAGTTCAAATCCACATGACAGGGTGAGCTTCTGTTGCTCTGTCCCAGCTTCTGCGAACCTAGCAGTTTGGAAGCACACCAGTGCAAGTAGATAAATAGATACCGCTGCAGTGGGAAGGTAAATGGCATTTTCGTGTGCTCTGGCTTCTGACATGGTGTCCCGTTGTGCCAGAAGCAGTTTAGTCATGCTGGCCACATGACCCGGAAAGCTGTTTGTGGACAAACACCAACTCCCTTGGCCTGAAAAGCGAGATGAGCGCCACACCCCATAGTCTCCTTTGACTGGACTTAACCATCCAGGGGTCCTTTACCTTTTACACAGTGGAGGATTGTGCTAACTGGATGTGTGAGGAGGATGGGGTGTGTGAACGACATGTTTCCAAGGGGCCTCCCAGTGGTGACTGGTCCATTAGGGCAAATGGGACAACTGCCCCTCCCAACTCAGTCAGCCATGGCCAGCACCAACTTACCTGTCTTCCTACTTAGTCATTCTGGGGGGTGGCCCTGGCTGTCAGCTTCTACTTGCTTAGTCTCAGTGCTGCCATTGTAGAACTCAGCAGGAAGGAGGATGGGGATAAAATTAGATTTAGTTGGCTCTGCCCTTTATTGGCTTTGGTTCCACCTGCTGCTTGGCTCTCCACTTTCCACGTCACCCAGTGGCTAGCAGTCGCCACTGGTGTCCCCATATCCTGAAACCAATCCTGATGACAATACTATGTAGTATTTATAAATAAATTTCAACATGTTTCATGCCCATTACAGTATTTCATTGATGGATTACAACAGCAACTCTGTAAGGTAGCTCAGAGAGTCAGTTCCCTAGTTACCTAGTGAGTTCACCTAAAGTTACCTAGTGAGGCAACCTTTGAACTGGGTACTCCCTTGCTATAGAAATCCCATTGTCATGTTTCGTAACTTCTATAGGATGATTAGCAGAGATTATTCTAGCCACAATTAGTAGGGAGTAGCTGTCATTAAATTTCACAGGTCTTACTGCAGTATCGACTTAGTTAGCGCTGGACTGTATTAAAAGTGCCTTAGTATATTTACAACTCCCCCCCCCCCACCACCTTTCTTGTTATACCTAGGGCCTGAGCTAACTGGAGCCAGCACCATTGTTTCAGTTCTTTCTTTCTTTTTGTTATTGTAAAAAAGCAAAAAAGTATGTAGTCTTGTTGGAAAAACACTTGGTAATACGTGAGTTGTACCTGTTGAAATTTTAGAAACTTGATCTTTGGGGTATATCTACACAACAAACAAACCAGTTGTGTAGTGCAATCCTATGCAGGACTATTCAAGTGCCACTGAGTTCATTGGCATTGAGCCTTAGGTAAGTGTGCATAGCATTGTAGCTGGGTGGTCTGGTTTAGCTGGTTTTGACTTCTGTAAGGGGATCGCAGGGAATCTGTTTCCATTAGGGCACTGAGAAATGTTAATAAATTTCTAGTTTCTTAACTCTAGCTTGCTGGCAGGGGATCAGTTTTAAGTGTGGCAGTAAGCAAGCTCAGGTTTCCATGAACTTCCATGTATATACTGGGCTTTTGTAGAAACTTTTTTTAAAAAAATGCAACAGGGTGACCTAGATTTTCCCCAATAAATATTTGCTTATTTTACATGATTTTAGTTTCATCAACCATGCATATCACTGAAACCCGGGTCATTTGAAATTCTACCCAGCCTCCATCTTCTTGCCCACATGCTTTAAGCACCTTTGTACTATGTGAGTTTTCTAGATAGTTTTTTTCTAAGCAAGGGTAACTTGTAATGGAAAAATTTTCTGATACCCTAGAGAGTGATCTAATTTAGCATGTTTATTGTACTTGTATTTAGTGAATACAGCAAAAATGTGAAGCTTCCAGACTTGCCTAATACTGTATTTGCAATTGGTATCCATTCATTGTTACTAGTAAATTTATAAAATGACATTTTTTTCATAGAAAAATGAAGTGCTGGATTTTATTCTTATGGAAGATTTCCCACCTGAACACCACTGTTTCCTTTTAAAGTAAAAGCTTAGATTCCCAGGATGCTGAATTTATTGGATGTCAGATTCCTACATATGATTGTGGAAATGTGCTCAGCCCTTAATCTTTTATGCTAAGCCTGCCTCCAATTTTCCATTTCCTTGTTTCACTACTTAGCTATTCCCCATGCCTAAATTATTTCCTCCACACTGCACAATTGTCCCAAATTCCCTTTTATTCAAGCCAGTTTCAAGCTGCTAAAAACATAGGAGGACTTGAAATCTGGTTAAACTGTGGAATCAAGGCTGGATATTTGAAATACAAAAGTGAAGAGACGGTAATGTTTTGAAATTATCATTCCCACCACAGTTATTTAGAGCTTTTTTGGGATCATGCAAATATGTTGTTCCTGAGACACCTGCTACACATGACTCACTTAGCCTAATCTAGGCTCATCTGTGACGAAACCCAGTATAACATAATAGTAGCCTGCTGGGGCCACTTGCTTCCTAGAGCTATGAAAGTACAAACAGCTTTGCTAATATATGTTGCCTCTGGTAAACCTCATTTCAAATACCTGGTTATATTTCAGGTCACAATACATGTACCCTGGTAATCTGGTCTGAAGGTAACATGTTCAAAAATATATGTGGCTTTCAGGGCAATTTGTATCATCGTTGCTCTGGACCAGTACATATATTACTTAAAAGATTGTTCTGAAAATAATAAAAGTACTGTAACATTATTATTCTTATTTACATTTGTTAGTTACATTTTGAAAAGGAAAAAGTTTCAAAACATCTTAACAAGATAAAATATAACAGTTAAAAACAAATTAACTTAGAAAATTTAAAACAGTATATAATACAAAGTACCCAAAGTGCTCATCCAATAACACACTATGCACCCCATTAAAAGATAAGCACCACTGTAGTGAACAGCTTTGTTATCAAAAGCCTGAGCGAATGAAAAGGTCTTGGGCTGGCACTTAAAAACTGATAATGATGGTGCCAGGCACTTTTCCCTGGGGAGCATTACACATGTGGGAGACCACTTCTGAAAATGTCTTGTTTTCATGTGGCTCCCTCTGTATCTCACTCAAGGTGCATGGAGAAGGATCTCTGATGAAGACCACAGGGTCTGTGCAATTTCATACAGGGTGAGGTGGTCCTGAGCTGCATAGGGCTTTATAGATCAAATGTTGTCCAGGTTTGTAGCTGGCATGGACCTAATATTAAAGATGAAGGTAATGAACTGTATATATATATTAAAAGCACAAATAAGACTTAGCGCATGGGTAGGCAAACTATGGCCTGGGGGCTGGATCGGGCCCAACCGCCTTCTAAATCTAGCCCATGGACGGTCTGGGAATCAGCATGTTTTTACATGAGTAGAATGTGTGCTTTTATTTAAAATGCATCTCTGGGTTATTTGTGGGGCATAGGAATTCGTACATTTTTTCCCCCTTCAAAATATAGTCCGGCCCCCACAAGGTCTGAGGGACAGTGAACCGGCCCATGGCTAAAAAAGTTTGCTGACCCCTAACTTAGCAGATAATTTCTTCAGTAAATGCCATCATAGAATGTACACCTAGCTAAGCTCTGTTTTATTCAGAGATTCTCCAACAACTATGATCCAGCTGAAACATATTGCCAGACATTTTGTAAAACCCTTGCAGCATTCCATGTCTCCAGCATCTCAGATAGCCAGATCAGCTCACCTGGGTGTGCAGTGTTAGCATGTCACATACCAAGCAGCAGAGGCCTGCAGGGCTGTGAAATGTTCCATGTCTAAGTTCTTGCACTCTTAGTGTCATGTTTAAATTGGACCCTATAATTAAAAACCTGAGAAGCAGGCAGTTCAGTTTAAATTTCTCAAAAGAGCAGATTTACCTGAATAATTTAAGTGAATGGTGTGTGTTTACAATCACCTTCTGAAAGCATCTACAGTATTCTAGGCCAACAGTGGGAGTTGCTCTTGTTTATACTGCTGTTTACTTCAGTAGATACAAAAGCAGTAGTGCAAATTGCAGTAGGCCGTAGAACTGGATCTTTGCAACACATGTAACATTATCATAGCCCTGCTTCAAATCCAAATTTTTAGTCTTCACCAGCCATAAGAGCTGCAACCATGGCAAATAATCAAATCAAGCCTAGACACACCTAGTTTTTGCATATTCGATTTAAAGTAAGTACTAAAGAATTCCTCCTAAGGAATTCACTTTAATTAAGGAATTTGTCTTAAGGAAATCTGCCTGAATATCTGAATGAGGGATGTCATAGGGCAGAGATGGTGAGCCAGTGTTGCAAAGGCACTTGCACCAGTCCACCAGCTCTCTCTCAGATGAAGGTATCTTTTCTGCCTCTGGCGTAATGCAGTTCTTAGAAGGCCTTAGTGTCTGGGAAACAGGGGAGTGGTTAGACCAGGGGTCAGCAACTTTTTTCAGCCATGAGCCGGTCCACTGTCCCTCAGACTATGTGGTGGGCGGGACTATATTTTTTTTTTGCGGGGTGAACACACATTCTACTCATGTAAAAACACACTGATTTCTGGACCATCCACGGGCCGGATTGAGAAGGCGATTGGGCCGCATCCGGCCCCCGGGCCTTAGGTTGCCTACCCCTGGCTTAGACCTTCTAGCAGTGGCTTCATGCCAGAGGGAGAAGAGGCATCATTGTAAGTAAGTCGGGGTTTCCTTGCAATCACAACACTAGGCTGTGGAGGAGAGGTTCCTTTTGCAGTCCAGCACTATGATGCTCTTCAGAGATTGATATCTCTGAAGAACATAGACAGTGTTTTTATTCCCTGTTGCAGTGCTAAGCTGATCAGCAGAAAGGGTGTGTGTGCTGCTTGAATGTTTCTGCCTACCTCCCTGAATGTATGTTTGTGGTGAGTGTGTGCATGTGAGTGTGCAGTGGCATGCAGTCCTTGAGG
Organism: Lacerta agilis; assembly: GCF_009819535.1. NCBI lineage: Eukaryota > Metazoa > Chordata > Lepidosauria > Squamata > Lacertidae > Lacerta > Lacerta agilis. The sequence continues at coordinate 54,295,809 of NC_046320.1, forward strand.
GGGACAATGATGATACTACAGTGTAAAAATTTATCACACACCCTTCACTCTTAAGTTCCCAGAGCAGGTTACTGCTATTAAAACACAATATGAGAAACAGTTTAAACCAACCTTCAATGTGGTTTTTGGGCTGAAAAATGTTAGCCTCCCTCTTCTTACAGGCCGCTGGCCCGCAAAATGTCAGGTAAACTTGTATCACTTTATTTATATTTATTTTAATTCATTTAACTCTGTTCTTGGGAGGAAGAATGACTTTCAATGTTACTTTAAGCCAGTGATGTTTCAGTTAGTTTGACTACTTTCTTACAGAGGTAGTATGCATGCTTAAGACATATGAGACTTCAGCAAATATTTTGCTTGCAATCTTTGATTCCCTGGAGGGACCTGTTAAGGGACTGTATAGCACCTGTAGGCCTATTTGTTCCTGATTTATTTGTGCCTTCTTTGGGAGCAGAAGGGTCTGTTCTTCCATCTAAACAGCTGGTATTTTTGTATTGTGCTTGGAGAAGCCCAGACTGTTTTTTTTGTGTTTCCTTTAGGCATGATATGTCCATATGTACTGAAGAGTTTTTGGAGGCGTAGAGTTCTGAGGGATAAATTCAATCTACCGGTATTTACAAATGAAAGCATCAAGCCAGGAATATGGGACTGTATAGACATGTCCTTTGACATGGTTCTGTATAACATGATAGCAACCACACACAAGCAGGAGACTAGATTGTATCTTTCATAATCGACAGCAGACCCAGGAAAGGGCATTGAAAGAAGCTTATAATTGTGGAAGTATTTCAAGGGCTTTACAAGAGTGAAGTCTGGATTTGAATATACAGTGATACCTCTAGTTGCATTAGGTTTGTGTTGCGGATTTTCGGGTCGCGAACGTGGCAAACCCAGAAGTGTATACTTCCGGGTTTCGCCGCACACGCAAAAGCGTTCTGCGTGCTTCTTGCATGCGCAGGAGTGCTCTATTGCGTCACGTGCAGAAGCGGCACTCTACTTACGGACTTTTGGGGTGCGAACAGCACCCCAGAACGGATCGCGTCCGTAAGTAGAGGTACCACTGTAAATAGCATTGTACTTTACTGTGCCATTGTAACTGGCGATTTCAATTATTCCTTAGAGCACTTAGTCCTTAGTCCACATCACTGAAGCATATTGAAGCAACTAATTTATATGTTTTATTTGCATGTAAATAGTATGTATACTAATGTGGATAATTAAGAAAATCAATTGGATATGTTTTGTCTTATTTAAAAATTATTATTTTAATCTTCTAGTGAATTTGTATGCTTATTTCTGAGTTGTGAGTAGACATACTTGCAATAATAAGAGTTGCCATATTTGCATTTCATTCCTGGTACTTGATGGACAGTCTTCCTGTTGGGATTACAAACTGACTGGGGGAAACACCAACCTGGCCTGCTTTTGTGCTTTTAACAGCAGCTTTCTTTGTAGAAATTGGCAGAAGCAGTTCTTCATATCTTAGTGAGAAGGATTATAACGTTCATAGACATTTTTAATAGAAATAGGAATGGACTAGAAAAAATAAAAGTTGGTAATCTCCTACTTACAATATTTGTCTTCACACTAACAGACTTTTCATTCTGTTTGAAGTCCTGTTAGTTTCAAAAATTTGCATTTTCTTAACAACTTTGATTACAGGTTTCCCTTCTGCATTTTTGGAGATGTACATAGCAGTAACTACGATGCTGTAATAGTAATGATCAACAACAACATGGTAGACAATAGTTTTCTTCTAAGGCTGTTGAAGGCCCATTTTTTCCTTGCACTTCTGATTTAACCCATTTCAAGACAATGGCTGTATCTTACATATCCCAAGCATAATTACTCAGAAGTGACCTACACTGAATTCAGTGGTAAATGCTCCCTGATGTGTGCTCAGGATTTTCCAATCTTAAAACTTATTTTTACTAATTCAAGAAAGTCTTTTTAATATAATATTAATATCATATACATTTAAAATTACATTACTTGGGAAGTTTGGGATGTGAGTCAGTTGATTGCTCAAATACTGTCAAAAATTTCATCAAGCTGGGAAGGAGGCCCTTGTGAAGGTGGCAGCTTATATTTCTTATTTTAGTAATTTAGTTGCATCATAATATCACTTGATGGTATCATCTAACCTATTCTATTTTGCTTCTTACAGCAAAAAGATCTTGATTAAACTGAAACTATAGGTTTCAGTTTTCAGAAAGAAATAACTCAAGTTTAACCCCATCTTGACAAGAGAACTTGGTTTTCCTTTCTGTGGATTTAGATGTTGGAACATAGTCTGAAATGGGCCAGAATCAAACCTTTTTGGGTGCTACATTTTGCTGAGTGATTCTCCATAGAAGACTTTGCAGGCAGGACTGAATCAACCAGACAGTGCTGCCTCAGCAATTACCAATGCTGTGTAATGATTGCTTTTTTCTCTTTGCCTTAAAAGCTGTGTATGGAGATGCAGGGAAACAATTATTTTCCTAGCAAAAGAGACCACTGGACTTACTTTCTGTGGTAATAGTAGCAGCACAGAATTATAGAGTTGGAAGGGATCCCCAGGGTCATCTAGTCCAACCCCCTGGAATGCAGGAATGATTGTGCAGATACTTATAGTAGCGCATAGGCACCTTTTGTATGGCACTCATGACATCAGTCCAGATGTCTTGTTTCACTTTTAACTACTCTCCATTTTATGTGCTAAAAAATAATAATCTTCTGAGGATGTGTGATTGAGGTGTCTGTAGCAGTGTGTCAGCACAAAAATAATAAACCACACTAATAAACCAATTAACTGATCAATCTTCTGTACAATTCATCAGCTAGTTTGGCATAATCTTTCTGTTATATGGGGGATAAGGATATTTCTTGCTGTGGGATCTGAGGTGGGGCCTGTGTGTATGAAGCAGTGGATCTAGCACTGCTTCCCTAACTTTGGGAAGACAGTTCTTCCTTCCTTTTCATTGTGCGACCTCCAGATTGGCATAAAGGAAGCTCGGGGATTGCTGGTGCCACAGCCCTTCAGTGCCTTGTTTGGGGGCACTTGCTCCTGCTGGCAGGAGAACGTCTGACAATAGCTTTCCATTAGCACTCATCTCTGGTGGCAGAAAGACACATATGCACTGTCTTAACTCCTTGGGATGTTGGTGGGACGGTTCAAATTGTGTTCTAAAATGCTATCCTATACACACTTACTTGAAAGTAAGTTCTGCTGAACTCAGTGGTGCTTATTCTGAGTAGACCTGCATAGGAATGCATTGCAAATATTAGCCTAGGAACTTAATTTATCTGATTCTTTCCCCCATTTGTCCTCAAAATGTAATCCTATCAGCAGTATCTTCTATGCTTATGTAGCTTACACTCCTTTTCTTCTGTAGTGTTACTGGAAGCAATTTCAAAGAATGGGAGTGCTGCCGGGAGTGGTGCTTACTGTCGGAAACCAGCAAGTGGAAGTGATAAGAACAAACCCAATAGCATGAAGGACAGCAGTACATCTGCTGCCGGTGAAAGTGGGAAGACCTACACCAAAGATCAAGTGGAAGGAGTGCAAAGGTATTTTTCTAAATAAACAGATTGTCTGTTGATAGTACTGGTAATAAATTACAAGAGTATCTGTCAGCATAGCATTCCCCAACCTGGTGCCCTCCATCTAAGCAGTTAGACAGCAGTTCTAATAATACCTGACCAATTGCCATGCTGCCTTGCGGGATATATTCAGGAGAAGAAAAGGCTGGACCCTATAAAAATCCGAAGTGGAGTCTCTAAGGCATCTTGTAAGCCTCCTACTGGCAACTCCTGGTGCAAAACATATTGCTGTGCTTTCCTTTGGATCACATCAGCGAGGCCAAAAGGGGAGTCTTGTCATCTGGACAGCCCAGGACTTTCATACACACTGCCCAGGCTAACACAGTCATTTGACTTCACCCCCAGAGGCACACTCCAGATGGATGCCAACAACAACAACATTTGCCATGCTGACTGGAACTGATCAAAGTTGTAGTCCAAACGACCTGGATGGCACCATGTTGTGGAAGGCTGGTCTAGGTAAAAAAAAAAAGTACCTCTTCAGATGTTGCCAGTGTGATTTCAGCTTGAAAATATTAACTAAGCTGAGAACATCACACTGCTCTTTACAAAGGTTTTAAGTCAACCTTTTAGAGCAGTACAGCTGTCACTTAAATGTTCTTATGTGAGAGCTAAACTCATGGATTCCATTTTTGAAAGGTCTCATAGTTTGAGCGCACTGCCGCTATGTTGACAGAATGCTTTGTCAATATCAGCTGGAGCCTGATGTAGCTTGTTATCATTTCAAACAGCTAAGAAAGTTTTGCCTGTATAAACAGCAGCTGTGTCAATATGTTGAATTGTTCCTTATACTGAAGCGTTTAAATTTAATTCTACTATTAACATGGTAGGTGAATAGGTCCTTTCCTACTTCTTTTCCTTTAGTGCATGTATTAGTGACTCTTTCACCTCTAACCTGAATCCAATCAGAAATTAGATTATGAGGAACATGTGGTCCTTGACCCAATTTGCAAGCGATGAGGAGAAAGAAAAGCAGGAGCATGGAGAGCAAGCCCAAAAGCAAGAGGGTGCGCCACCCACTTTGGACTTTGGCTCCACCACCACAGGCTTCAGTCTTATTCACTTTTAGCATGCATGCCTAATAGATTGCCCCAAGGGAATGTGGCCCTCGACAGAAAGAAAAGGTTCCCAACTCCTGATTGAATATCTCATAGAAGCAAGTGAGATAGCTTTTCCAATATAGGAGGAAAGTGTAAAAGGACCCCTAGCTCATGCCAGGGTCCTGATCTGGATTGGCCCCCATGCTTGCAATCTGTTGTACTTCTGGACTAGCTGGGGTCCCGTATGCTATCAGCATGCAAGTCAAGGAGAGAGGGGCAAAACTGAAGAAAAGAGTTCCTAGTGGCTGATGGGAATCTTCTGGGAGCCAGATATAGCTGGCAGGCCAGACATTCTCCATCCACGTTCTAAAATATGATGCAAATGGTCTAGTCACGCATTTGCTGCATAATGAGGTTTTTATTCTTATTTTTATTTATTGAATTTCTGTTCCGCCCTTCCTCCAAGAAGCTGACAGAGATGGACAAGATTTTTATTATCCCCAACCCCCATCTAACTTAACAACAACTCTGCGGAGTAGGTTCAGCTGCAAGATAGTGACTGGCACATAGCCAGTGAGCTTCATGGCCGACATAGATTTTCCTGCTTCTTTTCCAACATGCTTAGCCTCTGCACCTCACTGAATATGACAGAAGTTATACCAACAACATTTGGCTTGCATGTACATCACCTGAATGTTTGGACAATAATGTTAAGAAGCACAGGAGCACCATTTATAGAGCAAAACAATCTCCAAGTGATTAGTTTTAGCATATTTTTGCCAGGTTAGAATCTAATAATGTGTGTTGATAGGCAGAAATATAAACAAGCATTTTAGTTTCTTCCCCATCCTATACACAAGAGAGAGTGCTTGTAGTAATAGAGTGTTGCTCGGTGACAGTATGGTTCAACTGGGAGCAGTGCAAGATGCAATAACTCTTTACTGATTGCATAAGGGTTAAGCAAGCTGAACAGAAGGCGGCTCACTTTATTGCACCAAAGAGGTCTGGTGATAATGTCTTCTCATATGGGCAAAATTTCATTTCCAAGTTTCTAAAACAAAAATTATGGGCTTAGCTTTCTAGTAAAGAGCTATCATCTTCAAAACCTGCACAACTACCAAGGGCAGCATAAAAGTGAAATGGAGATATTTCTTATTGTAATGCTGGTGTCTCTGGAATATCTATCACAGCATTTAATCTCATTAAGTAGGGAAAAAAACTGGTGGGTTGAACATTTTCATAACTATTAATAGTAGGAACTTCTGTGTTATCTTATTGGATTAGTGTTGCTCTGAATCAAAGTGGGGTTTTATAAACCATGTAGACGAAATATCAGTGTTCCTCCAAAATATTTACCAGTTGTCCTTGGTGCACTTTTAATTCCTCTTCAAAGAGGAGTTGGAACCAAGATGAGACTCCAAGGAGTGCACTTTCCTTGTTGAAGAACTACAGCCACTGCAAATCTATTACCCTTTCAGGTTCCATGCAGATTCCTTCTTTTGTTAAAGAAATATTCAGATCTGCTTTGAGATGTTACAAATTATGGAAGTTTACCCATTCTTTCTTCAGTATAATGAACTGTATCAGTCATGCATGATTGATATTCATTCATACAAGCAAGAGTTCATGAAAATGATTTGCCTCTTGTTAATACATGTATCAAAGTACTCATCTGTTTTAACAGAAGAATTTTTGTGATTTAATTTCTTTAGAAATTGCTAGCCTATCTACTGCTAGGGGTTTCTATAATATTCCCTCCTGTGCTTCTAAACACTTTTGTCCAAACTTTCAGTTAAAAATGTACATACAATTCAAATATTGTGGGTATAGCTTTGACTCACATTTAATAATTGTACCTAGATAGTGGTAATAATTTCACAAGCCAGCTGCTGGATTCTATGGTAATAAGATGAAAGTGTGCTTTGGTTTGAGGAGAAGACACAAGAGCTTTGCTTGCAAACTGCCATCATTTTTTCTAACCCATCCCCGTAAGAATAGTTGTGTTGTTTCTCCCTGGAGTTTATCCTTTATAATCTCTGGTGTTTGAAGCCACCTCTTTCTTGATGGTTACATCATTGACCTCATAATGCTTTTGCCATCATGAACTGCTAAGTTATAACAGGGCAGAGAATAAAAACTGCTGCCCACTTAAATGGGTTTCAGGTAACTGTAATATTGGATCAAAATAAAAAAAAATCCTTCCAGTAGCACCTTAGAGACCAACCAATAACAAACTTAGTTGGTCTCTAAGGTGCTACTGGAAGGAATATATTTTGTTTCAACTATGGCAGACCAACACGGCTACCTACCTGTAACTGTAATATTGGATGTGTGTGTATTATATCTGGGATTCCTTTGTTAACATTGCTTTACAATAAAATATATTACCAACATTAGGCATAGTACTACGTATGGATTTTCCAATGTATGTGTAATATTACTGCTAAAATAAGTTTTTTAAAAAATTGAAATACTGGTACTGTGGTTTCTGTGCATAAGATGAAGCTGTTTGAAAATGAACTTTTCAATTGCGCTTTAAGAGTTGATAGTTGTGTTTTAAAATTGAAGTTATTTTGTTTAATGACCTCTTGCAGTATAAAAAAATGTAAAAATTACTATGAAGTCCTTGGAGTATCCAAAGATGCAGGTGAAGAAGACTTGAAGAAAGCTTATCGAAAGCTTGCTCTGAAGTTTCATCCGGACAAAAATCATGCACCAGGAGCAACAGAAGCTTTTAAAAGTAATATTTTCTAATTCACTTGTAGAAAAGAAAACATTTCAGGGGCTGGTGCATCTCTTCTGCCCAACTAGTTGTGTTAATGCACATCCTTTTAACAAATAGGTTGGATCCAAAGGTGCCCCTTTTGTAGCTGCAAAAGGATGGCTTTTTACAGCTTGCACTAAGCTGTACACCTTGTGGCCAGAACATTTTATGCGACAATGAAACTAAATCTGTGATCTTCCACTTCTACAAGTGGAGGATAAAAACAGCTGTAGAAGTAACTTATTGCAGGCAACTCTTCCAGGAGCACCTATGCAAACCTTTGAAAAATAGCAATGGTTGTTATTTTCCTCCCATTTATGGTCCTTTGGTTGTAGCTCAGTATATTCCGATCCTCATACACAAGGTGGTAGACATTGGGTTGTAAAAGCAATCCATCAGCTTAATATAGGTATGAAAGGAACCTTACCAGTAACTTGTTGGAAACATGGGCTGGAATCCAGGCTACTGAGAACCTTGTTTCATGGGCCCAAGGGGTGCTGGGTTTGTCAGTCTTGAGCAGGGTCCCTGTATGTTGTTTCAAAGGCATTTTTAAACAGTTTGCAATACGACATGAACACTTACTACAGTGGAATCTTGGTTGTCAAATGTAATCTGTTCTGGAAGACCGTTCGATTTCCAAAACGCTCAACAACTGAGGCGCAATTGCTGGTCAGCAAAATCCTTTGGAAAAATGGAGAAATGCGCCTCGGAAGCCATTCGACTTCCAACGTGCATTCAAAAATGGAAGCATTCACTTCTGAGTTGTTGGCATTCAAAAGCTGAAACGTTTGACTTCCAAAGTGTTCGAAAACCGAGGTTCCACTGTATTTAAATAAAAACATCAATTGGGCACAGCTGTGGCGAAGCACTGCTTGCACCAAAAGAACATGAGTTTATATGTTACCAAACACATTTTCTGTTGTGATACCTATTTGCATTGTTATTTATTTTATTTATAAATAAATTGCTTCCTATGAGGCATCCCAAAGCATTTCACAGTACTATAGCCTTACTGATATCTGTACTATACATTTGTTTCCATGCTTCAAAGGGGAGGGGGAATGGACAACAACAACTTACTCCTTTTAGACTGTGTGCCATGCATCAACCCCCAAACATGTATGAGACTATGTCCGATGTTGTCCGTGTGCAGTGTGGAAGAGTGGATCACTGCAAGTCAGGCAGTCTGTGTCCCCATCTGACCTGTGAATTAATGCAAGTACAATGTGTATCTAAAATGTTTCTTCTTCTTCTCTGTGTATCTAAAATGTTTCTTTTCTCACATGCTTCTTTCCCCTGCACTCTGCATTTCAGAGATTGGAAATGCATATGCTGTGTTAAGCAATCCAGAAAAACGAAAGCAATATGACCTCACAGGCAATGAAGAGCCATGCAGCCATCCTGGCAACGGTAGATTTAACTTCCACAGGGGATGTGAAGCAGATATTACTCCAGAGGACCTTTTTAACATGTTCTTCGGTGGGGCATTTCCAACAGGTATATTCACTGATCACCTCACCTTAGTTCACCACTTCCATCTCACTCCCTCTGTATCATCCTTCCCATTCACTTGTCAGTCCCAATTACCTCCCACTTCCCTTTCCTAAGGTAGATCAGCCACCTTGAGTTGTACATATGTATTAAATGAATGGGGTGTAAGTGCTTTTGTAACTGATTAAATCTGTTCTAGCATGCTCAGCAACCATTGCCTCATGTAGGATGGTACCAGCAAGGTTCTTGTACAATGATATCAGAGCTCCCACGAACTATTTAATGCTTCCTAGTGCTTTGCTTAAAACCAAATTTGCTTTTCCCAAACCTGAACAAGTTTGTGAAACTTAAATGCTTCCCTTGCCCACTAGCAGCCAGTGCTCCAATAAACTGTTATGCCTTTTTTCTTGAAGGTGCAATATATTATTTGTACTAATTAGTATGGCATTCTGCATTGCCTATAGTGTTGCCTCAAAACGAGTACAGCTGAGTACTTCCCCCCCCCCACCTTGTTGTGTTTTTTCTGCTCCCAATACAATCTTTTAAATATTTTCTCCCCTGTAGGCAGTGTGCATTCATTTTCTAATGGAAGGTCTGGCTACAGTCACCATAATCAACATCGTCATAGTGGGCATGAAAGAGAAGAGGAGAGGGGTGATGTATGTTTGTCTTTTGCATGAACTTATTGAAACATCATCCCTAGAAGTAATATTAATGAGCAGCATGCCTTGCAGTTCTGTTGTCTAAATTAGTGCCTGTTTAGTAAACAGATGCAAGGAAACAGTAACAGTTAAAAACCTAATTCCGAATTTTCTGAACTAGTGTATCTTATTTTAATGGAGGAATCCTATGCATGATGTTTACTCAGAAGTAAGACCCATTGTGGCTCACCCCTGGGTACCTCTTCATAATATTGTAGCCTACATTAGATTTTGAGATACAGTGGTGGCACCCTTGCACTTAATTATATATGCAGCATAAAGTTTATTAGGAGGAGCTAGCAGCAGCTTGCTTTTGCTCCTCTATGGGAATTGCTGCAATTCCTCTAAGCCAGTGGTTCTCAAAGGGTGTAGCGAGTCACACTAGTGTGGCAGGAGAGGATGGCAAGTGTGGCAGAGAGGAAAAAGTTTGAGAACTGCTACTCTAAGCCATGGCTTCACATGAGGATAGTACATGAAGTGATAGGTTTTAACAATATGAAGTTAAAGAAAAACTACACATAAGGCCTCTATTTATTAGTGCAACCTATCTCCTTCCAAAGCTTTCAAGAAAGACTGGACAGGAATCCACTATAGGTCTTTTGGGGTGTACACATATTTCCTGTCTAGGAAAGTGGTGGTGATGGTGGACTAGATTCCTTCCAACAAAAACAAAACACCCTGTGCTTTGTCTATCTGATTGCTGTTTCCTTCTCCAGGGCGGCTTCTCTATGTTCATCCAGCTGATGCCAATTATTGTGCTGATCCTTGTCTCTTTGCTGAGCCAGTTAATGGTGTCCAATCCTCCATACTCCTTATATCCAAGATCGTAAGTAGCACTATTAATATTTGTATGGTTTACATGGATATTTTAAAATACCTCTGCTGTTCCTGTACTTTTTCAAGCTTTATGTATTGCATGGCTTTTCTCCTTTGTGTGCACCAATTCAGAAATAATCAGGAAAGAATCGAAAAGCAAGAAATGCTCCAATTACCCCATTGAAAAACTAGCTCAATATAGAAGCTCAGTTCTGCTGAACAATGGCTTATTGTGGGTCTGTGCTATGTTTACATCACTTAAGTCAGTGTTGCTAAGGGTTTCTGTGCCTTATTTTTGACCTTCACAGCTTCACTAGGAAAAGAGGCCTTAATGCTTTCTCGTTTGGTTGTCCTTGACAAGGTTTGGACAGTTTGACTTAGAATATCTTTAGGAAAGTAGATTCAACAGGGGTTAAAGTAGATCTTACAGTGAAATTTACCCATTTGGTTGCACTTTAAACTAGCAGCACAATGCCGTAACTAAGATGTATTTACAAGTGGTTCTGAGTTTTGATTTTTAGAATTAAGAGATCTGGAGATGGCGACCACAGCTATTTTCAGGCTTTTTGTGAGTGGAATCCTAGTGCTTATTTGGAATGCTTAAAACAAGTGGCTTTCCTTCTGGTACTTACTTCTGCTGGTAGTTTATCAACTAATGCAATGTGCATTATGTTTTCATGCTAATAGTAGATTCATTGTTAGTAGCTAGACTGCAGTTGCATGTGTCAGAGGCCAGGACCTCCTACCTGAGTGACAGCCTCTCCCTAGAAGGTGAGAAGTTCACAGCATTACTAGCTTCCAATTTCCTATGGTAATTGAAGCCACCATCTTAACCCGTCTGGCTCTGTAAATATAGGCAATTAAGAACAGAGGGAACTTCTTAATTTAAACCTTTGGTATGAAAATATATTTTCTTGTATATTAATAAAACAAAATGGAGCAAAGGTAAAGATAGAGGACCTCTCCAAAATGAACTGTTAAATGCAATTCAGGGTAAACAAGTGTAAAGTGTTACATGGGGGGGGGGTCTTACTTTCACACATACGCTCATGGGGTCTGAACTGGCAGTGACTGACTCAGGAGTGAGACTCTGCAGTCGTGGATAGCTTGATGGAGATGTTGATCCAGTGTGCAGTAGCTGTGAAAAAGGCAAATTGCATGCTAGGATATTTAATGTGGAGCCGCCTAATTCGGAGCAATCTTAACTCAATAGAATGCCCACTTCATTGTGATAAGCTCTAGACATGTTTTAGCAAACCAACGACATGGAAGGTATAGAGTTTACAGAAAATCAGACACCAGATACAAGACATTATTTACAACATTGCTGTTTCTTGCTTTACAGACATGGCAAATGGGTGTTGTATATACGTAAAGACTTTCATGAAAACTCTTATTTATGGTGCAATGAATCTGAAACCCTCTTTGATTTTTCTTTGCTGACAACAACATTGGGGACAGTGACACAGGCTGACAATTAGTATGGGATCTCTTTACAGGGGTTCAGGACAGACCATTCAGATGCAGACACAAAACTTGGGTGTTGCTTATTATGTCAACAAGGACTTTAAAAATGAATATAAAGGTGCAAATTTGCAGAAGGTGGAAAAGAGTGTGGAAGAGGACTATGTGTCCAACATTCGAAATAACTGTTGGAAAGAGAGGCAACAAAGTAAGTGGACCTTATGATTTTTTAAAAAATATAGGCACTATACCGAAATATAGTTCCGAATAGAATGATACTGTCATGGATCCTAAGGGAGTTTCCCCACTTTTCGGAGGTTTGTAAGATCCAGGTTCATTTTCCCTAAACCACACCCACCTGCCCTGCAACTGATGCCGTATTGAATTTTCTGCACACCAGCAGATATGCAGGGAATTCACTTGCACACCTGACCCCTGCATAAAGCAGAACTGAAACCCCTGCCCATTGGATCATGTGCAAGTTCAGTCCTGCTGAATCAGTATCTTCCACCCACACCTCCTGGCACCTAACTGCCAATTACCAACTTGGATGGTTTGGAAACTGCAGGAAGGGTGAGTGCTCCTGTGCTTAGGTCCTGCTTGCAGACTTCCCATTGGCATTTGGTTTGCCACTGTGAGAACAGGATGCTGGATTAGACAAGCCATTGGTTTGACTTATAAAGGCTCTTATATAAGAATCATTAAGGTGATCTTTGTAGAGTGCTTTAAACAGTTGCAGTGGAAGTGTTATATTTGTTGTCAGCAAGAGGGGGAATGACCCCAACCTCCTCAGAAGTGGTCATAAAATTCCTGGGGGGGGGGGGACACTTTATTTGGACTCCGAATACTTCAACAATTAAATTCTGGTGGCTAGCATCCTCTTCCTGGAGAAGATGTTCTAGCAGGTTGCTGACCAACTCCTTTTATAGATCCATTTCATTCAGGGTTTAGCCTTTGTTTTAACACCAAAACTGTCTTGGTTGCCTTGTGGGATTATGTTTGTTAGTAGGTAGACACAGACGGTGTAGCCCTGTTTTTTTCTTTTAGACTTGGACACTGTTTTTAATAGTATCTGTTATAGTAACCTCCTAAAGATGTTGCTTGATTGGGTGTGGACAGCATTGCTGTTCAGTAGTTCCTCTTGTATTTTGACAGAAGGGAGTGCTCAACTCCATCACTGGCTTTTGGGTCCTGAAGGGTTCTGCTTTATCCATGCTTTTTAACATCTACATGAAACAGCTGGGTGAGGTCATCTGGGGATTTGGAATGTTGTGTCAGCAGTTTGTCAGTTACATCTAAGGGTTCCCCCCCTCCTTTCTATTGAATCCAGATGAGGGAGTCTATCTAGATCAATGCTGGGCTGTGGTAATGAGGAGGATGAGAGCCAATAAGCTTAGGTTCAGTGCAAACGATATAGAGGCACTCACTCTAAAGGACTGGGTTTGTAAGTTGCCTGAGTGGCTTGGAGCACCTTCTTCCAGCTTGGGTTGGTACACAGCTTCTATGATCCATTGTTATAGGGCAGTTTATATGTTAAATAAAAAAGGGGGGAATTGAAAGCCACACAATTTCAACTCTCTGGCAGGTTGAAAATTTGTGGATCTGAATCACTTTAGTATTGGCATCATATGAAAGAAGTAGATGACTTTTTTTGTTTTCTCTTTTTGTAAACCACTTTGAGGGGTTTTTTTACAATCAGGTGGTGTATACATTTTATGAAATAAATAAATAACATTTGTTAGCTATTGCCAAGATGTTTTATTTACTTTGTTTTTGTTTTTAAAGAAACAGATTTACTGTATGCAGCAAAAGTGTACAGAGACGAACGTCTTCGAAGGAAAGCAGAAGCTATCTCCATGGACAACTGCAGAGAGTTAGAACGATTGACCAGTATCTATCGGGGAGAATGAGCTAGATCCTGAAATGTACTGCATGTACATGCGCGCGCGCTCTCTCTCTCTCTATGTATAAAAGGAAAAATCTGTAAACTGAGAAAATACTATTCCATCATGAAAAGGAAGAGGGATGTAAAACTGCTGTCTAGCTGTTTCCAAAAACCTTATCCCGAAGTACCAATATAATTTTAATAGCCTCTTAGTCTGAAATGTATGACAAGGTCATATATTTACATCATTGAATTGTCATTTATGTTTTACTCCCAGAGCTTCTGTGATTTTTTTTCCTACAAGAAGCAGCTCCAATGTGCTGCTACGCTTGTGGAGATGTAGACATAGCGGTTCTTCTTCTGAAATACTTGCCATGTAAATATGTGTGGAAAAAGAAGACTCATGTATATAAAAATGTTTAAAGAAATCTCAAAGGCATTTAGATGCATTAAACCCTTTAATCACATGGATGGAACAAATAGTATGACTACATCATTCCTTATTCAGATGTCAAGTGTGTGGAATTGAAAGAAAACAGGAACAATTTTCTCTCTCTGCATAAAATCTACTAGCTTGAAGGAGTATTTTTTAAAAAGTAATTGGCCATGTGGATTTCTTATGAGATGATTGGATAAGACTGGCTGATACCAGAGTTTCAGCATTCATGCTGTAGTTTTAATGCTGTATATCTAAGCAGTGACAAACCAGACATCTGTACCAGACTGTTTCTTGCTAAGTGGCACACTGGCACCAAAAAAGAGAAGTGCACAGATACTGCTTTTCGTACTTAATCACATTCTGTTTTGGTGTTCCAGAAAAGAACAAGGTGTATTTAAACAAGTGCTGCTGTACAACTCACCTCTCCATATTTTTAGTTTAGCATGACTTAGGGTCACGTGCAAATCTTTTAGAAATGGAAGGTGTTAAATACACTTGCTAAATACACAAGCTTGCTAAATATACATTCATAGGCTGCTTCTCTTTCACTAAAAAGCAGAGAAAATAATGGAGTAGCAATTCTTTTAAAAAAGTTGGGGAATTTGGCAGTTGTGTTAATTTACAACTCTTTTCTGTGTAGGTATCAACAGTTGATCAAGCCACTTCTAGGGCATTATCCAATGTCACACCAGTGGATATAATGGCATTTTCCTTTCTTCTCCTCCCCCAAGTGCCCCCATAATTGACTCAGAATATTCCCACCTCTGGAGCAGATTTTGAGGATGTGAAGGGGAGAGAAAAGGATTAAGTCCCCTTGCACAAGCAGAAGTCCACTGTACAAGGGTAACACCGTTGTATGTCACCTCTAAAGTTCAGCCTTGTGCCTTTGAACCCTTTGCTGATTCTTTTACAATTAGCTTGTCTATGAATTGCTGCTTTAAGCTGTGGTTTTGCTTGGCGACAAAAGCTAAGAAGCCACAGTGCAACAGTTTCTGTCCAGATGTTACAGGGTAGATTTTTGTACAGAGGAGCATTGAGATCACCGACAAAAGAAAAGCGCTATAGTTCTCAGTGATCATATGCTTTAAAAAAGGATATAATCACTTTTGCTGGTGTAAATTTAATACGCAGTTTTGGAGAAACTTTAAACAGGAATATTGGTGCCTGAGTTCCAACTTTAGCAAACCTTTGTAAGCTATTTTGCGTCTAAATAAATAGCTTACATACCCTTTTAAGCTATTTTGCATATAAAAAATACTTATGTTCCATTTGTTTTGTTCTAAGGGCAGTGTTGTTTATCTTAGAAATTATTTACTTTAAAATGAATCTGCAAGAGAAAAAACAATTTCTACGTGTTAATGGAAATATAGCACCTCAGCTGATTCCCCCCCCCCCCAGTGAAGCTAGTCATTGTAGTCTGATGTATACAAAATTCAAATTTTAAAATAGATTAAATGTTACCTGAGTGGTTTGGAAATCCGTTGGCCTTGATTTAGGAGACCACATGAATACAGAGTTTGACGGCAGAATACAGAGGTGTTGTTCTGGATTATAACTGCTTTGCATAACCTTTCCTAGATATTTATGACTGTTGCAGGTAGAGAAAGAATTTTGGTTGGAACACACTGACTTGAGTAGGACAAGTAGTATTAGGCACAGGGAGAGTGTTTCCAAAGTGAGCATCAAAGAATATGTGGCAGTTGAGCACTTTAATCAGTTTCCCCTCGTTCTTCTCCCAGTTAAGCTATGGGGTAAACAAAAAGAAGCCATGCAACAGTACCTAAGCATCTTTATATGCAAGGTTCCATAAGTAATAATCAGTAGAGGTTCCCAATGCCTGCATTATCTGATAAATAAATGTGAACCCTGTGAGATTATTTTGTTTTGAAGATCACACAATTTGTATTGAATTGCAAAACTAATGTTGCATACTTTCTCATACTTAGAATGTACATGCAGTATCATAACTTGAATAACGCCCCCTCTGCCCCACCCACTTTAATTTGCCAGTCTTCCTTGCATGAACAAAATGGTAGAGACAGGCATTTTCAGTATGGGTGGAGCCAAGGTGCCTTTTGGATTTCTAGCAAAGTAGATATTATAGGTTGCATTTTTTTCAA
Organism: Lacerta agilis; assembly: GCF_009819535.1. Classification (NCBI taxonomy): domain Eukaryota; kingdom Metazoa; phylum Chordata; class Lepidosauria; order Squamata; family Lacertidae; genus Lacerta; species Lacerta agilis. The sequence goes on from NC_046320.1 coordinate 54,312,114, forward strand.
AATCTTGGGACGTGCCTGAAACTAAAATATGCCTAATTTGCAGTGGTGTAGGAAGGGCGGGGCATAGGGGGCGGGCCGCCCCAGGCACCGCCCTGGGGGAGGGTGACACCCTCGGGGCAGGATTCTGCTCCCGCAATCGGCGCCTCCAAAGCCGGCGCGCATGCGGCATGGCAAGTTTTAAGGCTGCAGCACACGAACAGCAGCACAGACGCTGTGCTGCTGTTCGTGCACTGCAGCCTTAAAACTTGCCACGCCGCCGCACAGAAGGGGTGCCGGCTGCTCGCTGCCGCCATCTTGGGTGGACTGCGCATGTCCGCACATGTGCAGTCCACCCGGGATGCATGCGTGTCGTGACGTCATGACACATGCTTTGTGACGTCAGGGGGCACGCTAGGAAGCTGTGCCCCACCCCCAGAGGGTGCCCCCGCATTTACCGCCCCGGACGGCAAAGCGGCTCCCTACGCCACTGCTAATTTGGTTAATGTATTAGATGATTCTGCAAACCTCTTCTACTTGGAACTGAGTTCTCCATTCTTCCTAGTAATTTAATTAGGATTACGTTCTTAGACACATAAGTCACATCTGTGCATGGTTGGTTTGTCTTGCAGGGCTGGGGTTCTTGACTGGACTTGGATGTTTCTTGGAGTTTTTGACAACTTGTTTTTTAGTGGCGCTGCACAGTATGCTGCCCATTATTTTCTGAGTCATGAGGTTCCCCAGATGACTTTTCCTGAATTGGCAAAACTAAATGTTGCAAGAATTACTAAGCAGTTATTAAGCTGGGGGGGGGGGATTAAAGGTAACCAAAGGTTAAAATACATTAGAAAATTCTTTCCAGTAGCACCTTAGAGACCAGCTGAGTTTGTTCTTGGTATGAGCTTTCGTGTGCATGCACACTTCTTCAGATACACTGAAACAGAAGTCACCAGCTCATACCAAGAACAAACTCAGCTGGTCTCTAAGGTGCTACTGGAAAGAATTTTCTATTTTGTTTCGACTATGGCAGACCAGCACGGCTACCCGCCTGTAACTTAAAATACATTAACGGTCTTCAGTTTGGTTTTGTAGAAGCTTACCCAGGATTCTGCCATGAGAATATTGGTGAAGGAAAAAGCGCTTTCCATTGACATGCTTCTTCCACTGCCATACTCCAGGTGCAGCAAGAATGTAGTTCCCACTGACCACTGACCCTGACCACTGGTCCTGTAAGCTAGGGATGATGGGAGTTGTAGTCCCAAAACATCTGGAGGGCCAAGTTTGCCTATGCCTGGTGTAGGGTATGCTATAGGCACACACAGTATTTGTGACAGGCTACAACCAGATACAACAACTTTCACTCAAATAAACAAAAGGCCACACTAGTACTCACCCCAGCAATAATTGGACCTGCCTGATTGCCATTGATTCTACTCTCCTTTTTGTCACATCCCATGCCATCCAAGTCTCTCCAAACCCTCAGGAGCAGCGTGGGGGGGGGGGGAGGTTGCAGAGAATAAGATTGGTGGGAAAGTCCTCTTGTGTGTAATGTACTTGGAGAATGCTCATATTGATTACAGTTAAACTTCTAAATCTGCAATATTTGCTGAACTGGGTCAACCTTCTGTAACAACCAAGACCTGGTATACTAGATACTTTATTCTTGCAATGCAAACGAGTGTGTGTAACTCACAGTATAAAGTCCTCCATTTTTAAAAGTGGCCTGAGAAATCTGCTTTTAGTGTTAAGATGTCATTCTTTGATTTTATTGTTGCTGTTGTTGTACATTGTTGTTCTCCTTAGACTTTCAGGAAACTTTTGGGGAGGTGGGGGGGATGCTCTATGACATGTAATTGAAAAATATATTGTCAAGTAATACGTTTAACTGAAAACACAAGCAGTCTTTTCTTCTTAACATATGCTTTTCCCATAGTTTTAATTATGGGTTTGTGATGGCATGGGAAATAGTCTCTTTGCAATTAGAATAGTTTAACTCTGTAACTTTCATGCCTCAGATTCTCATGGCCATGACCCAGTCCCCTGATGTGTTTGTTTTTGTTGAAAGTCGCCATCAGGCTCTGAATATAATTACAGCAGCTATGCTTGAAGCAGCTGGCATTAAACTCCTCCATAGTGGGGTAGGAGAGCTGGGGGTGGGGGTGGGATTTGGCGACCAATGTGGCTCTTTGGTTTCAGATAGTACATGGGCTTCTTCTTGTTGTTGTTTAGTCGTGTCCAACTCTTTGTGACCCCATGGACCAGAGCACGCCAGGCACTCCTGTCTTCCACTGCCTCCCGCAGTTTGGTCAAACTCATGTTAGTAGCTTTGAGAACACTGTCCAACCATCTCGTCCTCTGTCGTCCCCTTCTCCTTGTGCCCTCAATCTTTCCCAACATCAGGGTCTTTTCCAGGGAGTCTTCTCTTCTCATGAGGTGGCCAAAGTACTGGCGCCTCAGCTTCAGGATCTGTCCTTCCAGTGAGCAGTCAGGGCTGATTTCCTTAAAGAATGGATAGGTTTGATCTTCTTGTAGTCCATGGGACTCTCAAGAGTCTCCTCCAGCACCATAATTCAAAAGCATCAATTCAGGTAGACAAATCTAAAAAGCCCAGGAAACAATCTTTCATGGCCGTCTAACAGCTATGGCAGCTTATTTAGTGTTAACTCTAGAAGGGTATACTCGATTCTGATCAAACTAAGCCTCCTGATTATAGATTGTGCTCTAGGATGCTTTGTTTGGTCCAAATGGAGAATACACTTTCAGAGTTAATGCTAAATACATTTCTTCTGGCCAATGAAGATTTGTGTCCCAGGCTTTTTATCTGAAACCAAAGGGGCACATTTATTGTCAGATATGAAATACATTGGTATTTTGGATAGGGGGTAGGAGAGCTGAAAATAATGTCAATTTCTTGCCCTGAATCTGTTAGCAAATTCCGCTTTAGATTTTGGTATCAGGAGTTGTTTATACTGGAAACAGCAGAGAAATAATTACTAATCTCTTGTATAATTTAGCCCTTAGTACCCGCTACCTAATCTACAAACTAGTTATGTCTGAAGCCAGATTTGATCCTTTAATGCTGAGTGAAGCTGCACAGAGTTAAGAGTACTGTACTTGCTTTGATTTAAGTATGGTAGTTCATGGATTGAACTGTCATTTACTTATTTCTGAGCCATCGCAATTCTCCTCATAGGCTCCCATGAGGACTTCCATGCAAGATGTTTCGTTTTTATGAATGGTGTACAGCTCCTTCATATTATACATTGTAGGTTCTGTGCTTTTTCTGTAAGTAAACCAGGTATATATTTATTTATTTATTTATTATTTGCAAAAGTTTCTATACCACCATTAAATAAAAACATGGCAGTGAACATCATAAAATCGACAATAAAATTGCATCCATAAAACAAATACAAAATACATCAAAAATCAGTAGATCAGGTTCATACATCGACATATCTGAAACCCTCCTCAAAGCCTGAGTGAGCAGCTGAGTTTTGAGCAGGAGACTAAATGTCAGTACTGTAGCTGTAAAGAATAAATCTTGTCCCTGAGCTGGAATGCTTTGCTTCCGCTCTGTTCAAAAATCCTTTTTGTGCTCTGCATAGACATTTCATTTTTTTAAACTGTCTGTGTAGTTGACCAGTGATCGCATTTACAAGATACAGCAGAACTCAGATTCAGACCGTTTCTCAACTACTGAGACAAAATTGTGTCCATGCTAATGGACACCTTTGTACCTGCCTGTTCTTTAGCTCTCCTATTATTTAAAGCAAGTTATTTTGAGGGACTTGGAGGCAGCTATGATACAGCGGCTAGAAGGAAAGAAAAAGTACACACTCCTCAGAAAATTGAGAGTCAGTGGACTGGCTGGCATATCAAGGTAATGAGAAGCAGGCTAATGCGTGCTCCTATTTCATTCTGCCCTGCTTGGAGTAATAAACCAATAGCCTTGGCTTAGCAATGTGTGAACCACTGCTTGTTCTTGGGGGAAAACAAGCCTTGATTGCTGGTTTGCATGTCACTAAGTCAAGGCTCATGATTTGTTACTGCTACCTCCAGGCAGAGCGGGAGAAAACGAGCAAGTCAGCAATACATGTTTGCACTCTGCTCAATCACAGCCATCTTACCATAGGTGAAACAGTTGTCGTCTATTATAATGCTGGCACTGTAGATCCCAAGCTATGTCAGTTTTGCAAAGACAGCCCACTTTATAAAGCAGACATTATAAAACGACCTTGAGGATATCTCCTAAGTGTTCTGTGCCCTCAATGTTTCTTCCTCTGCTTCAAAAAAAAATGCCTTCTTTCCCCCTTCTGTGCTGCAAAAAATTATGGGATAGCAACAGCAGCAAATGTTGCATGGTTTTAGCAGGTATTTAGGACTACCTGGCTGCCTCTTCTTGGAATAAGATTCATTTAGAGCACATTAGAATATTTCTTCTAATTTGGAAAGACTGGGGGGAACAATGTAGTTGAGGTGCAGCTAATTATTCATACATAACGATGTCTCAACCATATTTGAGGGAGTTTTTGCAGAGGTGGCGAATGTTAGGTGGGGCAATAAAGTTCCATTAACAGCAATCTTTTGTGTAAGTTCAGTTAGCGCTGATGCAATCCACTGACAGGTCAACCTCATTCACCTCAGTAAGGCTTGTGAGGGTTTTTAGGCAAGCACTATTGAACAAATGAAAGTTGTCCTATTGAAGTGCCTACCATATTGGGCCCCATAGATTTAAAGAGCATGTGAATCGTCTAGTTATACTGCAACTACAAATTTAATAAATAAAAACAAACTTTTTTAAAAAAATTGAAAGGCAGCAGTATATTCAAAGGTCAATTGCCAGTTTAGGTTTTTTATTTAAAAAAATATTGGAAAAATGTATACCTTATGTTAAGGATTATTTCAAAGTTTCAGGTGGTCTTGAAAAAAAATTGGGAAAGCATCTTGGGATGTGTATTTTGTCCCTCACTTTATTTTCACTCTGCACTAGAGTCTATTGGTTTGGTGACTACTGTGTTTGCAAATTACTGTGTGGGACCATTTGTGTGCGTAGATGTGTGTATTGTCCAGCTTCATACCTCAAACTTGGGTATAATATTTTACCACTGTATGTTTGCACAGAGTACCACAGGCAGTTGGGATTTGGGTGTCATAATGACAAAAAGCATTTTTGCCTGCATTTCTCTTTCCCTCCACCCCCCTCCACCTCCCATTATGGCCCAGTGCAGTCATAACAGTTAATTGTGATTAGCAGCAGCCTTTGTTTGTTGCCTGAACTTTAGTTACAATCCCACATAAAATGAAACCCTGGTTTCAGCTTGCCAAACTAAGCTCTGCTACTAGATAATGTATACAAGAAAAGACAAGCAAGCCACCTGATAAGAGCTTGGAGAAGGGATTTTCAAATAATGGTTTAGGTATTCCAGATACAACTTTGTTTAAATACTATGTCTGCACGGGGTCTGTGTGAGAGGACAATCAAGTTTTCACAGGGTCAACATTTCAAGGAAAATCCCATGTATTGTCTTTCCCTGGAGTGCGAAGATAAACAGAAGCATTCCTCCACTAAACTGTGAAATAACATTGGAAATGTCCTAAGGACCAAACAATGTTTCCAAACCAATTGCTGACCTTGGATGTTCTTCTGATAATAACCACTGGTTTTTTTCTGACGTTTCATAAGTTGATGTCAAAAGCCTACAAGCTTAACTTGGAAGTAAGCTCTATTGGCATCAATAAGTTATTTTTAAATAAATGCGCTTAGGGCAGAACTGCCAGACATGTCTTTTGCTAGCTTTAAAAATCTGAAGGAACTTCAGTGTTGGCTCTTGATGGGCTAAGATGAGAGCTTTGATGTTTGTGAATCATGCTTTTTAAAAAAATGAATGCAAAGAAAATTCAACTAAATTTGCGGTGGCATCTTAAAGAAGATCCTATTTTATTTAACTGTAGATTTAATGGTTAGGTTTTTAAAAAGATCTGATTTGTAATGTACCTAATGTAATATCAAACTTAAATCAAAATAAAATTATTTTCAATGTGAATAAAAGACTTTTTACCTGATTATATAGCCCTGTTGCATTCAGGAACTGGCATGTTAAAAGGAAGCATCTACAGCAGGCATGGGAAATCTTTTTTAACTAGAGGGCCACATTCCCTTCCAGGCAAACCTCTGGGGGCCACATACCAGCAGTGGGCAGTCCTAGAGGCAAAAGTGAGCAGAACAAACATAGCTTTTCCCATTGTACTACAGATTAGTTTCTACATACATCCCTCTCTATTCTCCATCCAGGCAAGCAAGAGTTTTAGGACACAAGCAAAAACACTCAAAGGGTGCAGAGTACGACTGGGGAGAGTTTTGAGGATCAGACAGATCCTAGCAGCCCTTGCTCAGGACACTCTTCCTATCATCTCATACCCAGTTATCCCGGCAACTTTCCAAATGTCACAGTTGGAATAAGACATATTTTCATTGCACTCTCATAGGAAAAAACTTATCGGTTTGACAGTACCAATGTAATATATTTGGGTACATTCAAGTCCTTCACAAACAGACTGAGTACCGCACAAGAGACAAAGTCAGCTTTGCAATATCTAGTCCAGGCATGTCCAACAGGTAGAGCATGATCTACCGGTAGATCACTGGACATTGTGGTAGATCACTGGATCCCCCAAAGAAGCTCAACAACTGGCTCCCCTTAAAAAAGCTCATTTTTTTTTTGCCCTGCACCCCCCAAAAACAGGGATTTCCTTCTCCCTAAAAAAAGCGCAGCAACAACAACTTTGAACTGAATGCCTTAAAAAGGGGGCTTTCCTCCCCCCCAAAAAAGCTCAACAACTTTGACCTGAACCACAAAAAGGGGGTAGATCACTGCCAGTTTTTAACTCTGTAAGTAGATCATAGTCTCTTGGGAGTTGGCCACCCCTGATCTAGTCTTTTATTTTGGCTTTCATGCCATCTTACCTTCCTGCCATTGTAACAGCAGCCATTGTATCCTTAGCCATGTGATTTTCCTATACTTACCATAAGCCAATAATTGTATAGTCACCAATAATTGTATAGCATCAAACTCATTTAGTATTTCAAAGCTAATGAATTCTTCCCACATAATATTTTCAGTACCAGCTGCATCAACAGACACCAGCGAACAATTACAAATACACAGAAGAAATTCAATAGAACAGAATCCCTTAGTGTTCATTTTTCTCTACTAGATGCTTCACAGCACTTGTCAGTTTGACACACATGGTTATTCAGGTTTGCTTCTGGCGGCCAACAAATTAGTTGCATGCACTTGAGCACTTCTGTCCAAGTACCTGAAGTATGATTTTTTTGCACTTTCGTGAAATACTTTTGGCTTCATGAAAGGCATAGTGGTGAAGTCTGGGCATGTTGAAGGATGGAAGGTTCAGCTTCCCACATAATGAAAATCAAGTGCCCCTTAGGCACCATCTTTTTGCACAAGAGTCAAAGTAAGTTAATTTGTATCTATTAGGAAGTAATCTCCATTGAGTTCAATGGGGCTGACTTCCAGGTAAGTATTTACAGTACTGCAACCGAAGCAGCTCCTTAAAGCACTGCAGCGGAAGTTATTTCTAGAGCCGGTCAGTTTGTGTCAGTGCCTCTTCTGGTTGATTGAGTTGACTTTGCTTTCCCACAAATAGCCGTGCCCAAAATGGCTTACAGCGAATGTTCAAAACATCAAAATACAAATATACAAAATATGCCAGTAAATTAAAAAATTACGCCCAAAAATGTTAATAAGTCACGACGAAAGAAGAATGGACGCAAAAACTTATGCAGAAATGGCAAAACTTACCAGAAAAATAAGAAGTCAATATAAACTTTTTAGAAAATAAAAAGTTTATTGAATATTTACAAATAAACTGTAAACAGATAAGAACATTGGCAGGATTATTGTAATAACCTGCAGTTTTTTAAGAGTACATTTAAAGTAGATGAATAAATGATTAAGTTAATTTGGAATATGCAGAAAATACAAAAAATAAATTTAAGGAACCTCAGAAAGAGGGGGAAGTAAGTCGAGTTTAATGTTAAAATGATTGTAACATTGAAATGTGTAAAATTGAAAATCATAAATAAAAAGTAAAAAAAAAAATCAAAAATGACAAAACTCAAGCAATTTTAACAATAAATTCAATTATTACCAAAATAATAGTAATCTAGGTCAGTGTTTTTCAACCACTGTTCCGCGGCACACTAGTGTGCCGCGAGATGTTGCCTGGTGTGCCGTGGGAAAAATTTGTTAATTTGATTCCTATTCAAGAGAATTACTTTATATATAGTCAATATAGGCACAGAGTTAATTTTTTTAACATTTTCTAATGGTGGTGTGCCTCGTGATTTTTTTCATGAAACAAGTGTGCCTTTGCCCAAAAAAGGTTGAAAAACACTGATCTAGGTTTGAGTACATAAAGACGAAATTAAAAACGAAAGTTAGCCGACATTGCAGTTGTCTGGTACCAGTCTTCCTGCACCCAAAAGAGCCTGCCTTGAAACACAGTTCAGGGCGGAGGCGTCCTATCACCAGGCTAAACGACATACCGCTGGCTCCCATCTTCTTACTCTAGAGGAGGCTGGCAGCAGCAAAAATAAAAATAAAGGCAAATGCCGGGGACGACAATGCCAGCAACACTCCTCAGCAGACTGATTGAAATGCACTTCGGAGTGGGAGCCCACACACAGCTGGAGCCTTGACGCTTTGCGCGCGCACCCACGCAGGACGCACCTGACGCAGCAGCAACCACGCGTGCGCAGCAGCGGACGCCTCTCAGGCTTCGAATCGACACTCTCCCGCTCAACCCCCGTTCCCTCTCCAGACCGGAAGTGGCGCGTGCGTCTGCCTTCCCGCGCCGACGCGTCGCTGGCGCCGAAGCGGAAGCGACCCGGAGAAGTTGCTCTGCCTCACGCTTGGCAGTCACGCGACCGGGTAGACAGGGAGGGGGAGGAGCTCGCTTAAAGGGAACGACGCATCTGCTCGTTTAAAGGGAGGGCGGCCGTTAAAGGCGTTGAACCCGGAAGAAAGCGGAGGTGCGTATGGGGGAAGAGGGACCCGACGGTTAAGAGGCCTTCGGGAGACCTCCAAGGGGAAGAGAGGGAGGGAGGGAGGGAGGGAGGGAAGGAAGGAAGGCGCCGAGTGTTGACCCTTGCTTGTGGGACCAACAAGTGGGTTACTGTTGTTGTTGTTAATTATTAGGGCACGCTTAGTTCATTCCGAACTCAAAAGAGGGGGTGGCGACAAGCCGGCTGCGCTGTCTTCTCCCTTTCCTAATAATTTCGGAGCTGAAGCCGAGAGCCATCGGCGCTTGTTTCTGCAACTGGGTCTGGGCGGCGGCGGGGGGAAGCTTCTGGCTCCGTCGGGCTTCTGTGTCAACTTGAATACAATACGTGGGGGGGGGGGGCTGGAGCTGGGCAGGTAAGCGCCCACCCCGACCCCGACCCCGCGTTATCGTCCACACCATTTGAGTGGCAATGCCCGTCAACTTCGAGGGGGCCCCAGCCCTTCAGGTAATTGATTGAGGGCGCCGAAGGGACCTCTGCCCTAGAAGAGGGAGATAATGATGGCGCGGCGATTTGGTCATCCTCTGCTTCTCTCTCTCTCTCTCTCTCCCTTCCCCCTCCCGTGTGTGTGTGTGAAATGGTGTGTATTTGGTACATTTTTGCTTTCGCCTTTTTCTCTTCGCGTGGGCGTCCAGGAAAGAACTTGGGAGAGTCACAGCCCCACCTTGGTAGACCGCGATAAGATAATGCTGGTGTTGTATCACCACTGACGAGAGAGAGAGAGAGAGATTTTGGTTTCTTATTGCTGGTGGTGCACATGACTCCCCCATAAGCCTCAGGAGCACACATTCTTGATTATGATTATAAGACTTTCACCAGCAGGTTCCAGGGCGGGTTATGACAATTTAGAATTAAAAACAACTAAAGCAGATTACAATCGCAAAGGGTGGGTGGCGAAGCAGAGGAGGTCTAAAGGAAATGGCTGAGCTTATCTCCAGCAACTGAAGGGCGGATCTATCTTAAGGTTGCAAAATTAGGAAATATAGTATATGTATTCTGCAATGTAATGTAAAGCACTGAGTTGTTTCAAAGGAAGAGTACCCATTGCTCCTTTAGCCCAGATATTGCTGCAACCTGATAGCCCTTTTTTTGTACCAGATGGGGTCAATCCAATTAAGCCCATGTATAAACTCTTCCACACCACTGGACTTTTCATCCAGCCCAAAATTATTTCCCACCAACCCCTTTGGGGTGGGGTTTAGCATTTGCCTGAAGAAGGGTTCTAGTGAACTCAAAAGATTGTTCACTTTTTAGTTGCTCCAAATAAAGGCTTTTGGTAGTAGTCAACTAAGTTTTACTTAGAATAGGCCCATTGAAATCAATGGACTTCATAATGTAAATTACTTTCAGTGGGTCTGAGTAAAACTTAGTTTAATGCCACACATACTACGACTACTCATAATAATACCTTTATTGCCAATGTACAACCTGTGTACAGTGAAATTAACCGAGCCTCCCTCCTCCTCCCAAACAAACACTCAATCTCTTAGCACTCTGTGTGCTTGTCGCACAACACACCAACCCCGAAAGTCAGTTGCAGTATTATTTTCCATTCAGCAGCCTAACAGCCCAATGATAGAAACTGTTTTTTAGCCTGTTGGTACAACTGATTATACTTCTATATCTCCTGCCCAACGGTAGAAGATTAAAGAGGTGCTGGCCGGGGTGTGAATCATCCCTGAGAATTTTTCTCACTCTCCTAAGGCATCAATCCCTTGCAATGTCATCTAGCGGGCTCATGGGGCAGCCCATGATATCATGTGCTGTGTTCACCACCCTCTGTAAAGACTTTCTTGCTATGTGAATTAGTTCCCCTAATGGATCAGCACAGTAACCCTGGGTTTTTCTTTTCTTTTTGTGTGGGAGGGGGCTGTTGAAGTCCTGTAACTCTGTACGTTTTGTATTATTGTCTGGCTTTTGTTTACCATTCAGAGGGGATTCTAATTACAATATAGATTTTCCTCCTGTGGCTATAGGATCCCTGTAGTGTAGTACATTAGCACTCCAGACAAATAAGTGGGTATACCTTGCTACTCAGAATTTTTGTGGCTACAGGAGAAACTAGGTCATTTAAAATCATTGCCTTCAGCTTTTCACATACTCTTTTTGGGAGAGTTGTTCTGTTGTCTAGAAAGCCACGGTCCCATGCCTGGGTGTTGGGCTTCACAGATTTGGCTTCACGGCTTGGAATTGCTATGGGTTGACATTTCCCAATAGCAACTCTGCATTGAGTGACTTTGAGAACAAGCTTTGCTATGCAAGACGAACCACCGTGAGTACCAAGTGTAGCGGGTTGGTGTAGGTGGTGTAGTAGAAACTAGTTCTCTGCTATATTCACATAGAAGGGCAAATTGTTTTGTCACAAAACATGCAACTCTTTTCCCCCAAAGGGTTTGGACTGTTCATTTGAATACTTCTGACAACATGGCGGATGTAAGTATAATTAGCACTATAATGCACATTTTGAAGTGGCTTGTTGAATGTGACAGAGAGCTGTGTACCAAAGTATTATGACTAAAAGAGTGGTCATTTCCCCTGCTTTCAGGGAAAGCTTAGGGTGTAATGGAGGATTCCAGTGAGTGATTATGAGCGTGAATGGAAGAGGTAGTTAATTCTCCAGTACGTGACCTCTTAATGTGTGCTGTAAGTGACTACGGTAAACAGTTTCTGTTTTCCCCTCTTCTAGGAATTGAAAAGATTCCTGTACAAAAAGCTCCCAAGGTAAGGTACCTATGTAGATTTACGTTCTGAACTTTTGAGATTCACATATCAGGAAACCTGTGTGGAAATTTCAAACCCAGTGCTAAACCTGTTCTCTAAATGGGACTTGGGAATAATTCTCATTTATCTCAGTGCAATGTCCTTCTAAGTCAGTAATGCTTATGGAGTCAGCCTTAGTATGATTTAATGTGTTCTTTGAATACTGTACCATGAAAATTTGTTGCTTTCAGGTACCTAAATTGGAAAGCGTTGGGGGATGGGGGCTGTGTCTCTCCACTTATTGGTTAACTTCTTACTGGGGGCTGTAGGATACTGCATGGAGGTACACAGCTTAAGACAGGGAAACTTTTAACACATACCAACCATTTCAGTAGGAAACTTCTGTCCCCCCCCCACACGTGTCTGTGGCTCCCAGCCTTGATTTAAAAGGTAAACGACCCCTGACAGTTAAGTCCAGTCGCGAAGGAATCTGGGGTTGCAGCTCTCATCTCGCTTTACTGGCCGAGGGAGCCAATGTTTGTCCGCAGACAGTTTTTCTGGGTCATGTGGCCAGCATGACTAAGCCACTTCTGGCGAAACCAGAGCAGCGCACGGAAACGCCATTTACCTTCCCGCTGGAGTGGTACCTATTTATCTACTTGCACTTTGACATGCTTTCGAACTGCTAGGTTGGCAGGAGCTGGGACCAAGCAACGGGACCTCACCCCGTCATGGGGATTTGAACCGCCAACCTTCCGATCAGCAACCCCTAGGCTCAGTGGTTTAGACCACAGTGCCACCCGCCTCCCAGCCTTGATTTAATAACCTAATAATTAGGTAACCTAATATTAATATTAAATGGTTTCAAAGTTTTGACACTACAAGCCAAGACATAATACTTAATTAGACTTTTATCATCCTTTCTCCAAGTAGTTTCAAGTAGAATATATGCATCTGCTTAGCTTCAAAGTTAGGTCTTTATTTCCCATCAAATTCTTTTTTGGGCCAAGAATGGGAATAATTTTCTGAACCTTTAAATTCTTCAAAGGGATTTGAGAATGTTGCAGGTTTTCATGGAGGCATTGATACAGTTCTTCAAATAATACATTACTGCTGTAATTGTTAAATTGCAGGTTGTAATTGTTACCCTATTTTTCTCTCCATAAGATGCACTTTTCCCTCCTAAAAAGTAAGGGAAAATCTCTGCATCTTATGGAGCGAAGGCACTCTCCTGGCTGCAGGCTCCTGTCCCTGCCCTTGCGGGTGTCGGAGGGGGGCTGCCGGGCAGCCGAAAGCCGTTTCGGCTGCTCGTCCGTCTGCCCCTGCTTCTGCCGCTGCCCCCCTCTGGAACTTGCGAGAGCAGGGATCGGAGCCGCGGTTGGGAGAGGCACTGCGCTGTGCCTCTTCTAGCCGCAGGCTCTGATCTCTTGCAAGCGTCGGAGGGGGGCAGCGGCAGATGGACGAGCAGTCAAAAGGGCTTTCGCCCGCCCGCCCCCCTCCGACACTTACAAGAGCAGGGATCGGGGCCACGGTTGGAAGAGGCACAGCGCCCGGCCCTCTCCTTCCCAGCCTCAGCCTGGAGCGCTGAGGGGGGAAAGCCGGCATGAGCCTGGCTCAGCCCTGAAGAGGAGCCGCCGCCCACCACTCACTCTTCCCGGGGCGGAGATAGGGGAGGTGGCGGCAATCAAAGCGGCTGCTGCTTTTCTTGCTGTACAGAGAGCAGGGAGGAGCAATGGACATATTTGATTCAGAATGTTTTTCTTCTTCTTTTCCTCCTCTAAAAACTAAGTGTATCTTATGGTCCAGTGCATCTTATGGAGCGAAAAATACGGTAAACTGATCAATTGATTAGCAAAGTAAGGCTAAAAAAAGATGCAGCTGGCACCATCAATGTGAAATAGTTGGCAGTATTTCTGGTTAGGTTGCTAAAAATTCTGCCTCTCTTCCTTTTCCAGTGTTGAGGGACTCCATGCTATTGTAGTGTCAGACAGAGATGGTGTACCTGTTATCAAAGGTAAGAGATAACCTTATTTGCATCAATTTAATGGAAATATAAAATCCTTGTTTGCTCAAAAGCAAGACATTTCCTCCTACCTTGAAATAGACAAAAACATGAAATCATTTTCACCTTTTAAACTCCTCTTGTACATCCTGATTCCTAAGGGGAAATTTTAAATATAACTAAGCACACATATCCACTTTCTGTCACCCTAGTCTTCTGTTGGCTTCCAGTGTAGACATGAGTAAGCAGAGATCACAATGCCTATTCGTCAGCTGTGATGCACTTTCCTGGATAGAATAAGTGGAAGAAAAGAATACTGTTTGAGGAAGCTGTGTTTGTAAACCACTTTCTTGGTGCTTTGGTCTTTGGTAACGGTGTGAGCTGGTTTCCTCCCAAGTTACATTAGAAGTAAAAGCTGCATTCAGGGATATGTGCACTCAGTCCTCAAAACTGCAGTCTTTATTGCCATACTATACTGCATTAACCAGTGTAAAATGGCAAATGGTTGCTTGATGTTTACATGCTTTGTATATTTGTGCCTTTTCAAATATAGTTGGACTATAACTTCCATCATCCCTGACCATTAGCCAGTGGTGTGGGATAATGGGAGTTGTAGTCCAACATCTTATTGGGCCCCAAGCTTCAAAAAGCCTGGTATATTGCTTGATGATTTAATTTGTATACTGCCTTCAATTCTATTTTTGGGGTGGGGAGTGGGGGAAGTACGGTTTAGGTAAGGAAAGGATGGATATTGGATTTGCTCTTGGGTAGTTAGAAGAGATGGAGTTCAGGAAATTCTGCCCGAAGCAGATGATGGATAGTTGACCTTGGAGGGCACTTTAACTTCACTTGCTTAGCATTAGGAACCCACTTGAACACACCTTGGCTTTGTCAACAAGTTCTTTCTTTCACAGTCATGACTATTCACTATTTTTCTTTATTGCAAGATCTTTTGGAATTGCACTGTGCTTCAATCTCACTACACTTGTGAGGACTAGTCCGAGTTTGTGCTGCTGGTTCAACTAACAAAATGCCTGTTATCTGTGCAAAATGTGTCTGTTAAAATATTTGGAGACCGGCTACAGAGTGTCCTCTTGTTCTAGTTGCCAACGATAATGCTCCAGAGCATGCTCTTCGACCAGGTTTCTTGTCAACCTTTGCACTCGCAACAGACCAGGGCAGCAAACTTGGGCTTTCAAAAAACAAAAGCATCATTTGTTACTACAACACGTATCAGGTAAGATGTATTGCTTTCCTTCAAGAATTGGCAAATGAATGGATTTTGTGAGTAATGTAATGAAGCATTGTATTGGAATGGGAGGAGTGGTATTCTGTTTCAGCAAGCAATCTGCTTGTGCCTGGCTGCTTTGGCCAAAATTCAGAATCTGGCAGGATGTTTACTTTACCTTTTTTTAAAAAAAGAAATATTTTTTATTCATTTTCCACAAATCAAAAAAATTACAACATACTTACATTACCAAAATTGAAATGCATAATCACATCCAATAACACAAATAAAAAAAATACACTCCTCTTTCCTCACTTGTTAACATGACTTCCTCAATTCCTCTTTGTTGAATTTCATTGTAATACATCTTTAGCAATCTTCCAAATTCATTGTTAAACTTTAAATTTCCTCTAAATTAACCTCCTTTCTATCATCTTCTATCTTTACTTCCATAATTTTTCATTTTTACTAATTTCATTATAAACCTAAGCCGCAACTTACTTCCAAAATCTTTCCTATTTTTCAAATATTACAATATTTTTTTAAAAAATACTTTAAATTTAGTCCAGTCTTCCTCCACCGTTTCCTCCTACTGTTCTCGGACTCGTCCAGTCATCTCGGCCAGTTCTATAGTCCAACATCTTCATTTGCCACTCTTCTATCGTCCAAATGTCCTGTTTTCCAATTTTTGGCAAGCAATATTCTCGCAGCTGTTGTTGCATACAGAAAGAATCTTCTATCTTTTTTGGGCATTTCTTCACCAATTATTCCAAGTAAAAAGGCTTCTGGTTTTTTAATAAATGTATTTTTAATTTTTTTTTCTCCAATTCATTATATATCTTTTCCCAGAAGTCTTTTACCTTTGGACACGTCCACCACATATGGTAAAACCTTCTTTCTCTTTACATTTCCAGCATTTATTATCATATGTGTGATACATTTTAGCTAATTTTACAGGTGTTAAGTACCATCTATACATCATGATGATGTATAGTTTACTTAACAATAATTTTCTAGACTGATTAAAAAGGTAAACAGCACTACATTGCTGATGCATTGTGTGCCAGTGTCTTGTAAAAATCTGTTCTCATCCTTACCCCACCAATGGCTGCCAGTAAGGTTCTGTAATGTTGGGCTCCAACTGCCATCAGCCCCAGGCAACATGGCCAATGGCTGAAAGGAGTTCAGCAACAAATGGAACATGGTTAGAACCATAAGAGGCTAGTGAACTGCCTGCCAGAAAACATTTACTGTGTGCTGGATTTTGAAATGAAATGTCTTGCTTCTTGCAGGTGGTTCAGTTCAACAGGTTGCCTTTGGTTGTGAGTTTCATTGCTAGCAGCAATGCCAACACAGGTACGTCTTCAGGACTGCGAGGCTTTGCTGCCTTCAGCACCCATACTGCTAGATTTAAGTTGTAATATGTGGGTACGCTTGTGGTTTTTCAAAAAGCTATGTACTTGCTTAAAAGAAAAGGCCAGTTGCATGAAATTGGCAGGCAGTTCCTCTCCAACTCCCAAGTTGTGGATAATATGATAGAAGCAGAGCCTTACATCAAAAGTCACAGTGACAAGACAGCTCAGCTCCACTAGTCCCCTCACCTTGAAAAAGCTATGTGAGATTTTCCTAGGGCAGGGGATGGGCCAACTGAGAGCAAGGCATCCCTCTTTTTCTCTTCCTCCTTGCCCTGTGGGCTGTGTGGGAGTGGGGAGTTTGCTCTTGCCAGAGGTCTAGGTTTCCCCCATCTGCATAAATTTATGCAGGAACAGAGGTTCTCCACTCCTGTTAAGGGATGGCTCAGCAGAGGTAACTGTGTATACTGCTGCTTTGGTGCAAGGAGCAGAGTGTGGTCTCAGCACTGGAGCAAAGGGAATGAAAGCTCTTATGGGCCAGGGCCAGATCCTGTGTTCCTTCTGCAAGTATCTAGTTTATAGTCAGCGGCAGTGGGAATGTCCTCTCCTTTGGTGCTTGCTCCTGTGCCAAAATGTTGGCATGAAGTTCAGTTTCCCCAAATAATGTATAGACAGGTGATCAGTTCATATTTACAAATGGATCCCTCTAGAATGATATATAAACATTGTTTTTCTATCTCTTCCCTTCCCACTTTGTGTAGGGCTGATCGTAAGCTTGGAAAAAGAGCTTGCTCCTTTATTTGAAGAGCTATGGCAAGTAGTGGAAGTCTCTTAACCTAGCACTTTATCTCCAGAGTGAAGCATCTCTTGAATGCTGGACAGGAGAGATTGATTTCTTTTTTCCAACCCACTGCCATGTAACAAGTGTCTTGGAGCAAATGCTACTTTCTCTTGTTTTAAATAATTTAAACAAGTTGCATATAAAGCAAAATGTAGAATAATGGGGAGAATGGAGTTCTGGCTGCAGGTGCATTTGTTAAAACTACAGGGTATTGTGGAGACCAGCTGATGACTCCCATGGAGTTAACTTCAGGCATGCAGAATATATTTCATAGGGGGAAAAATCCTGTTTGTTCAGAATTGGCCACCTCCAGCTCACTTGCTGTACAAGTAACGGGTGTGCCTGTCTTTGAACTACCACTATATGAACCATGCAAAAATATGTTTTCCTTTCCCAGTCTTACAATGAAGACTTCCTAATACTTGCTCACATTGTGCATCAATGCTAGAAAAGCTTCCCCTCACAATCAGTGACTCATGATTTGTTTGGATAGAGAAATACTAATAGCCTGGAAGCTTTTTAAAAAAACAAACAGGTACATGCTAGTTCTCTTCAGTACTGCTACAGCTGAGCTCTTACAGCAATTGCATCAATCAGTGTTCTTTTTGCATATGTATTTGTAAAATAGGATGAAATTTCTTGTTTTATCACATTTCTATTTGAGTTCATGTAATAATGTTGCTTTGCTGTTTCATCTTACCTTTCTGCATGTCCCTAAACAGATTGAAATAAAAGAGTGTGAATAAGAGATGTAGCCTGATTATTACCAGAGAGAAGAATCTTGCAAAACAGCATTCTGGCTAACTTACTTAGATTTGGATAGTGTTGTTTCTTTGGTGCAGATGTGGAGAGAACTTTGGCCTTCTGTATGATGTAGAATTACAACTTGCCACTGTCCATGCTTGCTGGGGCTGATGGGACTTATTGTTAAACAGCATCTGGAGAAACCACTCCTACTTTGATGAGGTAAAATGAAAACCCAGGCAAGGGTGAACTTACTTAGACACTGTGCAGAGAGAATAACAGCACAATCCCTGTTTAATTCAGTGGTGCTTATTCTTAGCCCAAGTATGCAATTGTAACCCCACTTAGCTGTAAGTCCTGTAGAATTCAATCGGGCTTCTGAGTAGGCAATGGTAGAATTACACTCCTATTATCTCTTTGCACTGTACTACCTATGTCCCAGGGAGAGAAGTGTGTCTCAAATTCCAGGAAAGGAAGGAAATGCTGCAAGTATCCGAGCATTGCACAAACATTTGAGACATCTGACATTTCCCGCTAAAAGATGCTTAAAAAAAAACCAAACAAACAGGTCCCTATTTGCGAAGCTGGACCCTGTTACGCTAGCATACAGACAGGATGTTCTCTTTTCTGTTTATTAGAAATTTTACAAGAGATACAAAATGCATGAAATTATTCCAGATACAGCATTGAAAAGCCTTCCTTCGTGTGGTCCTGTTCTCTACACCTACCCTGATTCCCAGCACTCACAGTATATTTTGAAATGTTCCTGCTGCTAACACAGAAGAATATTAAATAATAGAACACACACAGAGAGAATAAACATGGTTGCTTTACAGGGTTAAAAAACAGCAGCAACAACTAGTACAGTAGGCTGGTCCCCAGTTACCTTGCCTTACAGTAATTAGAAGAGCACTTTGAATGCTGTTGGTACTTCTGCTCATTAACATGCACATATAAAAAGGACATTTCACTAAAATATATTGGCAGTTGCATCTGCTTTTGCATGCCTCCATGGTAATTTTGTCCAAACCAAGTGCTGTGACATTATGTCTTGAGCTTGGTTTCTAAAGGGCATGTGGGAGAGGCTTAGAATTACTGACATTGTATGCTAAACACATGCCCTCCCATGCGCTGCTGCTGGTGTGCTTCCGTAAGATTTGGCTGGCCACCATGGAAGACAAAAAGCTGGACTAGATGGGTGTTTTGTCTGATGCATTTTTCATGATCCAGCAAGTGAGAGAAATAACTTCCTAATGTGGTTTTTCCTGCTAGACCAAACACTGCATACGTGTTGAATGTATGCAGATTTCATTGCTGAGTACACATTCCAACACACAAGTTCCATTTGAATTAGCCAATGCCGATGGAGATGAATCTTTCCATCTGTGCTGCAATGCATATAGAAACAAACATTCTCAGACACAGTCATGGGTCACTAAAAAATTACAGAAGTCTGTGTGGGACAAGAAGTCCACTTATGCTAGAGTACATGGTGTAAATGGCTGAGAAAACAGTCCATGCCAGATGTGTAAGGATGAACATCTTCCGAGGTAACACAATGACCCATGCTATGAGAAGATCCAAGACATTTAAGCTAAAAGTTCATTCATTTGGTGCAGGAGGTGTGTGTGGAAATCACACCATAGGAAGTGGAACCTTAGACATCAGCACATGAGGATCAGCTGTTAGTGAATACGTATGATGGCTTTTAAAAAGTGTTAAACAAATTCATGGAGCATAGGCCTTCATTAGCCACAATAGCTAAAAGCAGAATATCCATCTTTAAAGGACACATTCTTCTAGTTATCAGATGCTGGGAACAAATATTGGCATCTCCAACATGCCACCTTTGTAGGTTTTCTTTGGACATCTGGATGGGCTTGATGGGTTTTTGCTTTTAACCAGTGCAGAAGTTCTTATGTTCACAATGACAGGTTTGATGGACCATTAATTTGAACCAACCTGGGCCTTTGTGGCAGTTAAGATTTGCTGAAGAAATAGCTACGGCCTGAATGTGCCTGAGTCACGCTGACGTGCTTGTCTCCTTATCTGCGACTACAAAAAGAAAAAGAAAAACCTGGTATATAACAGAGAGATGAGTTTATCAAATGGGATATTTTCTCTTTATAATCTCCATTAAGGTGCTGCTCTTTTTTATTGTTCCCTAATCATCCAGCTTGGTAGGCTTGCACTGGCAGGTATTGGAAGTTAACTGGTGGCAGCAGTGCTGATAGTTGGCCTGGTTTGTTTATCACATCAAACCAAACCATAGCTTAGTGCAAGCATGTGGGTTCCTGGAAGGAAGGTCCATGGCCTCTCTGTTCCTGGACATTCTGCTTCTGTGCTGAGCTGTCAAGTTTTGGCTTAGAGCAGGCTTCCTCAGCCTCAGCCCTCCAGATGTTTTGAGACTACAATTCCCATCATCTCTGACCACTGGTCCTGCTAGTTAGGGATCATGGGAGTTGTAGGCCAAAAACATCTGGAGGGCCGAGGTTGAGGAAGCCTGGCTTAGAGTGACATGCAAACCAGGCTACTGTTTCCGCTATGTGCTGCACAAGAGATAACTAACTGAGCATAAACATGTCCAACTGCTAGGCTTGTGATCCTTTCCTCCCGAGTCCACTGCTGTCGCCACCCATCGCCTCCAGAGCTGAACAGCTATGCCCCCCATGCCTCATCCAAGGTAGCCCCTTCACTTCTGTTGCCCTCCTTCCTCAGTACAGCTATGCCCCGTCACCTCAATTCAGCCTGTGGAGCAGGGATTCAGAGTTATTTCCTCCCTTATGGTTTTGTCCCCCTCCACCAATGAAGCTCGTGGGGGGGCTATGGAAGTCCTCTCAGATACAGTGCAAAAGAACAGCAAATGGAATGGAAAACTGGGTTTGTGATGTACAGAAGCATCATGACTTCTGCACTGGCTTTTGGATAGGAAAATATGAAGTTGCCTTACCCTGAATCAGAACATTGACCCATCTAGCTAACTCAGTGTTGTCTAAACTTTATACTCTCTGACAGTGGCTCTCCAGGGTCGCAGACTCACTCCTCTGTATGGAGAGGCTGGGTACGAAATGATATTGTTTAGGTAAAAGCATGTGCTCTGTATCTCTGAGCTACAGACCTACTTAGTTTATATACTTGTTTAAAGGCTAGGGATATCACTTTCTCTTTTTACATGCGTAGTAAGGCCAGTGAGGAAATAAAGGGTTTGGCGTTACACATTTTCAACATGAAATGTTTCCTTTTATCTTAAATACACCAAGTAAAAGCTCAAACACTCATCTAATCTTGAGGGATAGGCACTTCCTTACCAGTTTCCATTGCAGTATTTTAATCCATTCGTCTGCTTCTACTCCAGTCTTTGCATAAAGGTAGTATGTTCTCAGTGGGAATACTAAACTGTAAAAAGAAAAATTGTAAGGACTTGGTATCACAAGCATAAGCAATACTAACTGCAGCCAACACCCATATCCCATTTTACCAAAGAAGAATTGAAGCTAAAGGGAGGTTTTAGTTTTGGTTTGTTTTATTAAAAACAAAACACAGTCCCACTTCTATTCCAAGTAAGAATTCAAAGCAGCTAACATTAAAAAACTGAAAAGAAGGATCAAAACACCAAAGTAAAACACAGAACCAGTAGCAAAATAAATAAAACCAGCTGAAAAAG
The DNA here is from genome assembly GCF_009819535.1 of Lacerta agilis. Classification (NCBI taxonomy): domain Eukaryota; kingdom Metazoa; phylum Chordata; class Lepidosauria; order Squamata; family Lacertidae; genus Lacerta; species Lacerta agilis. The sequence continues at coordinate 54,333,706 of NC_046320.1, forward strand.
ACATTTTTCCTCTGTCACTTCATCAGCATACAGAATTAACTTAGGGTCTTCAGCAGCACTGCTGGCTTTGGCTACATACACACAACCAGCTTAAAATGCTTCTCTTAATTTGGATCAAAGTTGGATTGCGGGAAAACACGTAAAAATGCAGTATATTTCCTAAGAAACTACAGGATAAATACAGGATAGATACAGATTCTGGATAATGTAGATTCCCAGGCCCACAATGGGAACATACTGGATGCAGAGTAAACAGGGTGTACACCAGGCATGGCCAAACTTGGCCTTCCAGCTGTTTTGGGACTACAGTTCCCATCATCCCTGACCACTGGTCCTGTTAGCTAGGGATGATGGGAGGAGTTAAAGTTCCAAAACAGCTGGAGGGCCAAGTTTGGCCATGCCTGGTGTACACACAGCCTTGAAGGAGAACTGGAGATTTAGAAATATGTCCCTTTCTCATGTGTAAAATGCTGGAGGAGGGTATGATTGGGTTAAAAAAAATAGAACATTTTAAAGCATATATATTATTAGCATATTTATCAACATAATTTCGTAAGGATACGTGCTTCAGGGCATTCTTGAATAGCCAAGTTTCTGCATGCAGAAAACACAACAAATATGGAACTCAAAGGCTGCCTTGGTTAAGAATAAGCTCATTCATAGACACAAAGGAAGTTGCCTTATACTGAGTCAGACCACTGGTCCATCTTGCTCAGCATTATCTGCACTGACTGACCAGGGCAGCTTTCCAGGGCTTCAAGCAAGCGTCTCTTCCAGCCCTACCTGGAGATACCCTCTGCTAGCAAAACAGATACTCTGCCACTGAGGGATGGCCATTCCCCCATGCTAAGCCACAGTAAGACAGTAAGCAAGAAGGAAAGAATAAAGTCAAGGAAGGGGCAGCTGTAATGTAAAGCTGTTGAGATGAGACACCAAGGAAAGCAGGAAAATCATCCCGTGGAGTTCAGAGGAGGGGCTTGTTGATGGGGCTTGTAAATTGGAAAAGTGGGCATTCACTGGGCTCCTGAGAAGACAGACTAATAAATGTATTGTCTTCATTCATGATAGTTCACAAGTATTCAGAGCCATTTGAAGGAATTTTACAAACACAGTAATTTTTATCTCAACTTACCAAAAACAATTGACTTTGTCCTGTGAATAGTCGAACTGCACAGCTGAGCATTCTGTTAGGTCGAGCGCTCTGATTGGCTCTGTGGACTTAAAAGTAAGTTATCTTTGAAACAATCATTCTTCCCCCTCCCCCTGTAATGAGCAGAACCCCCAACTCCCCAAATAAAGATGCCCAGGAATAAGTGAGGCGCTGTCTGCACAAGCACTGTTGCCCACATATATACTGGCACCCACCTATATAATAAAGAAGCGATGCTTGCGTCACCCACCCCACTCCCCATGTTGACTGAACTGACAAGCCACCGGTAGAAATGACTAAGACTTCCACGGAGTAATGTGCAGCACGTGGGAACCACTGGGAGACATTAGCGGGAGGGCGTTTGCTTGGCGAAAATCCCTTTGGCCCACATGATTTGGAAGGATCTCAACACTCCTGTCCATATGCAACAAACTCAAGGGATCAAAACATGGCCACCCAAGTGCAACTTGCCAACTCACCGTCTGGTCTTTGTAATATTTCAGCTCATTCCTATGCAGTGTAAACCACCTGGTTTTCCAATTCTGAAAGAATAAAGAGGGTGATATTGGAGGAACTTAGGCATTTGAAAAAAATATAAGAATGAAAATGGCAACTCAGGCATTGAAAATGAGCTCCCTTTCTTCTCTTCTGCTTCAGAACATTTATATAGCACTAACAACCCTATATTTGTTGCTGTGCAGATCATATGTATTATTTTATTATTATTACCAGGGCTTTTTTTTCAGCCAGAACTCACTGGAACTCAGTTCTGGCACCTCTCAAGTGGGCTCCATTGCCATTTTAAGAAAACAGGAGAGGTGTTCCTAGTGAATTCCAGCACCTTTTTCTAGAAAAATAGCATGGATTTATTACTGTTATTTATTAAATGTGCATTAGCTTTATACACAGAATGAAAGGAGAGGCACACAAGTCACTGACATTTCTTACCTTAACTATTCTGCCTTGTTTCGTCAAATATCCTTCTTTTGTGCCTAACTGCAAGGAAAGATGTGAAGATAAACCAAAAGGGTGGGGATGAAGGCAGGAACAAGTACACATTAGCCTTGATCATGGTCATTACACAAGCTGGCGACGCAAAACACAGCAGTAGCTTTTATGACCTCGTAACTGTCTGTTTATTTTATCCTTAAAACTGGGTCACTGTGTTCTCCGCCAAAAGTATGGGCCCCTGTCTACACCTGAGGTAAACACACAAAATTCTATTGGTTCTGATGAAATGACACCCTCTTGTATCACAGATTAAACCAGGCACTTGTCATATTCTCTGAGGTATATGCTGTCAAAGGGCACAGAGGGTCAAATTTTAAATAAATCCTAGGGAAATTGAGCATTGTTTGACTTCAAACAATATGTTCATTGTATATGTGCAGTAACATGGCACTAAATGCTGAACTAGGCCTTGATGGCTAACAGCATGATGTGTCCCAGATAGTCAAAGACCATTAATGACACAGGCAAGAAAGCAGAAGTGGGTATTTTATTATTAACCCCCCCCCCCAGAAAAAACAACCCTTCCAGGCAATGACAGCCCTTGTTCTCTACAAAGACTATTTGTTGTTGTTTCACTTTCATTTGTTGCCTCTATGAAGCTTAAGGCAGCATACATGGTCGTCCTCCATTTTTCCCCTCACAACAACCCTGTGAGGTAGGTTACAGTGATAGACTCTGACTGAACCAAGGTCACCCCATGAGCTTCATGACTGATTGGGGATTTGAACGCTGGTCCCACGAGTCCTAGTCCGACACTCTAACAATGACACCACACATAGCCAAGCTCAAATAAAGAAAGAATACTGTGCTTTTAGTAGGGTTGCCATATTTTGAAGAGCAAAAAAAGGGGACACATTTGCCAACTTCTACTTTTAACTTTTAGGGACGCAGGTGGCACTGTGGGTTAAACTACAGAGCCTAGGGCTTGCCGATCAGAAGGTCGGCGGTTCAAATCCCCGCGACGGGGTGAGCTCCTGTTGCTCGGTCCCTGCTCCTGCCCACCTAGCAGTTCGAAAGCACGTCAAAGTGCAAGTAGATAAATAGATACCGCTCCGGCAGGAAGGTAAACAGTGTTTCCGTGTGCTGCTCTGGTTCGCCAGAAGCGGCTTTGTCATGCTGGCCACATGACCCGGAAATTGTACGCCGGCTCCCTCGGCCAGTAAAGCGAGATGAGCGCCACAACCCCAGAGTCGTCCACGACCGGACCTAATGGTCAGGGGTCCCTTTACCCTTTACCTTTAACTTTGGATCGCTATGACAACTCTACCCATGAAAAGGAGGGTGTGTCCTGGAAAAAGAGGGCATATGGCAACCCTACTATGCATCATTTATAATATCTCAAGGATCCTAGAACGAACGTATCAGCAGCCTGAGACTGGGATCACTTACTGAACTCATGGCCGAGGTAAGATTCGAACCAGGAACCCCTGACTCAGTTCACACACCCTAAGGGCCAATCTAGATGCAATGATAAAGATGCTTTTTGCATATTGCAGTCAGAGGAAAGGGAGGAGAGGTGACTAGATACAATCAGGACCCAGTTTGTAGACCTGGAGGAAAACTATAAATTCCCCAAAGCTACTACTGAACAGTGAGTAAAACTTAAAAAGCAGTGACTCACTGACGGTGCGTTGGGGACGAGGTCAGTTTCCGTCTTTCCGGTCTGCATTGCCGTGTGAACCCGCACAGATTCGTAAATGGAAGGCTCTTCCACTATCTTCGGATATGGGTTCTTCAATATAATCAGGGTACCTAAAAGAAAGTGAAAGCTAAGTGACCTGTACAGAAAAGGAAAATGCAGCCACTATCCTGCAGGAAGCACTAAAAAAAAAAAAACCAAATGGCAGATGAGCTGGCAGCAGATCAAACAATAGTTCAAAAAAGCCACAGGATCAAATCAATTGAGAGACCTAAATGGATCATATAGTCTAGTCCCTTACCCTTGACACAGGATATTTATTAGAGTACAGTAGGCACACAACGTACGTGGGGATCGGGGGGGGGGGTTGTGTGCAAAGGCAAAATTGAGCAAAGTCAGGAAGACGCCCGGAACCAGTCCTGTGTGGCTAGCCCTACCTCATAAGATCTGGGAAGGGAGTGTGAGGCCTCTGCAAAGCCTTCCAGAAACCTTGATGTTTGCCTCGGAAAGAGGTGGTTTCATAAGCTGGGTATCACAATGGAAAAGGACCACCTCCAGGTTGTCACAAGATGGGCCTCAGCAAGCTGTGGCACAACCAAAGACCTTAGCTCATGGGCAGGTGAGGACTATGTGTCTCAGCACATCTTGGAGTGCCACGCCCTGAGATTACGTTCCACTTCTTTGGCACCTCTTAAAACATTGTCCCCCTCAAGCAGACCTTCAGCTGGACCAGCCACTGACCTGCCAATGTTGTGCAATCTTCTGTCAAGCAGTTCAGTGGCGGAGGAAGTCTCTCGGGCACCTGGTGTGGCGTGCCGAGGGGCAGGGCGAACCACCCAATACAGATGGTGCCGCCGGGCCTCAGCCACCCTACAGCTGGGGGGAAGGAAGTGGGCAGACAGTGCAGAGCCTGCGGGCGCCTAAGACACATGGCTCAGGTGCACTGCAGGCCCCACGGTGAGTGCCACCTGCCATTTTGTCACCCCCCTCAGGGTGACACCCAGGGCAGACCGCACCCCGCTTCCTACGCCCCCGAGGCAGTCTCTCCTCTTAGTGGCTGTTATAATGATAGGCAGCAGCCACATTACCCTGAGTGTGACCTGCTTCACGTTCCACGAGGCAACACAAGAGCTTCGCAGAATTTTAATTGGGCAAAGGAAGGTTTGAGATTTTTAATCTATTGAGCCATTTTTTAAATCTCCCAGGCTTTGTGGAATTTGGATCGCTTGTGTTATGATCTTGGGAATTATTTAGCTCAAGTGTCAACCTTCTGTTCCTGAGTATTGTTTCACAAGGGCAAGCAAAGTGGAAGTGGTACTGTGAAGTTCAACGCCTGTTTTCCAGCTGGTGGCACTGTCCATTTTAGGCACATGAAAGGAGCTTCACAGAGATTAGGGAGCTGGTAAGCCACTAGGCAAGTCTATCATTCAACACTGGAGATCAGATTCACTGATCTCAGGTAGCATTAACTCCTTAAATGTTAATGGATCTAGCAGATGGCCGGGGAGTTTGTGGTGGGGAAAGGATGGAACAACAATCGTGTGCAAGGTTAATCAGAAAAGAATTAGGGTGTATAAGTGGGATAGGCATTCATTCTGTTGTATTTTTCACAGCTTACAATGGAGGGGGGATGAAGGATTTACACTGGGCAGGGAAGTATCATTTTCTGTTCCTTTTTGTATATGTATTTGTTTGCTGAATACTGTAAAATTAAAGCACTGAAATATGCTCTAAAACATTTTTTAAGCATTCAGTTCAGTTCTTTGTGTAATCCAGCTTTTAAAAATCAAGCTGAAATCAACAGCTCCAAGATAAAATAACATAGTTCTAAAAGGTCTGGGAGATTAAATGCATCTTCACCTGTTGCTAAAAGCATCTTAATGCAAGCACGAGACAAGTTTCATTGGGGAGGGCATTCTATAATCTGGGCACAATCAACAAAAAGGCCCCCTGCTTAATAGTCATCCACTTCACCCCTTTAGGTAGGGAAAACTGGAGAAGGGCCTTCAATGAATAACTTAATGTCCAGGCAAGTATAATAGGAGCTGGGGATCTATCACCCACCCACAACGGGTTGTATCCGAAATAGTCCCAACTGCACAAAGACTTCCACTTGTGCAATTGAATTTACCCTCCCTCCCCCCCCCCAAATCTGCTTGAGACTTGGGGAAAATACCAGCACAGATTTGGGGTTGGGTGGGGGAAAGCAGGGAGAGAGAAGTTCCACTGTGCAAGCAGAACTCCTTCTGTTAATAGGATGACTTTGATGGATACAATGCAAGTCTTTTATTTGACCATTGATATCCCATCTTCCATCCACGGAGCTCAATGCATTATCTACAAGATTCCCAGCTGGTCTCTCACCCAGATACTGCCCAGACTCACACCTACAAACAGCAAAGATAATGTTGCACCGATTTCTGGCCAGTCTCTTTGGTTTTATTTCTGGAAGCAATAAACTTGGGAAGCTTTGGGGAAGGGACTTATATTTGTACTGTTGATTGTTCTTCCTCTCCAGCAAAGAAAAGGATAAATGACAGGAAGGTGAAATCACTCCTGACACATAGGAGTTATGGTGGTCCAGACCATGCAAAAACTGGAAGAGACTGAGTAGAGGACTGGAGTTGAGTCAGGGCATGCTAAAGCAGGCCATTGGTTTGTATATGTCCCACATTCACCAACCTCTCACTGAGCAAAGGAATCCTCAGATGGATCTTTCCTTAAACCCCAAAATCTGAACAAAAGTAATGTGGGCATGTAGGGAGCTGATTCAGAAAAGGGTACTCCCTTAACAAAGGCCACAGGGGCAGGATTCTGTCAAAGTATGAATTAGAGCCCAGGACTACTCATAGTCCATGACCAGCTCTGCTTCTTTCAGGTTAGCCAAATATTTTAGTGCTCTTGAATTTCAGTCCCCATAAATCTTATTTGCCAGCTAATCAGTTGATAATTGGAGGCTTTATTTTCCATCTGGACCAATACCAAGCATTGGAGGGGGGGGAGGACCTCGGTCCCCTCGTGTTCAATAACAAACCTATTTAGGAGCTGTTTAACAACAGAGATCAAGTTTCAGAGCACTGAGTCAGTCGGGGCCAAGTCAATGGGGGTTTAACACTCATGTCAGGAAATAGATATGACACTTCAAAGAGATTAAACCCTTTCTGGCCTGGAAAGCAGTGGCTCTTTAAAACTGCACCAACACCAGACCCACGGGCTACTCTTGGTTCTCTATTACCCCTTTCATCACTAATCTGATAAGATCTATTGAAATGTAAATATTAAGTAAGGAGGATAAATTCTTGATCCAAAATCCAATACATACAAAAATAAATAAATCAGACTAACTGTTGCATCAGGAATCTACTGGCAGCACAATCCTATACATTGTGAAGTGAACCCCATAAGAAAACCCCATTGATAGGAATGGAAATAAACCCCAATGATGTCAATGAGATTTGTTCCCAGGCAAATGTGCATAGGGTTGCAGCCTTCAGAAAACATAAGTTTTCAGATAACACAGAGTTGGGTTCAATGGGAGGAGCTGCCCTCTGGCTGAAGGAGTCCTTCCCTCGGAGGAACCTTTGGATCCAACGCATAGAAGCCAAGAGGTGCCAGTGTCTTCATCTGCTGAAAGCCCTACAGGGCATGTATTTTTCCACAGCCAGCAATTTTAAAGTGCTGTGTCGACTATTTTGTTTTTTTAATCTCATTTCATTTCATTTTTGATGCCACCACCGAATCAGTAGGATCTTGGGGTGCCAGAAAAAAATGAATGCTTGACCTGGCCCCCAGGGTGGAGCTTAGCCACCCAGCTTCAATGCCTAATAGATTATTTCTTACTCTACTGTGCCAAATAATATCACTAGTGCAATGCCTGAACACCAAAGGCAATCTAATATAATGTTAAGCAGGGATAGCCTATGTGATTTTGGACTGCAACTCCCATCAGCCTCAGCTAGAGCAGAGATGGAAAGGGATGGTGGCCATTGCAGTCCAAAATACCTGTTGGCTATACCTTGATATACAACATAAAGACGCACAATAGGTGGATTCTGTCATATCCTCAAAGAGGGAAGAAGAACAGAACTAATAAAAAAAGGAATATCCAAGTGTATAAAAAGATACTCAGCTCCTACTCAGAATTGAACTCTTGAAATTAATGGACATGACTAACTGAAATCCATTCATTTCCATAGACTTACTCTTAACTTAGGTCAGATACAACCCAGGTTAACAAATATAATCTAAAATATTTTTAAAAGCTAGAATAGATGGATAGATAAGCAAATGTAAGTTACCTGTCTCGCTGCCAATTAAAGGCTGATTTGCAAAGTGCATGATCAGGTCTCTCAAGCTTAGAAACTCGTTAAAACCAAACTTGTATGAAGACCCAGTGTACTCCACATGAAAATGTTTCACAGAATCCCTTGCTCTGAAACAAAAATAGGGCTGTTGAAACACGAAATATGCATTCTTCTTAGCTCAGGAAGGATAGTAAATTTTATGGAGATGTCCAGACACCAGGTGAGCCATCAGAGAAGACAACCCTTTGTATGCATAAGCGGCTTGTTCCTATTCTGTCTTTACAGCCTCCCTCCATCTGCCCATTGCATCCCACCAATTAGAAGAGTTTGTTAGTTGCCCATTCTCAGCAAGTCCAGTTTCATTTTCTGTTGTCCCATTATTGCTATTCCCATGGCATACAGAGCAACCACAGTGGAAAGTAGATGGAGGCTAGATGGGGGTAGATAGAAGCAATAGGTATGTAGGCAGGCAGGCAGGTAGATGGATGGATGGATGATATCTATATCACACCAGGCTCTCAAAGCTAGCCAGCTCAACACTGAGCATTCAATGATGGTGTCAGGCAGATTTCATTTGGGAGTATATTGAATAGTCACATGCCATTACAGTAAAGGCCCTGTCTGTCGTAACCCAGACACCAAATATACGACAGAGATGGGACATCATCATAATATTAACAACAAACAACAACAACAACAACAACAAATAAATTTCTTATACCCTTCCCATCTGACTGGGTTGCCCCAGCCACTCTTGGCAGCTTCCAACAAAAATACAGGAAAAACAGGAGGAGAGGGAGGAGGAGGAGGAGAGGAAGGTCACGACTGTTGATCTCAACAGTATGGGGTGACGTGAGGGATAGTGAAGATACTGTACCTTACTGAGAGAGAGTAAAGATCAGCCTTGCCATCGCTCTTCCTTAGCAGGTAGCTTCCATCACTGCCATTGGAAAGAAGAAGTGCCTCTGCTGCATGACGAGTAAGGCTGTCATGGTACCACCTAACAAAACATCAAAGTTCAGCATCCATTAGCTACTGTATTGTAAGCTATAGTGGTGGGGGGAGACTTTTCTGTTATGAAAATCTCATAAGATCATATTTTCAGGGGGATATCTGTGTTACTCTGTTACAGCAAAAGCAACAGAGACTTGAGGAAGATTATTAATAACATTTATTATGCCATAGGTTTTCATGAGCCAGTGCCCACATCATCAGGCATGGAATGTGATCTGAAATAGATAGATAGGGGGAGGAGAACAGGATCTGACTGCGCTGAATCCTGAACTTTACCAACTCCCCTACATACACATACACATACACATACACATACACATACACATACACATACACATACACACACACACACACACACACACACGCCATGGTGACTTGGCATCACCATAACATCTAAAGAACTTCAAAAGAAAGCATTGGGAGCACATTCTAAGTGCACTCCTAATTGCTCCTTTCTTTCCTTTGCATGGGCAGCTTATGAGCTGTGTCTGCAGTGGAAGATTCTGCCCCCCCTTAGTAGTCTTTGCTGCCCTTCATTCCAACCCTCCCCCCCCAAAAAAAAATTATAGGCAAGCATTGGAACACCTGGAATCTCTCACCGCTTGGAGATTGGGCTGGTGTGTAGAAATGTCTACCATATAGACACTACTGAGCAGCTACACAAAGGACATCTAAGGATCACTTTAAAAGAGAAACCTGCCAACCACTCCACATATCTACCTGGGTGCATCTTCCACCCATCCACCATAAAATCTATTGTCTACAGCCAACAACACCTACAGTACGACGACATCTGTGTGCCTGACCCATCCAACAGAGACTTCCAACTTAATGATTTATACCAGGGATTTCTTAAACTACAAAACCTACCCCAATAAAGTGGAGAAGCTGATCAACAAACCCAGACTGGTACCTAGGAATACCGATACTAATAGTTCTATTTTTGTATTCATTATTCAACCTCCCCATGAGCCCCAAGAAAATTTATACAAAATAATATACTGTTCCTGACACAGAATTTTGAATGTTGGGATGCCCTTTTTTGCAGGCAGTGGAGGAGTAAGAGATTAGATATATAGATATATACACAGAGAGACTTTATGATATCCCTATCCAATATTGTTCTGTTCACCCCACCACCACCCCATCGGTATGCTTTTCTATGTGCAAAGTTCGCTATCATTCTTATGTCGTTTATTTTAACAGATGGGTTAGGCTGAAAGAAAGGAATCTGCCAAGGATAGTGTTAAGAATTTGTTCAAGGCATTTTGCTGCCTGAAGCACATCCTGCTACTCGCCTCCCCAGCCCAAGGCAAGCTGTGTGATACCCAAGACTGGCCAAGTAATTTTGGCACCCGAGACAGAAAACCCTACAAGCAACTCCCCACCCCACATCTCTTCCTGGCTGTAAAATGGCAACAAATACCTAACAACCTGCTACCTTTTCAAGACACCCTAAATCAGCTGCCTGGTGCAGCCACCTTTCTCTCTGCAACGCTTGAGCCGCTCCTGATTTTACTTATTCATATGTTTTCTTATCTACCTAGTAACTCCAAGGCAGGTTACCGCAATGGAAGATACAATTATAAAAAGAGATAAAACTGTTACAATGATAAAACCAGTATGGTATGGTGATTAGAGTGTCGGCCTAAGTCCAGGGAGGTCAGAGTCCAACTCCCCCTTTGGCTATGAAGCTTGCTGGGTGACCTTGGATCAGTCACAGCTATTCGGCCTTCCCTCCTTCCTTCCTTCCTTCCCTCCCTCCCTCCCTCCCTCCCAGGGTTGTTGTGAAGATAAAATGGAGAGGAGCAGAACCACGTATGCGGCCTTGAGCTCCTTGAAGGAATGGTGGGATACAACTACAATAATAAATAATAAGCAGGACTTTTTTCAGCCAGAACTCACTGGATCTCAGGTGAGTGCCATTGTCATTATAAGAGAACAAGGGAGGCATTCCGGCACCTCTTTTTCTAGAAAAATAGCACTGGTAATAAGTAAATTTGTTCCAAACAGAACTGAATACTGTAGTATAAACTTGGCAAAAGAGGTGGGATGAATGAAACACAAATGCTTTACGTGTCAAAGGTCGGGTTAAAGTGCCTTCTGTGCGTCCATGTGTAAACCAGTGGTTTCGACTGCACAAGACATTCTCGAACCGTCTTGGCGAGTTTCTAAATTTGCATTTCCTGAAGTCTTTTTTTCCAGGAAGCCATCTTATTGTTACACTTCCCCTTTTGGACAGATGAAGCATGCCATAAATGCTGCTATGCTGAGCTACATATATACTTCACACACCCCTCTGCATGCAGCCAACCTCAATATCACCTCAATCATCTACTACATATTACATGTAGTAGACATCTAGTGACCCAAGCTAGGCAGTTAAATGCAAGATGTTTTAGATATAAAACCAGTATAATTGAGCTGTGGAAACAGAAGGAGGGACCGAAGCTGCAGTAGTGTTCATAAATATCAATCTTTTGCACAGGGCATTAGCAATCTGAGGGTCACAGATTATTATTATTAATTGCTATTGTTATTGTTATTATTGTTATTATTGTTATTATTATTATTATTATTATTATTATTATTATTATTATTGGAAGATCTTTACAAATATTGGTATTTTATATAGATATATAATATGTGGCCATTGTTCTGTGAAATCTCAGAAGTCGAAAAGGGCCAAGCAGAGTTCCTTACCATTATATATGGTAATGCCCATGACTTTATCTCAATTCACACCATAGCCCAGCCTTTTTCAACCTGGTGTCCCTGAAACTAGCCCCACCCAGCTCCCATTTTTGCCTCATTAACCCAATTCAATATCCCTTAATGTAACGAACTAGGGCAGGGGTCAGCAACCTTTTTCAGCCGTGGCCCAATCGCCTTCTCAATCCGGCCTGCAGGCGATCTGGGAATCAGTGTGTTTTTAAATCAGATTTTTAAAATAAAATGCTTTTGGAGGAAAAATATTTCTAAAGATAGTTTTCTATTTAGGTTACATTATAGTCCAAAGGCTATTCATCAGGAAATAAGTATTTGTTTTAAGTTTCTCATGTGTGCTAAAACTCAGTCTAAGTTCTTAAAAAAAAAAAAAAACACTGTTTAACCACATCAGTTAACAAACATGGATACATATGCTATAATGTTACTACTTTAGTTAAATAAATTGTTTAAATTGTTATTAAGGAAATGATTATTTTTCTTCTTCCAATAAAGTACAGCAGAAAAGTTGTCCAAATATAAACAGTTAACTTATTAAACCTCACAATAATTTCATAATATCTGTCTATGTATTTCTAATAGTATAACCAAATCAGAAATTTTTGATATAACTATAAAAACTATTCTGAAAATTTATTACGGTATTCCAAAAATTAAACCTTCCTCTGGTTGTACATATTAAGATTATACCAGCAAGATTGAGTCTTTCTGTAAAAATAAATAAAAATGATTGAAATCAAGTCTTACTGACTAGTGATTAAATCGAGATTTAAATCAATTTGATTTAAATCAAATCCACTGTTATGTCCTAAGCTTGGATCTTAGAACAATAGGCAGGTAGGATGATTGGCCTGCAGGAGCAGCCCAATCAGACCCCAGGAGGAAGTTACTGGTAATCAGCCTATTAGGCCAGTGGATACTAGGATGCAACAACTGATTGGGCTGCTCCAGGAGGGAAACAATCAACCAATCAGACGGGACTCACCGTGTAAAGAATGTATATAAAGCCTGAGGTTTGGTGGGTACTTTATTCCCTGTTTTTTGAGCTGCAATAAAGAGCATGAAATCACTACGCGAATGAGTATATGTCATCCACTCTGTAAGAAATGCAAAGGGGCAACACATTCTGGCAAAAACAAGTGCCCAAAACATATAATGTTGCAGTCATAAGCATATTTATGTGGGAGTAAGCATCAGTGAACACACAGTGGAACTTTGCACTGAATAAATGTGCATTGTCAGGAACATTGCCAGCAGAGTGGTGGCAGTGAACACCTGAGGCTATACATGTGGGACATACACCCAAATATGTGCATTGGATCACAACCTTATAAATACAAGTTGGCACATGCATTTAAATCTATCCAGCTCCTTTGGAGAGGGCATGCAACTGGGGAGCTGCCTAGGCCAACATTATCAACTGCTTTCACACAGTAATGTACAAATTAGACAAACAGGTATACATAACCCAAAATAAAATTCAACAAAGGGAAAACCGGAGCAGAATTGGCCAGTTCTCTCTGGACAGCTATTCTGATAAAACAAAGGTCATCCTTCTTCCCAGTACAAATCGGACACAAAATGCATTCAGCAATACAGTGTTTAATTGCACTTGGCAACTTTGCTAAAGCCTTATTGCAGCTTAAAAAGGAAGACCAATAAGGTGTCTGATGCAACTGATGGGATCAGGTCACATCAACTTACTCTGATCCCAGTAAGTTACATCAGGCACCTGACTGGAGAATGCAGTAAGTGTGGGTGTGGCATTGAGGTTGCTAGGAAAGTGAGCCACTTTGCCCCTTTAGAAGGAAAACGCCTGGAAGAAGAGGTTCAAAATAGAAATTGTGTGTCAACAGAGCTGTTCTAAAATACCAACATAGAACATGGAAGATGGGAACATAGAAAGCTGCCTCATACAGAGTCAGAGCATTGGTCCATGCAGCTCTGCACTGCCTGTACGGACTGGCAGTGGCTCTCTGGAGTTTCCAACTGGGGACATCCACAATCAGCTACCGTAGACTGAAACAGATCTTCTGCATGTAACATATGTGTTCTATGGCCATTCTGTCATGGACAATGCCTATATACACCAGGTCAGAATTTTACTCCACCTAGCAAAGTATTGCCTGTCACTGATGACTTCAGATCTTTGGGCAGGTATTTCCTAAACCCGATCTTTTAAACTGGAGATGCCAGGGCTTTAACATGGGACATTCTGGAAGTAAAGCTTGTACTCTACCACTGAGCTATGACCCCACTGCACAAGTTGTGATGCTGTGTGGGGAAAACTTAAAGGAGTTCTCTCCCACCCACCCCCAACATTCTATGTTCCCCATGGAAATTTTTCCATTGCATAAGTTCATTGGTAACAACGAATGGATGCCAACTGCAGTTACGCTATTAGGCAAGCTCGGCAGCTTCCAGGTTTTCTGCTTTGCTTGCTGAATGCAAGTAAAAGCACGCCAAGCTAGGTCACCCTTTAGGGCATTAGAAAATTTTCCCAGGGCAAACAGAACATTTTCCGATGCAAATTAGCCTGTTTCCCAGGAAACCCACATCACTGAAATTGTGTGATCATTTTTGACCAGGATAGATGGGGCAATCCTGCAGAATCTTGGGATCCTTGTGGCAGGGACTCCAGGTCATAAATCAGAAAATCTGTAGTTTGAGGCTGGTGCTAATGAGCTACCAGAGGCTGTGGTCACATCCATTTAAAGCGCATGACTTCTCCCAAAGAATATTGGGAATATTTTGTTAAGGTTGCTAAGAACTGGGACTGTGTGAGGGGTAAACTACATTTCTTAGAATTCTTTGGGGGGATTCATTGCTTTAAATTGATGGTGTGGGTGTGACCAAAGTAGGTTCAGGCCTTAGATCCCTTCTAAGGTGTAGACAGAATTAAGACACTCAACATCTTCCCTACAAATGGCAGGTATTGTGAAGCTTCTAGATTGGTGAGGCCTTCTCCTCGTGCCTAGTCAACAAAGAGAACTTTCTGCATACCAGAGTTTAGCCTCCAAAATCAGAGCCCCTAAGCTGGAAAACACACTTCCAGATCTAGATTTGGATATAGCCTTGGCCTGATATTCTGTGGGATTTAATTGTTAGATTCTGCAACCATCATAGTTTGAGCAGCCAGATTTCTGTGGTTCATTCAAAAAGGTTAGCTTAGGTGGCGCTGTGGTCTAAACCACTGAGCCTCTTGGACCTGCCGATCTGAAGTTCGGCAGTTCAAATCCCCGTGACAGAGTGAGCTCCTGTTGCTCTGTCCCAGCTCCTGCCAACCTAGCAGTTTGAAAGCATACCAGTGTAAGTAGATAAATAGGTACCACTGTGGCTGGAAGGTAAATGGTGTTTCTGTGCGCTCTGGCTTCAGTCAGTGTTCCGTTGTGCCAGAAGCAGTTTAGTCATGCTGGCCACATGACCCAGAAAGCTGGCTCCCTCAGCCTGAAAGCGAGATGAGTGCCACAACCCCATAGTCGCCTTTGACTGGACTTAACCGTCCACAAAAATATAAGAGTTGAACCCTTTCTTATGGTCTAGTTCAGTGGTTCCCAAACTTCCCCCTGCCATGGGCTAATGGAAAATAATGGTGGACAACTTAATGCTTTTTTCTGCTTGTTGCAGCAATTGCAATTTCATGAGATTCAGATTGTAATGCAACACAATACAACATAAAAGTGAGAAGCAATTAAAATGCAATTAAAAAATCAACATGACTATTCAATGCAATTGATGTGCAGTCTCCCATCTTCAACCACAAATCCACAGACATGCCATGGACCACCTGAAATAAGCTCACTGATGGTCCATGGAGCACAGTTTGGGGACCCCTGATCTAGTTTTATGGTGCAATGACAAGAAAAGTAATTGATTGAGGGTAGGCATATCGGCAAACTCTATCAAGTATCTTCATTGCATATGATACCAGAGACAAATGCTGATCTTAGAGAACCCTCCACATTGACAGTATTTGAGTCAGCCAGAAAGCAAAGCCTCATGTACAAGACTTGGCATATAACTATAGACAATACAATGGAAAGAGAAAGTAGCAGTGCCACTAATTACATGGAAGTAACATGGCACACTTAAAATTATTGCTCGTCTCTGAACATATTGCTCAGACCATCTATGACTCATTCACAGTGTTTACATGTGCTGTTGAAACTGACTTGTGAAATAACGTGTTTGTGGTTGTTCCCTAGAACTTCTTTGGGTTGCATGAGTTGCCTCTGAATATTGGCCAACATCTCTTCACACATTCCTCTCAGGTCTCATCAAACAGCACGGTGCCTTAAGCCAATTCAGTTTCATCTCCTTTTCTAGCCTACTTTGGTCATTATCTGCCTTTCAGAGCAATACCTCTTCTGGTTCAGAAATCCCACTTTGGCAACCATAAAATCAGAGTATTTTAGATATATTTTACTCATGACCTTTCCTGGCAATGTATGCTTGTGTATATAAACACACACACACATACACACACACACACACACAGAGAGAGAGAGAGAGAGAGAGAGAGAGAGAGGGAGAGAGAGAGAGAGAGAGATTACCAGTCAAAATGTGCCCGTTTTCACTCCTGCATGCTAGTCTCACATTGTGCATGACTGTTAAGGTGACCATGTATTCTACTTTACAGAGGAAAATCCCTCATTTGAAGGTGTCCTCTCTTTGAAGGGATGCCTAATCAACGTTTGGTTTAAAGATATAGGACCCTAAGAAGAGAGGGCAGCAGGGGCCTTGAAGTATATTTTGTGATGTAAATTGCAGTCAAAAGTGTTCTATACATACATCAGTTAATGAATGATGGGGTGGCAAGGCTAGCATGTGAGTGCTTGTCTGGTATGATTCTAGCTGTTGATTTAGTGGACAATATTTTTTAAAGCCAGAATCTTAATCTGTGATGGATGGTCATTCTACCACTTCTGCTTTCAATTCAACTGACAAAATTAACAAAATATAACCATAGATGGAAAATTAAGCCCCAAATGGCTATCTGCTACTTCACAGAAAAGTTGCTGAGGCCAGGAAGATGATTGTCAGCAAGGTTTCATAGAATTGTAGAGTTGGAAGGGACCACAAGGGTCATCTAGTCCAGTCTCCAGCAATGCAGGAATCTTTTGCCCAACTTGGAGTTCAGTATGTTTAGTGTTTCCTCATTTGGTCAGTTCTGCCATTTCTACCCACTGACCAAAAAGAAACAGAAGTCGGCACAAATGGAAAGTTCAGTCCAAAAGCAGCTGTGGAGGAGATCAACCCTCAGTTAAAGAATTATTGGAAGATACTCGCTGCTCTACAGAAAAGTCACTGAGGCCAAGATGATGTCACTGCAGTTTCTAAGAAGATTTTAAAGATTTCCTCATTTTAGAAACAACAGAATAACCACTTTCAATTCAGCTTAGCAAACTAATGAACATTTGTGTCCAAAAGCAATTGTGACATGCACCCATGGATATAAAAGAAGTCTAAACAGTGAGGCCAGAAATCCAAAAAAATACAGCCTAGGACATTTCTATGCAAAGCTAAGCACAGTAACTGCTTACAGGAGCAATAATTGGTAATAACGCAATCCACCTAGAAAAAAACCCTGGTCTTGATTGAGCCCTAATCTTTATCCTGAGATTCCTTACATTGAATGTATGAAATCCTCTTAACAGCTTGTGAGCCGTTTAAAGATACTCGTTTCTATGAACCATTTAAGTTGACACTCTGAAGATGGTACGCATACCACAGGAGGTGAACACTCTCACAAAGAATTCTGTGTGACACCTTCAAGACAGATGGATTTATCGTTGTGTAAACGTCTGTGGATTAGAGCCCGTCTTTTTAGTCATTAAGGTGTCCTAAGATTTCTGTTTCTATTGCCTTTTATGAGAAGGTGTTGGACATTTCTGTTTTCCAAATTACTTACAAGTGCGGCAAGACAACTACAACCAGTGGCTTTACACTAGCAATATCTGTGATGTTTAATTACATTGCCATTATTTACTTGTGTACATGACATGACATCTCCTTAAAAGTTTTCCCCACACGAACATGTTCAATCCTTCTTTGAAGGCTGGAATAAATATGAGAAATAAAAGCATAAATAAAATGCTCTCTCAGCTCATACAAATGACACAAGTGCCCAGACTCATAAATGCCTAATTATATAGTAACTCCCTCTTCATTCCTAAGATCACTTAAATACAGCCTTTATATCTCTCTGGCTTTTACAACTCCACATTCCCATAGTATCTCCTTGTTAACTTGGTTCCTCCAGAAAAATAGAGAGCAATTTCTGCCTGCTGTGTAATAAAGCCAGTCTGCTATTAGTTGAAGCAGGGTTGCAGTGAGATCATAGAATTGTAGAGTTGGAAGGGACCCTGAGGATCATCTGGTCCAACCCTCTACAATGCAGGAAGATGCAGCTGTCCCATATGGGGATTGAACCTGCAACCGTGGCATTATCAGCACCACGCTCTAACCAACTGAGCTATTCAGATAAAACATAGTCTGTCACTTCTCTGGGAGCTTCCAGACTGTTGATATTAACAGGTGGGATCCAATCACAAACCAACTAGTTCAGGTTGCACAGTTTTAGACGATCTGGAGGTCTTGTGCAACAAATCTGCTTCCCTGAAAGCTCAGACCTTTTGCAAGAAACGCACTAGAAACGCACTAGAAAGTGGGAGATAACACTTGTTTTGACACAACATCAAACCTCACAAATAAATCAGGGTGAATGCTTATTAAATAGCCTAATCTCATTAAGTCGCCTAATCTCCTTGCAAACAAATCAGGATGAATGAGGTCTCCTAGAAGCTCCCTCTGTGTCTTTATGTATACAACTGAAAATACAGTACAGTGAGAAACCACCTTGTGTTTTTCAACATGGAAAACCAACGTCAGACTCTGCCCCCTGCCCCCACACAGTTGCTCAAAGAAAACCAAAAGTGTTGTGAATAACTGCTTAATCTTAGGAACTTCTGACCCACAGACTTTTATTCCCTTTCTCTTTTCACAAGAAATCACACAATCACATGCTCATTTATGGCAGAGAGAGAGAGAAACCTTAAAGTCTGAGATAGTTTAGCATCCCAGTGAGAACTATATTTTTTGCTCTCTATGTTCATGGGAGACAAGTATTCGCATGGGAGACTGGAGAGCAGAAGCCCAAACTATGGACTGGAGATAGGAAACAGTGGTTGTTACAGCTGTTGAAGGGGATCCAAAAGTTTTCTCATCAACTAGCACATCTCTTGTAGAGAAACTGCATTCTCGCAGCATCAAACGAGAATGTTTCATCACATTATCTGAAGCATGTGTGCTTAGCTCTGAATACTTTATATAATTGGTCTGTAGGCTGAATACACAATTAAACCAGCTGACTGAATATTTTGTCACTGGGGGAAAGCAGTATGGGATACTAGGAGCGTTATCCAGTTGGATAATGCTGCAATATTGCCAATAACCAGTGACACAGCATTATTTCATTTAAAGAACAATTGAGGGACTTCTATTGAGGCTGAATGCATGGTAACCTGCACTGCAAAAGATGGTTCTTGAAGGAGTTTCAAGTAAATAAGTATCCCTAACTTTCTCTCATCCCTTGCCCTTTCATAGAACTGTAGAGTTGGAAGGGACCTTGGGGTCCTCCAGTATACCTGAAGGAGCGTCTCCACCCCCATCATTCTGCCCAGACACTGAGGTCCAGTGGCGAGGGCCTTCTGGCGGTTCCCTCACTACGAGAAGCCAAGTTACAGGGAACCAGGCAGAGGGCCTTCTCGGTAGTGGCACCTGCCCTGTGGAACGCCCTCCCACCAGATGTCAAAGAGAAAAACAACTACCAGACCTTTAGAAGACATCTGAAGGTAGCCCTGTTTAGGGAGGCTTTTAAAGTTTAATTGATTATTGCATTTTAATGTTCTGTTGGAAGCCGCCCAGAGTGGCTGGGGAAACCCAGCCAGATGGGCTGGGTATAAATAAACAAATAATTATTATTATTATTATTATTATTATTATTATTATTATTATTATTTAGTCCAACCCCCTGCAATGCAGGAATCTTTTGCCCAACATGGGGCTTGAACCCAAGGCCCTGCAATTAAGGAGGAGGAGGAGGAGTTTGGACTTGATATCCCACCTTTCACTCCCCTTAAGGAGTCTCAAAGTGGCTAACAATCTCCTTTCCCTTCTTCCCCCACAACAAACACTCAGTGAGGTGAGTGAGGCTGAGAGACTCATGCATTTTTAAATTCAAGGCTCAGAGCTCCAACTTCCAGCACAGAAACACACCTGCCCTGTTTACTTCCAAAAGTGGGGAGGGGAGCAAACAGGAGTGTCAGCTTGCAATACAACTGTTCCTGTCTACCTAGCCTATCATGTGAGCTAGCACTAAAGAAATTAAGCAGACAAGGGTCAGCAGGAAAGGTACCTCTGGTGTCATGCTAACGTCAGCTTGATAATGTAAGCAGGCTTTCTCAGCCTTCTCAGAGCTTCCCTGGGAATGGAGGGTTCCTCTGTCTGCTGGAATTACGTGCAGCTACTTGTGCTCTGGTCCATGGGGTCACGAAGAGTCGGACAACAACAACTTGTTCTCACCCTAGATTCTGAAGCTCCTCTTCTACATCACTGTGCCCCAAGTGGCGGCATTGATCCTGCTGGTAGCTCATCCTCCTCCTTTCTTCCATCTCGGCTATGCCCATACGTAGCACCTGTTGCAGCTCCTCTTCAGGGTACCATTGGCCAGAGGAAGAAAGAGGTGGGAGACAGGGAACAAACAGGCATCCTTTTGCTTCGGCTTCTGCCTCCCTTCTGTGGACAACAGGAAATCTCTACAGCGCAAGCATGCAAGCAAGCTGTTTCTGTTGCTGCTTCTGCTGCTGCTGCTGCTTGGAGTGAATGAGGAAGTGAAAACAACGAGTCCCTCCCTGCTTACACCAAAGTGCCCTCCCTTGCCTCTCCAGTTCAGGCAGAGAATGCCGCCTGGGCTGTTCCGCCTCTCCTGCTGTCATCACTACAATGCTGGGAATGTGTATATACGGAACTAGCATTGCCTGAGCAAGTATTTATTTCCAAGACTGCGCGTGTGCACATGCATGTGTGGAAGAGAACACTTGCCGCTTTGCATAACCATTTGTGCCTCCCCTGCATGTATTATTTTGCTACTGAAGAGTCCTGGAAGGTAAAATGTCAGCCTAGATTTTGTTTGTTTGTTTGACATCATAATATGTGCACACAGTGAAGTAATTGCCTGATGGTGTCAACATACACCCTGTCTCACTCAGCACTCTACTCAGACCATATTCAGATGTTTCCAGGGTTCTCACCCTGGGAGCAAAGCAGCTTGAAGGTTTCTGAGGGGTTTCTTTTGCACTATTGTGGAGAACTGTCTGGAGCCAGGTTAACCAATGAGATGCCCTCCCGTGTCCTGAACCTCTGGCCTACCTAGCAGCATGTCAAAGTTCAAAGTCCGAGGGCCAATCCACATAAGTCCAAAGGTCAGGAAATGCAGTTCAGGGTCAATCCAAATAGCCAAATCTGAAGTCTAGCAGTCAGGATATAGTCCAGAGGCAAGCCCAAAGCCCCATAGAGGTCCCATAGAGGTCCAGGAACACCCAAGCCAATGTTCATCAACATGACCAGTTGAGCAGACCCAGCACCTGAGCTCTGCTTCCCTTTTGTACTTTGCATGTTGATTGCAGCATCTGGGCTTGATGAGGCATGTGACCCTCACCTGCTCCAAGCCTACTCCAGTTGAGGAATCAAACCCCTCCTGCCAGAGCTAGCGAGTCCCATCTGGCCAACTAAGGAGCTGAGCTGTGGGTCCTTGCCCGCTTCAGCCTCCTAGAGTGCTCCCCCACTTCTCCCTACACCTCAGTGCCCACCATGTTCATGGAGACAGGGGCCTCTCTGGTGATGGGTCCTGCTGCTGTTCTGGTTCCTGTGCATTGAACCCCATCCCCTCGCCATCCTCTGTCACCATGTATCTCCTTCTCCACGCCCCTGCTTGCCCCAGTGTGTCCCAGTTCTAGTGACACCTCTTGCTGGGATCCTCTTCCTCCTCCTCATCACCCTGCCAGTTCATGACATCTGGATGTTGAGCTGCAGCTTCCATCATCCCTGATCACTGGCCTTGTTTGCTGGGACTGATGGAAATTATAGTCCAATAACATCTGGAGGACACAACTTTGGCTATCTGTGGCCTAGAGCACTATGCTTGGATTAGGGAAAACCAATATTTAAATCTATGCACAGCCTTAAAGACCATGTGGATAGCCTCAGACAAGCCATAATCTTCCCACCTATTCTACCTTGCAGGGTTGTTTTGAGGATAAAAAGAGATGAGCTTAAGAGTGCAGCATGAAACCATGGAAGAACAATGGGATGCAAATGCATTAATTCAAGGAAATGGACTTTTTTGTGAGGCTCTGTGTAAGACCAAAATAGCCAGTATGGATGCTTCTAGACGGAGAAATTCTGGGGTGTGCCAGGCATGCTGATTCAGCAACCACGTTTACCACATGAGGATCAAACAACTCAAAAAGCAAACTAATGTGGCACAGCAGGAAAGAATTACTCTAGTAAATGAAAGTGGCACATTCCTCCCTGCCAACTTGGAATTTGTGTTCCCTGAGGTACTTTCATTTCTAGTTTAGCACTTTAACTTTCTTAAAAGGAATGAGGAACAAGCCATAGAGTTTCTGTCTGCCAAGATGAGGTCTCATTAGCAGATAGTCTCCTATTAGAGAGGCTGGCCTGGATTGGCGCTGTTTAAACCAGTTGATGCCACAATGTTAGGTAAGCACGCACTGTCTCTTAGACTGCTGCCCACACTTCATCTCCTGCCTTGGCTTTCTCTTCTGCTTTTTTTGGAAGTATTTTTATTAAAGATTTCTTGATTTACAAAAGTATTGCAATGTCTCTCTCTCATATTTTTGACATGTATCGTTTTTACAAATCAGTTTCATTTGTTGAGACATTGGGAAGAAAAGGGGGAAAGAGGTGGACGGGGGAGGGTGGGTGGGGTGGGGTAAGGTGGCGATGTTTCTATTTTATTTAATATATGTAGGATTTGATGTCAGCGTTGCTTGTACAGGTTCTCTTTTGTTCGCTTGTGTTCCGTTGGTGGTGAGAGAGGTTGGGGTTGGCCTAGGGTGTGGTTGTTCATTTGTGATTGGCTGTGGTGGTCTTTGTCTTCATGTGGGGTGGGTAGGTGTTTTGGATCAGGTTAGCCATATTGATTTGTATGCTGTTGGTAGATTTTTGTCATTGTCTTGTTGGGCTGTGTGTGTGATGAAGGGGAACCATACCGGGGTGAAGGCATCTTCTTCTATTTGTCCCCATGTCAGTTTCAGCTTATTGGTTACTTCTGCTTTTGAGCTCAGTTTTTATCTTCTTGTGACCTGTAGCTCTGGTGGGTACCACTTTGTTTCCGTCAACATACACAGTGTGCTTGCTCAGGTGAGCTGCTAATTAAGCATTGGACCTGATTTCCTTACAGCAGAGGTTCTCAAACTGGGCCACACTTTCAGAATAAAAATTTCCAATATGTGCTTGGATCTCTCCTGCAAAATACTGATGGTCTGGAGTAGACACACACAAACACCTGTCTTAAACAGTCAAACATAACCCACACCAAGTCACAAGCAGTCTGCAGTTTAAAACAACCCAATTCCATCTTGCATTTCTAGAGTTTTCAGGGTGTTTCTACGGGTTTTGTTTGTTTGTTTCTGTTTATTTTATGTGATTTAATTCTGCTTGTGATGTCAGATTGCTGCCTGCAAATGTCCTGTGATAGACAAACAAACAGAGAGCACCAAAGTGAACTAATAGAAGATGATGTATTTTGAAGTCTGCCAGCTTTATCCTCTTTTGGGCAGCATGGTAAAGCAGGTCTGATTCACCAGTCAAATTTTATATATTGTATGTTCCAATCTCCAAGTGGTAAGAAATTTCAGGGGCACCAACACATACCTCTGGTTTGGAATGCAGGTCCTTGGAATGCAGATCACCGGAGATGGTGGTGTCATCGTGATTTATGATTTTATTTACACATAAATGCATGCTGAACATAAGAGGAAACTACGCACACCATTAACACACTGACAGAGCTTGTCCCCCATTAGGTTTCCAGAGATATCTCCAAAGCCATAGTTTTGGATTCAGTACAGAGAGCAAGTCCAGATTAGTAGCTCTTCCCAGCCCAGTGGCGTAGCAAGGTCAGGTGGTACCCAGTACAGAAAATTCCTTGTCACACCCCCCCCCCCCCATTGAAATTATTAAAAGAAGAGAAAATAAGATACTTACAGTTGCAAGTGTTATTTTCTGGTTTATTTACTTAACATTGTGAGCATAAGCACTTAAACCCTTTTCTTCATGATGGGAATTTCTTATGAATGATTTCTTTTTACTTAATTTTGCTATTTTGCAGCTTTGTCTTAATGTACAAATACAAACAAATAGCATACATCATAAGATTTACGTTACTTACCAAGTTCAATATCATAGAGAAGAGGATGATCACAATGAATCAATGAACTAAAAACTGTAACAAAAATAAACTCAGCACGGCACTTATAAGCTTCAGTAATAATGCACAACTAACTCAACAGAATGACGTGGGGTGACTGACATGGGAATAGGATTGGTTGCGGGTTGAGTGATTATGAGTCACCGGTTGTTTACATCTTGCTCGAGTACAAACTGCAGAGACAGACTTTGGTGAATCGGCAGACAAAACACCCCCTCCCCTTCCTTATCCATATGCTCTCCACTACACAGTGTTGAGTTCAGCCGCATTTTGTTGCGTTTGTTGACTGAACTAAAAAGTTTCAATACATATTATGTTGACTTGTTGAGGTTAATTAATTGTCAGATGAAGTTATTAAACTCGTTTTAAATAATACTATTTTTTCCAAAAAAGTGTCATGAGCCCCCCCCCCCCCATTTTTATTGTAAAAACACATGTTTTTGCCATTTTGTCACCAGAACCGTAGCTAGGTGATCTTGCGTCCCAGGAAGAACCATCCAGATTGCACCCCCTAGTCAAGGCCACACACACCCTGCTCTGGAAGTCCTCCTGGAGGCACCGGCCCTTCCTTCTTTCTCTCTCCCCCCTCACCTTCCTCACAAAACTAACCCCCCCCCCTTCCTCTCTCAGCAACACCAACATGAAAACATGTGCATGAGGAAAAGTCTCTCACCCCAAAAAAACTTTATCAGGGGCACAGAGAGGGGGGAAGGGGGGGAGAAGGGGAAAAAAGATTTGCTGAGGGCCCAAGAGGCGAGGAATCTGATTCTGGACCTTCCACTAGTTGGGGAGAAGGATGGGGGAGGCTGACCCAAACTGAGAACACAGTGGCTCTTCCCTCCTCCTCCTCCTCCTTTGCTGTCCCCTCCTGCTGCTACTATACATCAGAGCAGCTTGTTATTGGTCCTGGGGAAGGCAGAGAGGTGGTGGGGAGAGGAAAAGGGACCCACACACCCTTTCACTGGGCAAAGCCAGGAGACCCAATGGCGTCCAAACCAAGACCAGGGAAACTTTTATTCTTAGGAGTGTGAAGTAGTGCCAGCGCACCTGATGAATGGCACAGGCACACACTCTCCTGCCGCGGCTTCTCATATTCCTTGTCAGCTCAAGGCATCCAGACACCACTGGAGAGAAAGACGGAGGAAGGGGGAAATGGAGGAGCCTGCCACTGCCATGAGAAGTGAGAGCGCTCCACAAAGAGGAGAGCAAACTTGGGCCTTCCTCACCACCCTCTAGCTATGGCCATGTTTGTCACACACCCCTCAGTGATGACACCCATGGCAGATCGCACCCACCACACCCTCCCTTCCTATGCCACTGTGCCAGCCTAGTCCAAGACTAGGCTGGCCCCAGTTCTATTGTTCTCCTGACATCATCCCCAGTTGGAAGAGAAGGGGAAAGCCTGCCTTGCCCCTTAGCCAACCTTCTGGAGGCTTCTTCATCTCATAGTTTGTGCGGCAACCAGTCATCTGTACTCTTTAGTCATGCAAAGAGATACTTAACAGACTTGGACCGACTTAACAAAAGCAGTCTTTATTCCACTACAAAATCCCACCTTGCATATATAAAACTACAAGCTTGGATGGCATCCCAAAAATGAACCCAGACTAACCCTCACCCAGTTCTGTAACTATATAATTTGTGAGTTTTAAATTTTCATTTCTAAGAGAAATGGCAACAAATAATATGAAGTAACTCAGTTTAGGAGACATTTCCCACTACAGAGGTGAAATCTTTGAACTGGACAGAGAAATCAGAACTGACAGCATTCTGATAAGCCACAAAAAGTTCATGCCACAACAAATTTGCTAGTCGTTAATGCCCTGCAAAACTCTTTTTGCTGGAGCAGACTAATACAGGTACTCGTCTGTACATTTGCTAAGTACTTCCGATCGAGGATGAAATTTCACAGGGCTAGCTTGAGGCCTGATCATTTAAGTACATCGTGCTTCAAATACCAACCAAAATTCAATCTGTACTGACACACGGCTTTCTAGCAGCAGGAGATTTGTTGGCCTCCATCCCAAAGGCACAGTTTATCTGAGAGGTTATTCCTTGGAAAGAGAAAAGTGAGGGTGCCAGGTGCATCCATCATAACAACCAGTGCCACTAGAAAGCAATAAACATATTTACAGGGCACAATCATGGAGTTAGAAGGTCTCTATCTAGCCCAACCTCCTGCTCAATGCAGGCTCACCAATGGAGGGTGCAACTAAAGCATCTCCTACTGATGATCCTCCATGATGACTGGCAGAGGTTGATCAGTAAAGAGACTTGGGTCACATCCAGACCACACCATACATTTAAGGCACGTGGCTTTCCCCCCAAAGAATCCCAAGCACTATAGTTTGCTAAGGATGCTAACTAAGAGTTCTGTGAAGAGTAAACTACAACTCCCAGGATTCTCTCAGAAGGCCCTGGGAGGTGGACCTCAGTGTCTGGGCTGATCAATGGGGGAGGAGATGCTCCTCCAAATCTCCACCTTTAGGATCGGTGGAGTGAGGAAACAGGCTCACCTCAGAAAGCTGCTTGGTCCATGAAATCCTCTCAGAGTCTAGAACAGGGATGGGTAACCCATAGCCCTCCAGATGTTGTTGGATTCCAATTCCCATCAGCCCCAGCCAGGAACCATAAAATCATAGAATTCTAGAGATGGAAGGAACCTTCAGGGTCATCTAGTCCAACCCCCTGCAATGCAAGAATCCAACTAAAGCATCCATTACAGATGGCCATCCAACCTCTGCTTAAAACATCCAGTGAAGGAGAGTTCACCACCTTCTGTGGGAGTCCATTCCACTGTTTAACAGCTGTTACTGTGAGAAAGTTCTTCCTGATGTTTAATCAGAATCTCATTTCTTGTAACTTGAATCCACTGATACTGGTCCTACCATCTGGAGCAGGAGAAAACAAGCTTGCTCCATCTTCCATGAGACAGCCCTTTAGATAGTTGAAGATGGCTATCATACCTCCTTTCAGCCTCCTCTCTTTCAAGCTCAACATACCCAAAACCCCTTAACCATTCCTCATTAGGCTTAGTTTCCAGACCTCCTCTGCACACATTCCAGTTGTCAATACCCAGGGCTATTTTTTTTCAGCCGGCACTCACAGAAAATCAGTTCTGGCACCTCTTAGGTGGCAACCATTGCCATTGTAAGAGAAAAAGGGAGGCGTTCATGTTGGTATCCTTTTTAAATTGTAGTGCCCAGAACTGGACACAGTATTCCAGGTGTGGTCTGAGCAAGGCAGAATATGATGGTGGGAACTGTAGTCCAGCAACAACAGTAGGGCCACAGTTTTTCCAGCCATTCTCTAGAGTGAATCCTCACAACCAGTTTTCCCATTGTTTCCATGTTCTGGGAGAGCTATGAGAATGGAAGAACAACACACACGAGCCAGTAAAGGCTAAAACCTACTTTATTGTAGATAAAGTGCAGAGTATGTCTCTGCGTGCCAGCTCATAATAGTCAGAGCTGTGCATAATACGTCCAGCATCTCTTGAGCCAGAACTGAAAGTAAAAAGTACAATAGTACAGTACAAAAACATCACGTGTGTGGGAAAGTTGGTAGGACCAGTGGCTTTCCCACAGGATGAAAACATGACTCATAGTCAAGTGACCTCACTGCTGAGGCTTTTTGCAGCTCGGCTTGTAATAATATCACAACAAGGACAACCCTACTGGACAAGCCCAAAGGTCTATCGACTCTACCTGTTCTGTTATTATTGCTTCTGGGGTTTAAAATGTTGTTACCTGCAGCCCAAAACATTAGGAACATGAGAAGAACCCTGCCCGATAAGGCCAAAGGCCCATGGTGTCCAGCATCCTGTTCTCACAGTGGCCAACCAGATGCCAACCAGAAGCAGGACATAAGTACAACACAGACCTCCACACTTGTGATTCTCAGCAAGTGGTATTCAAAGGTATGCCATCTTCAATGGTGGGCATAGACTGGGCAGGCTTCCAGTGAGGAACAGTCAGCCTTGACTGGGTGTTATTGCTAGCCAGACCTAGTTCTCACAGAGGCCTGCCTCCTGCCAGCTTCTCCCACTGGCCTTAGTCCCAGGAACTTGCGGCTCCTGATTCTCCCCCTCACTAGCTCCCCTAAGGCCCAATAAGGTGTGGCAGTAATCACATCTTTAGCAATCAAGTTGGGTTTTTAAAAATAACAGCAACAGGTGTGGGGCTGGGTGTGTGTGTCTTTTATGAAGACCATAGAGGGTGGGTGGGTGGGTGGGTGCGTGCTTCCCCCACCCTTCCCCTGCCATGGTCCTGATGAAAATCCAACACACACATCCCAACATAGCCACAGTTAGCCTTGAACAGGAAAGCTATTAGTGTCACGGATGTCTAGCAGCAGTCAGGGCTAATTGCAGCTGTGGGAAGGGAGATTTTCATTAGAACCACAGCAAGAGAGGAAAGCACGTTTCCTCCCCACCTGCTACAGTCCCCATGAAAAACACTTACTATAAATTTTTTTTAAAGGAATTTAAACTGACCCAATTGTTCAAGATGCATTTAGCAAAGCATTTTTTGGCCCTTAGAAGCTGCATAATGGCCAGCATCGCAGTTGCAATTTTGCATAGGACAGAAATAGAAGCATGTATTACCCCACCAGCAGCCTGAAATGGAATAATGGCAGGAACTCTGCATATGCTCCCTAGTCCAGTATCTGCATAAGTAAATTGTTCCTAAAATTCAAAGTTAGTTGTGGTCATCGTTATGTGTGGACAGGAAGGTTGCAGAATATTTCTTTTACAAAGCAGTGAAGTACAGCCCCCTCAAACCAATGCTAGAGAACCAACTCGTGAAATTCCTAGCAGAGTGGAATTCCCACCCACCCTTTGACATCCCACCCTCTTTTGTCTGCTGCTCTCCCATTCTACCTTGTCAGATTAGCAGAGGCAGCTGCGGAGAAATCAACTCCCTTGCATAGGGCTGTGGTTATGGCTCCACCCTAATGGGGAAATGGAAGTTGCATGAGAAGTTGAGTAAAAAATAGTGTGTTGATTCCGTCTGACCAGTCAAGAGGGAAGGCGTTGAGAAACAGGCCATCTCTGTCTCAGGGTGTTTAAATAGTAGCTGCTGCCACACAGTCAGCAGGCCCACTGACTGGCGAGTCATAAGGATGTAAGAAGAGCCCTGCTGGCACACCTGTTCCTGCATCAGGGGCCACCGATGGCATGTGGCATAATAATACAGAATGTGTTGCTTGCTGCAATACCTTTACAATATGCTGCATGAGTAGCTGTTGTTGTTGCTGCTGCTGCCTGTCCCAGGCACTTACACACCAGTGCAAAGCCCAGGCAACCCTCCCAATAGTCCCTTTTAAATGCCAGGACACAAGGGACCAACCAATCAGAGTTTAGAGAACATGCACTGGACTGGCTGGATGCCAAGAAGTGGTGAGAGGCATCAGCTGGGGAACCCCCAGGGGAACTCCAGCAGAAGGCTCAGAGCCAGGGGATTGGTGGTGGGATGATGATGAGTGGTCAGAGGGAGAAGAGGGAGCTGGGATCCGGGAGGAGGAAGTGTCGGAAGCTGAAGAGGCAAGAGGGTTTAGTGAGCAGGAAGAGGCAGTGCAGAATCAGAGGCAGAAGCGGAGGCTGAAGAGAAGGGGGCTATGGGGCTGAATAAGCCAGGGAGTTTCCCCCTCCAGCTCCCCTTCCTCCTGGTCTCCCAGAACATACAGAGAAATGAAGATAGCAAAGCAACAAGAGGCAAGACGACAAAGTCTTAGGCTGCTGGGGAAGGAAATGGTGAGTGGTGGGAAGGCAGGGATCTTCAGTCCTCGCAACTGCAGGAAGTGTTGCTGTGACCCACGAGGCATGAGCTGTTTTTGTTTCCTTGAATGAAAAGTTAACTTCACTGACATCAGGTGATTTATTGCTTTATTGCCTGACTCTGACTCCTGACAGATGTCTGTGACCTATCCTATACCTGCAACAGGATGAGATGGTGCAATCACGAGATGGTAGGGTAGACTATACTACTTTAGAACTTCTTTGACTACTCCCCCCAGACCTCCCTAGAAGGGAAAAATCAGGGGTAGCTGTCAGGGAGGAAGGGGCACCACCATGCCCCTGGCCTCCTTTCAGCGGCATTGTTGTGCTTACTAGGAGGGAGAGGGGTGAAGCAGTGGGGAGGTTGACATGGTGCAAGTACACTTGTGGAGCCAATCAATGTGTTTGCACCATGCCAACCTCCCCACAACCTTTTACCCCCCCCCCCTTCCCAGTAAGCAACAGCATTAAATGTGCATTAAATGTATGGTGTGTATGCTTCCAGGTGCTAGTGGTATCTCCATGCCACACATGCTTGCTTTCTGGTGACATAGATGTTGGTTCACCAGCCCGGCTTACTCTTCAGTTTTGTATGGGCATGGCTTAGCCACCATTAATATGTTTGTTACCAGAAACCACAAAGGTAACAAGTGGGAATTTGAGACGCCAGTGGCATTTCCCAAGCCACTGACAGCTTGGCTGATTATTTAAAGTCCTCAAATGCCACCCCTGCTCACTTGCACGAAAGACTTCTAAGAAGAAAAGGGCCCTCGTTCCAGAAAGGCATTCAAAAGAGTTAAGAGGCTTTTAAGTCCTGTTGAGCTGTGTCCAATGCACTGCATGCTGTATATTCTGACTCACCCACCTCTCTCTGTTCTCC